>NW_020837971.1:3738588-4080437 GCF_003676395.1 Aethalodelphis obliquidens | reverse complement strand
TGTGTGTGTGTGTGTGTGTGTGTGTGTGTGTGTGTGTGTGTGTGTGTATTACCATCAGACATTGGATGTCATTAAAACTGAAACACTCATGCAGAAAACTCAGTAAAACAAAATAATTTCTCAAGCCCAAACTGATAATCCTAAAATTGCAGACTCTAAGAACACATTCAACACTAGAGAATCTGAGCTGTTTTTGGAGGCCAGTGGGATAGGATTTGATCTAAATATAGAACAAAATCTTCTAGGAAGAGGATAGAAAGCATCATTTAACATTTTTCATTAGCTAAAGAATGATATTGTTTATATGAATATAGACAAGAAAAGGAACTCTGAATAGGTAGGTAGGCCTCATGAATGAATAAGCTTCGATAGCTTACTGTGCATCACAGCGAAGAGCTATTCAATCCAGCTCAATAATGACATTTTTTTCCGTTACCAGAGGCATTTATGTAATGACACAATCCTATTAGTAGATCTGTCTAAACTGACATCAAAAGGACAATTAAAACTGGCACTCAGGGTACAACTACTACTCAGTGTGGTAGGTTGGAATGTATTGAACATCATTTTTCAAAAAGGTATACTGTTAGTTTCAGGGGCATAAATGCTAATTAGAGTAATGACTTCCTTCAGCAAGTTCCATTTTATGAGGCCATTTGGATCAGGTTCTCTCCTCCATATAAAAGGGCAAATACTTATTAATTTAGATGATTATCTCATAGGAATAAATACTAAGGGAAAACAATACCACAGGCCCAGCTTATCATTTCTCCCCCATTACTCCACATCTCTGATATGGTGATAACAAGATGAGGACACATAACATTTTTCTTCTACAGTGGTTCACATGTCCCTACTAACCTTCCCTAGCAACCTTCTTATTCCCAGAAAAGAAAGCTAATTTCATATTTGGAAGTTCCATTAAAAAAAGTGACTACTGATGAAGAATATGGACCAGGGGCATTTTAGTTCGTATCTTTATTTAGAAATACTGGGAATCTATTGCCAGTAACTAAGGTAGATAATTGCCCATGGAAATTTTATACGAATCAATTGAAGCACTGCTTAGAAAAAAAAAAAAAAAAGTAACCCAAAGCAAATCCTTACACCATTCTCTTACATTCATGTCACGAGAAACCAATAGCCTAAGTGTGACTGTGAGTTTCAAGAAACGATCTCTGTGCTTTG
This sequence comes from Aethalodelphis obliquidens, assembly GCF_003676395.1. Classification (NCBI taxonomy): domain Eukaryota; kingdom Metazoa; phylum Chordata; class Mammalia; order Artiodactyla; family Delphinidae; genus Aethalodelphis; species Aethalodelphis obliquidens. Next base: position 4,079,249 of record NW_020837971.1, on the reverse strand, counting down.
GGCTGGAGGCAGCATGCCAAAATTTCTGAATTACACCTCTTCCAACAGGAGGCTCTGATGACTCCAGGGACTCGAATGGAATATCAAACTTCTCACCCAAAGGTCATTGGCTCCAATTTGGCTTAAACTGGCAGTGACTAAAAGTTAGTACTGATAGACAGCTGTTCAGCTGTTCAACAAAATGAACTGGTGGTCTCAGTGTAATTTCTAAAAGACAGGTATCTGTGTCAGGAACTTGTGATCACCTCACGCTCCAAGGTGGATAGTTTTAGACAGGAGTCAAGACATTGACTGAAAGGAGATATTCCACCACCTTCTAGCCTTTACAAATGGTGTTTTTATATGGGAACAGCCAAAAGTTTTAGGACAAATGGCAAGAAGTTCATTACCTGATAGTTTCTCATTTTTAAGGTAGGGCTACATTGGTATCTAACAGCAATCTCTCCAAATATCTATGCCTATGTTTAAATACGATATCACAGATTTTAATGAGAAATGCTAAGGAGAAGATTTTATTAAAATAACTTAGACTCTTGCTACTCAAAGTGTGATCTGAAGACCGACAGCATCAGCGTCATCCTGGAGCTCATTATAATTGCAAACTCTCAAGCTCGCTCCAGACATATTGACTCAGAATCTGCATCTTAACAAGATCTTCAGGTAATCCAGTTGCACAATAAAATCTGAGGAGTGCAATGTGTCTTGAGGACACATTGTACAGCTGCTCACTGAACACAAAGTGTACTCTATAAACATATGTTGATGACAAAAATAAAGACCTGAATACTGTTTCTGTATGTTAATTTCATAATCTTGTATCCCAGCTGTTTGTATTACTTACGTTGCCACTTAAAAAACTGCCTGCCTATTTATTGTCTTAGCCTCCCTCGTAGACTTTAGGCTCCTAGAGGGCAGGGATCCAACCTGGCATTCCCTTTGAGCCCAATCTAGGTTGTATCAATTGAATAATGGAAGTTGCAATTATAAGTCTTCATCATCTTATGTTAAATTAAGTCATATTAAGTCATCTTATTCTCAAGCAATAGTAGTTTAAACAGACTGTGTTTACCTGAGAGACCTGAAGAGCTATTACGATGCCCTGGATCATTAACTAGCAGTAAATTGCTAAACCACTATTTAATGACATTGATAGCAAAGTATTAATACATGATGAGAACATTTTGTTCACTCTGTTAAACTAGTAACAAACACAAAATGAAACACTCAGACCAATTTTTAAAATAGCCTTGTGTAGAACATATTGCTATTTACTACATTTCATTAAATTTAGTCAACACGAGACTGATAAACTGGGATATATTTAAAATTTGGGTTATTATTTTATTTGTATGAATGTTTACAGTAACTGTCTCCCAAAGAAAAAATGTAAAATGTATTAACTTTATGGTATTAATACATCATTCAGCCTCAAGTTGAGCTGCTCCCTAGAATCTGAGGCTTCTATTCTAAAAATAACCCCCCAAATTTTAACAATGTATTGAACATTTTCTCCAACACACATTTTACTGCCCTATACAAATTATTCAGACAAAAAAAATTGGATACCCAAGGTTTTCATATGAGGCTCTCAAGTCGCTGAGATCTGTTAGCTGGGCAAGTTCCCTTAATTCTCTAAGCCCGTATTTCAACCTTTGGGTGTCTGTATTTTAATAAAATGGTAAAACCAACTTCGTGCAACTATTCTGAGCATTTAATGAGATGAACATTAACAAGTTTTTTTGCATATAGTAAGTACTTCATGGTTGTTCGCTACTAATTTCTATTAATACTCTACTAATATTACTTCTCTTAATACTATTTCTATTACTTTTAGTACTATGACAACAACAACTAGTACTACTACTACTACAATAACTACTTCCGGTACAATATTTGCTTTGAGATCACTGGGTTGCATACCAGATTTTATAATAATTGAACACACAAGAACCACTCTTACACAGTTCACCAGGTAATATCAAAACATAAAGCTCTGAATTAAAGAAAACTTAAAGATATATAAACCTGCAGGTATAATTATATTTTCTATTAATGCTAAAGATTTGCACTTACGGCTTAATGCAATCTTGGCCTTTCTTTAGGCTTAGAAAATTAAACATGTGATTACGCTTGGTTAGGAATATTGCCAACAGCTGTTGCCCCCTACACCCTTTGCCTTAATAGAAAAGAATGATCATTATCATACCAGTTGTTGCAGGGCCTCATCTCTCTCCTTCTACCTAGAAGCAGTATAACCTAGAATAAAAGCATGACCCATGGACTCAGACAAACATGGGTTCAAATCTGGGCTCTGCCACATGGTAGCTGTGTAACCCTGAACATGTTGTAACATCTGTAAAACAGGAATAATGAATAATAGTACCTTCCACGTAGCATTGTTGTGAAGATAGAAAATTAGATGCTGCATACTTTTGCATAGCACTCAACATTGTGCAGTGGTCATGGTTAAATAACTCACAAATGCTATTATTATTGCCTAGACTTGAAGTATTTAAAATTTTTAAAAAAGGCAGAGTTTCTGCCCAGGGGTCGCACTCACTTAATTTTATGCTCAATAGAGGACACCTTTCCAAGGCCTGACTTTTGGAACTGGTGAACCCAGACTGCCCAACCTTTTGGGCTTCTTTTTTTCTCACCTCTAAGATTGGGTTCTCTGGAGAATCCTGACTCATACAATGCTTTTAACATGCCTTAGTTCATGGTAACCTACTGACTTGTCAATCCTTTCTCTAGCTTATTGATTTTGCCTTTGGAGTTAGAAAGGGTCTTGAATGACTACGTAGTCCAAACTCTCATTCCACGTACTCCACTTAGGTCTGCTTTTCCAGTGTTCATTCAGCCTCTGTTTCTAGCACTTCCATACTTTCACTGTATAATTAAGCAACCTGTTCTGTTCCTGGAGAGCTCTTAATTATGAGACAATTCTTCCTTCTGCTGAACAGATATCTTCGTTCCCTGTTACATAAAATTAATAATACTGATTTTGGTTTTGGGAGCAGAATAGAATAAGCTTAAAGGTTATTCCACATGATGGATCTTCAGATACTTCAAGATTGCTATCATATCTTTATTCTTAAACGTAGTGTTGAACAGAACTAGACAAGGGGCTGGAAACATTGTCTTACCAATACTGAAGACAGTGGGGCTATTACTTTCTACTTTGATTTGGTTATTATCCAATTATTAAATAAAACTTGAATGACTATCTGGGGTTAGGTAGAAAGAATTCACCTTTGGTCCAACTTCTAAGATGAGTTTGCTAAGAAAACCCTGGTGTTTTTTAAAACTTATGTGTCCTTTTACCTCCCATGAATCTTTTAAACCTCAATTAATTGAAGAAAAAGGTTTCTCCTCTTGTTTTCTATAAATAGATTGCTAATAACTTTAAAATTCTTCTATTAGCATCTTGTCCTACAAAAGTAGGCTTCCTCTTTTTAGAGGCCTGGTTTGACAAAACTCCTGGACTTTGATGAAGAGAAAAGCTGACAGATGAAAGCAATCCTGGAACTATCAGTTGGCTCTTGTTTCCGGAATTGGCCTGGCACTCACAGCTAGGCCTCAGTGTTCTCCTGTCAAACATCAACAATTTCACAGAACACCAACTTCAGACAAGGCCATTCTGGGACTATGATGGATCAATAGAAGAACAAGACCACCCTCTGCTGTATCTTTCTTAATGACAGCATTAGCCTTGCTTCATCCTTCCACCTTCTAGATAAGAATTATTTAGATGCCCAACCAGAAAATCATTCCTGCTTCCTCACAGCATTCAATCCAGAGAAAAGTGCCACTTCCTCGAGCCCTCCTTACATTCGCCTAATGCAAAGCCACTTCATAAATCCTCCTCCTGAGATGTCCCACACTTCCCCACAGTGTGCACTCTCCCTCACTGCAACGAGTCAATAAAACCACTTTGTTCAACTACAAGTGTGTTCCTGGTGATCTTGGCTGAAAGACACTGACGTCTTGTTACTGAGGTGACACATAAAATAGAAAAACACTAACTGGAATTTTACCAAATGTAAACCTTACTATAAATTTCTTATGGCCTCTAAATCACAATTGTAATAAATCTAGACACAATGATGCCAATTTGGACATTAAATCCGTTAGTAAGGGCCCATTTGCATGTTTGCTATCATGAACTAAAAATCATTTTCTGATGGGAATATTGATCTTGCCTTCCTTAGAGCTTTACTCTTGACTTCCTTCCAAGCAGAACTTAGATGACCTTTTGTTCAGGCACCTGAGTTTTCATAAGAGAATCAATCCTATCTTCCACTCAGCTGATAAAGCATTTAATGCTCCACTTGACTGGCAACAGGGCACTAGTACATCAGATACACCTCAGAAACGATGACCCTGGACTTAGGGCTGCTCAATACATTTCAAAAGCTCAACCAAGAAAAACAATAGTTGTGAAGGGTTACCAGGAAGACACACAGTCCATATATTCTTCTAGATACTCTAAAATCTACCCCTGGAATAAGTCGGACCAATAGAAAACTGGTAATACCTAGATCTCATGACATTGACTCCCCAGATAAGAGTTTTACCCAGTTGCGTTTTTGTACCTTTCCATTGGAATACTGAAAACACACCCTTTAAAATTTTCTAGATTAATGCATACCAAGTTTACTTTTTTTTTTTAAAGTAGTCACATTACATAAGCTTGTAGATCATGAAAACTTCTAAGTCTCTTCCATAAGATCTGTTGTCAAGCCAGATGTCCTGCTTTTGCATTACTTTACAGGATCTAATGCTTACTTAGTTAGTTAAAATGTTCCTCTTTGTACCTACTTCGCATCTGAATTATATTTCCAGCACGGATAATCTGAGAGCCATATACATAAGTAATATTCCTACTGCATGTCTACCTCCAAAGGAGACAATTATGAGGAGACCATCCTGAGAAAGAACCTTCCAGGCTTTCATGAGACACCAAAAGGGTAACTGCCCATCTAACTACTGAGCTTGAAGTGAATTATATGAAAGTTTAAAATACATTCCAAAAAGCCAAATGGGAGTGGTTTTTGGAGATTCACCAGTTTGCACTGCCAATGAAATAAAAGGCCTATTTGCTTTGACTACTTTGATTTGGCAATCTGAGTTGAAGAAAAACAAACCTAAAAACTATAAAGAAAGCAGCCATAGATTTTTAGACAAACGTTTTTCCTTTAACTCTGAAATACATCACATAAAAACATATAGGCCAGCATGACAGTAAAAGCAACCTTTATAAGAAGCTGTGAAGATTAAAATGAGACACTACAAAGGCACTGTGTGGTGTTCTGGTTGACAGAAAGGGAGTCTGTGGCTGCCATATTGTAACTGCTTATTTTAAAAACTATACGTCTATGATTCATCCCAGCTAACAATGAGGCAGGCAGAGACTACTTGTGTTTGAAACACTACAGAAGGTGGGAGTACATCAGGATTGATCCAGCCAGAGTTCCCTGAGCCAGTGTGGAACATGAAGCCAAAATCTACTGGCAGGAGCAAGACTCAAATGCTGGGCATGGCAAATACAAGCAACAAATCTGAAGGCTCAGAAGCAAGTTCAAAGGCAGGGTCTAAAATCGAGTAAAGTGGCAGAGCAAGTGCAGATTGCCCACAAAAGAGTGGTGAGCTCTGGGTAATTCCTGTGAATAGCAGTGGGTATTTGCGGTTGGCTTGTAAGAATTATGGTTAGTATGGTGTGTAGGAGGGTAAGATGGTCTTAAAAACTAAAAGAGGTAAAGGAGGAAAATTCACTTTAAATGTAACAAATGCCAAAGTGCATTCCAGAACTCAGGTTTGTCCTTTCATAAAAGGGTGACAACTCAGGCTTTTTAAGGTAGTAAAAATTTGTACATGCCCATCTATTAACAATCAGTCTCGCAATTATGATATACTTTGACTACATAAACATTTTTCATTGCTTTATTTTAATGATCACAGCACAGTTAATCATTTTAGAGTTTTCCATATTACTATCCACACTATCCTAATTTTTTTCATAAATGGGAGAAATATGTTTACTGTGAACTATGTAAAATGTTTACGGTCACCTTGGAAACGCAACTGGGTTTCCTGTCAGAAGTGACTTCAACAGGAAAGTCAGTTAAGGTAAATGTAACTATCCTTCAAATAAATAAATAATTTGGAGATCTCTGTCATAACATATATAACTGGTGGAAGGTAAACTTGTACTCACAGAAACAAAATAATATCTTCTTTCTTTAAAACTCTGTCTCTAACAAATCAGACTGAACAATCCAAACATAAGTTAGATTATCTCATTATAGCTACTGAGTATTAAGCCCCTACAATGTTCTAGACACTGTCCTGTGTGTTATACACATTGCTTACGACACTCAACAGCTCCATGACACAGGCATTTCTACAGACAAGTAAGCCAAGGCTCAGGGGGTTAATTATTTTGCCTCAAATCACACAGCTACCATGTGGCAGAGATAGGATTTGGATCTTGAAGAAATCTGGAGCTTTTATTTCATCTACTCTGACACATTGCTTCCTACTCTGTGTAACTGACCTACACCAGGAAAAAGAAAGGCAGTGGGCCCCAGGGGCAGTGGAGGATATTTCCACAGGAAGAAGAGGTATGGTTCCAAGGCTCAGCATGAGTCTGACCTCAGCCCTGCAGTGGTGTTTTTCTATAAGGTCATGACTACTTAGTAAAATCTGTTGGTTATATTTTCTTCCCATTTCTATTCCTGAAAATGTATTCCCCTCTGTTAAAAAACAATGAAGAAAGCACTCAGTTATCACTGGTGGAAATGCATTCTGAGATGTTCTCCAGGGAGCAGAGATAGATAGATTGGTATAGGTATTGACCTAAAGGTAATCTCTTAAGTGCTTCCATTTTTGTTGAAAGGAAAAATATTTGGATGCAGAGTAGTCATGACTACACAGAACAAAACTAATTGTCTTTGAAAAGATGATTAACAGACCACCAAGGCTTGTGTGAGATCTTGTTTAAGTGCTCCATGGGGTCTCAAGCACCATGTTGATCTTGGTCACGTTTTTAAGCTAATCAACCTTCAGTCCCATATTGTGAACCATAAGTGAATCTACAAGCCCACATACATCTCCTCATTCTGATTGGCAGCACCTCACAAGAACAGTTTTCTTTACATGCAGAATTGAAAAAGAATTCAAAGTTTCTACAATTTGTACAAATAGGCCCAATTGCTTACAAAGTTTGTAGTCAATATGATTGATACAATTAATGGTTTCAATTAAGTGGATATCTTGAGCTTGCTATATAGTTAGTTTTCACAGATTTTTATAAAAGTATATTTCTTAGAGATGGTATCAATCTTCAGATATTAGTTATGTTTAACTGAGATTTATTAATTATTAAATATTTGTTGTCTCTTTAAACACAAAAGTCAAAGCAAAAACTTTCTACCTAAATATTCTCTATAGTTATTTACACAAATACAATGTAACAGTTTGCTCTAAATCATCATTTCATATAATTTGGATCTGAAATAAAGCACTGTTATCTATTAGAGTGAATCATTATATTTCCATTTTTATATGTAAAATGACCAACTATCAGAAATTTCACATGCGTACATACATGTGTATATGTATATGTGTACATATGAATACATTAAATGAACACATTTATTTCATATGAATATATATGTATGTATATATAATATATGCATATATACACACATATAAAATTAACTGCTCTGCAAAACAGTTTATGTATATGAAGCTGCAATGAGAAATGTGATGATATTATTAAGAAATTTAAATGGACAAGGACAATTAAAAACAACTATAGAGATGTTGCTAAAATGATTTCTGAAAACTTACTGTTTACATTTGGGAAGTGAGTTTTTATTACCTATTTATGTTGCTACCTGCTTATAAAAGCACAGCACATTATTATTTATAGGATGCTAAAGAAAAAAGAGCTTTCTATTACCACATTTGAGAAAGTCAATAAACATTTTTCATAGACGGATTTTAAGTCAATGGCTACTCTTAGATCTAGCATTTTATAGTACTCAGCTCAAAATACAGTTATCTAAACACTCATTTCTACCTGCATATTTCGATCACATTATTACATATTTTTACAACCTCTACGTCCACTCTTCCCACTAACAACTGGTGGGTGGGCAGACGTCTCCATGTAATAAGAGCACATAATAATGCAAAATGTTTTGGGAAGAGTACTGCAATAAAACCCGTAAAGCTATTACTATGTTTAAAAGAAAATCTAGTAACTACCGTAAGCCTTAAATTAAATATATGTGAGCATATCTGCAAAGCTCTTCAATCATAATAGTTTACATTTGCTTAGCACTTCGTATTTTTCCAAAAAGTTTTCACATATATTAAATAGCTATATTTCACATGTATTAAACATTATGCCTCACAAGAACCCACCACAAGAGGCAGAAAAGATAATAATGTCATGTGAAATGTGGAGAATATGAATCTCAGTGAGAGTGAATGATTTACTGGAGGGCAATTTGTGGTTAGGGGCAGAACCAGATGAGACATAAATATAGGTCTTCCGATTTTTTGTTCAGGGCCATGTACACTTAGCTGACCAACTTGACCCCAACAGCCACCTACGATGTACTGAGTTGGGGCATGTGTTAAGTCTCCTGTTGGCACCAACATGGACTGATTTCATGGGTTTCAGCTCTGGAATCCTTCGTTTACTTTGGGCTACTCCTTTTTATCATATCTTGAAGTTGTTATAACAACCCTAGAATGTTTGGATTGGAGGCTTGTAATTGTCTGAAGATGCAGACTGAAATAGGAGCACGTGTAGAAGTGAGGAGAGTAAGAAGAGGCAATGCTCTTGATTTGTAATTGGGAAGACATTTTGGAGAACAACAGCTCTGGGGGTGAAGGTGTCTACAGCGGAGACCAAGGACAGAATGCTTTGCTTACTGTGCTCCTATTAACTACACATTCCCATTTCCATGTGCTTCTGAAGCCTTTTTCCCTACAAAAACACACTCCCTTCTCCTTTCTGCCTGAAATGTCATCCTTCCTCTTCTGAGAACTCTCCACTTCAAGAATTGTGGACTTGGAAGACTGTCCAGTAAGAGCCCAAGCCTCTTATTTTACGGCTAAGGAAACTGAATTTAGAGGATTCTGACTTGCCCAGGTACACGCAGAGTGCGTTGTGTATGTCTTGCCTACTGCACAAAGCAATAATAAAGTTTTTTTCTCTTAAAAATTATTCATTCAGCCCAGAGCTGATTTCAATGCAATCACAGAGGTGCACTTGTTACTTATTGTTTATTTAAAATATAATCGAACATTCCCACATAAGAAAAGATTTCAAATTTTTAGCTCAAATGTCATTGACGCCTGGTAACTTGAGGTGGTCTCTCTCCACTGAACTTCTCTAGAAGTTTATTAAACTCTTATGACACTTTTTTTTTATAGTTTATGTGACTAAATTCTCCTACTTAAATATAAATTCTTTGAGTATGGGGGTTCTAGTCTTATTTATCTAAGTATGTCCTACAAAATCATAGTATACACACAGCAAATCTCTAAGAAGTCTGTTGAATATGTGAATAAAATGAACATGTCAATATTGAATATGTGAATAAAATAATTAGCAATTATTTTATGTTATGAAGTTGGCATGAAATAAATGGAGTAGAAGAGTTTTTTGCCCTTAAAATAGTTCTGAATTCTCACACAAGGCCAACCAGGCATGGAAAGAAACAAACATTAATTTTACAGTAAATATGGTCTTTATGACAGGTAAGTGTGCCAAAGCAGTGTATATACATCCTCTGGCTCATTTGTGATCAAAACCTGTAGGAACAAGACATTATAGAAAGCACTGATTTTTTATTTTGGACTCAAGCATTTCATTTTTCCCAGTATTATTGAGGTATAATTGACATACATCCTTTTATAAGTTTAAGGTATATAACATGATGATTTGATATATTTATGTATTAGAAAGTGGCTACCACAATAAGGTTCGTTAACACATCTATCACCTTATATAGTTACCATTATTTGTGTGTGTGCTGAGAACTCCAAGATCTACTCTCTTAGGAGCTTTCAAGTATACAATACAGTACTGTTACCTATAGCCCCTACACTGTATATTGTATATTCAATCCCCAGAACTTATTCATCTTATAACTGGAAGTTTATACCCATTGACCACTTTCACTCATTTTCCCCAAACCCCTGCCCCTGGCAACTACCAATCTACTCTGTTTCTAGGAGTTTGATTCTTTTAGATTTCATATATAAGTAAGATCATACAGTGTTTGTCTTTCTCTATCTGACTTACTTTAGAATAATGCCCTCAAAGTACTTTCATGTTGTTACATGTGGCAGGGTTTCCTTCTTTTTTATGGCTGAATAATATTCCAGTGTCTGTGTGTGTGTGTGTGTGTCTGTGTGTGTGTTTGCATGCCATATTTTCTTTATGCATTCATTCATCTTTTGACGGACACTTAGGTTGTTTCCATGTGATTATTTAAATAATGCTGCAATCAACATGGTGGTGCAAATATATCTTTGAGATAGTGACTTCATTTCCTTTGAATATACATCCAGAAGTGGAATTGTTGAATCATATGGTAGTTCTGTTTTTAATTTTTTGAGGATCCTCCATACTGTTTCCTGAACTACTTGACATTTCCCCCAACAGTGTACAAGGGTTTCCTTTTCTCCACATCCTTGCAAACACTTGTTATTTCTTGTCTTTCTGATAACAGCCACTCTAACATGTGTGAGGCGATAGCTCATTGTAATTTTGATTTGCATTTCCTTGATGACTAGTGATGTGAACAAATTTTTCAAGTACCTGTTGGCCAGTTATATGTCTTCCTTGGAAAAAATATCTGTTCAGGTCCTTTGCTCATTTTTTAATCGGATTTTTGCTGTTGTTGTTGAGTTGTATGAGTTCTTTATAGAGTTTGGATATTAACCCTTTATCAGACATATGGTTTGCAAATATTTTCTCCCTTTCAGTAGGTTGTTTTTCATTTTGTTGATCACTTCTTTTGCTGTGCAGAAGCTTTTTAGTTTGATGTAGTCCCACTTGTTTATTCTTGTTTTTGTTGCTTTGTGCATTTAGTGTCATACACAAAAAATCATCGCCAAGACCAATGTCAGGGAGATTTTCCCTTTGTTTTCTTCCAAGAGTTTTATGGTTTTAAGTCTTTCAAATATTTCTTTAGCATCATTCATGATGATAATATTTTCCCTAAAAATTTACAATTGCCAAAAAGAAGAATGAATTTTAAGGCTCAGTTTTAAAGTTAGTTTTGTAAAATGTGCTTTCAGCAAACGAGGCAATAAAAATGGTCACTTTTGACTCTGTAAAATGTTGGAAACATTGAAATCAAGTTAAACCTCTATTGTAGGAGGCCAGAGGGTAGCTCTGTGACAATTTACATTTCTTCCTTTAGCTCCTCCACTGACTTTTTGGGTCTGTATTATCACCTAAGAGGTCATATGATAAAATGACATTCTCACAAGCATGATAATAATTGTAACAGTCTCAGCTGTGACTTGATCTCAAGGCCCATTTGAGGGTGATCATGCAGTGCTTTTGCAGCAATTCTAACAATAGATCTTCTGAGACACCTTTTTCTTCTGCAAAGACTTGTAGTCAACACATCAGGAACACTTTAAAGTACCGTTCATTTAATAATCAAGGTCATGTGCAGGGTGCTGTTATGCAGTCACTTAGATATACATGATGCTAATTTTAAATTCTAGGGACCCAATTCCATTTTTGCAGCTTAACAAAATGTGCTGTGCTCTCTGATAATAGAGAGAAGGCTCCTGTGAGTGTCTCCAAGTTATTCCAGGGAATATTTGCATGATTACAGCTCTGCTTTCAGGAGCTTGCAATCTGAATACAACCAAAAAACAAAAGAAATAATGGTTCGGTCCAGGAAGGACATATTGTTTTTATTTTATTTTATTTTTGTTTTATTTTCTTAGGTTTTTTCCCCCCAGTTTTAAGCTTATTTTTAGAGTTTCTTATCTCTACCCCTAGATTGACTTGTATCCTAGAGAGTTTATTATCTGACTAATTTGAGATCACCCTTTTAACAAATTCTTCACATTTCAGGAGGAAAAAGGAAAACAGAAGGGGTCATTAATAGGTATACAGTTCACAAAAGATTAGTTTTTTTAGAATGGTGTTTTCTATACTGTTATGGGGCTTATTTATGCAGTTAGTGATTTTTAAAACTTGATATTTATGAACATGAAGAACTGTCAAAAAGCATGTACTATATTGTCTGATATTAAATAATTTCCCATGTTGATGCTAATTAGTATTAAGGTCAGCTTAAGCTTGTCCTGATTAAAGGGAACCTATCAGATAGAAAAGTACTCAAGGTTCTGAACACTAGCTTAAAGTGCTACATTCCCATCTCACTAAGTTTTTGTATTGATTCATCTCTCTGTGACTCAATATATATATTGCCATCCACTGTCCCCCCGACCAATTTCATTAATACTGAACAACAGTGTTGCAAGGAAGAAAATGGAAAGAGAGTGATAAGAAAAGTAGGAGCTAAAGAAGACTGGTACATAAGGAATAAGTAAAAATAGCTACATGAGGACTTGCAGACAAAAGGGAATATTCACCAAGGGCTTGCACCTTGAAGGATAAAAAAGAGAAAATATGTGCCACTTCCATGCAAAACAGAGATAAACAAGGGGATTCTGACTGTGAGAGAACTGAAGTTGAGAAAAGAAAACATATCTTTGAATGAGAAAGAAAGGAAAATGGAAATTAACATTAATGATTGAATTTGGGATAAAGTACATCCTATAGAAATATGGAAATCAGTCAACTGATTTGGAGGGGGACAGAAAGACAAATTAGTTTTCAACATGCTGAGTTTGAAGTAACAGCAGAATATCCATGTACAGATGTCAAACCGACATTTGGACGGTTGAGGCTGAAGTTCAAAAGAGAAAAGAGTCGCAGATTGGTTTGGGGGAGTATTCTGGAGTTGATAATTGAAGCCATTAAAGTGAATAAGGTTTCCAAGGGAGAATGAACAAAATGACATGGAAGAACGTCAAACCTGATGTGACAAAATGTAATCATTGGAACACTTAAATGATCATGTTCTAAAACAATTTGTGATTTAAGTGCTAATCTAGATGTTTTTCAAATAAAAAAATTGTGAAGGTGTGAAAAGAATTATACATACAATTCTTCAATAGTTTCAAAAGAAAGGTGTCCTAGAAAACAAAGCTTTATTCTTATGTCAGCATCAACAATAATATACAACCAGAAGTTCTTCCTGGGTTTCAGACATAGACAAATGTTCATTTAAATTCTTGTTCTTCCATTTGATAACTGTTGTCTGCTTCCTAATACTATGCTCTTAGCCATTACACAATCATCTTGCTCCTTATGAGGCTGGATTATCTCTGAGAGGATAAGGAATTGCTGTACAGTAGAATGAGAGAGAAGGTTGACCAAGGATAATATGCAGCCTTTGTGGTAGGTGGAAAGAGGATCAGGATGAAGATCTTGGATTTATAAAGGTGTTAAGCTATATCAAACAGTAACTTTCTCAGGCATTATATACTCAGCTGTCCCAGTGAAAGAGCGAGGACGCAAATTGTAGCATGTACTCAAGGCTGGGGATCTTGGGCAGGTGCTGGAGAAAAATAGAGGGGCAAGATTAAGATTAAGGGATTCATAGAGGGGTAACAAAAGTCTCAGTTAGGAAGCAGCAGTGGTAGGTATAAAATCTTTGGAATAGGTGAAGGAACACCAAGGGGTCAGGATTAATAGACAGAAAGAGAGACAAGCAGAAAAAACAGGAGATATTGAGATCAAGAGCTGGAGGTCTCTGAGAGGTGGAAAAGGATGTGTGTAAGAGTGAGGTCATGAGAGAAATGGACTCATGTTTAGACTTCTGAAATTCTAACAAGTACAGGATCCTGGGCAGGTGAGTGGATGGTTGAAATTGAACAGCCAGCAGAGTTAAAAAGTTTAGTAACTGTGTGACTAGGTCACTTACATGAATGATGAAATATCCTAGATTAGCACAAAGGAAGACTGCAATTCAGCTCCAGTCTTTAACAAATGAAGGGACTGATACGGAGGCAGGTAACTGTGAGAATGCGGTGTCAGTGACAAGAAGGGTATGTAAAGAAGAAAAGATTTTAGACCAGGATGGAAGAGTAATTCCTAGAAGAGGAGGTGGGGATACAGAAGACCAGCTCTTCTTCCTCCAAGCAGCCTCCTCTTGAAATGACTGCAGAAGCAGCAGCATCCTCGGGGGATGGTCAGATTTCAATCAAGGCAGGAAGCAAAGAGATCACTGAATGAATGATTAACTAGAAACAATTATTCTGGGGAGGACAGGGAAAGGATGCAGGGGAGAGTCTAAAATAGGAGTAAAGAAACAGAAAAGTAAGGGCGTAAAGGTAAGGGAAGGGGTAGGAGAAGAAAAAGATGTGGGTGGGGCTAGGATTGGGGATGAGGCTAGAAGACCACAGAGGCTGAGAGGCATACCGACTCAAACACTGGAACGTTGGCACTAGTCTTGGAACACACCTGCTCCCTTCTCTGGTAAGTGATAATGGCCATGACGAGGTTTATAAGATTGGTAAGGACCCTATTGGAGTAAGTGCCACCAGGGCTTTTACTGAAGGGAAACAAGAGACCCAGTCCAGAAGTGGCAGTGATGGACATAAACATATCCCACGTTACTGACAATGACACATACATGTCTTATTTTTTTCCCTTATATATAGTTTTAAAAAAATCATTGGCAGAGTGTTATTTAAAAGGAGTTCTATTTGTATTAATTTCCTATTTTGTTCTTTTATGTTCCTCCCTCCTTCACTTTCTATTCCTGATGTTATGTGTCTTTCTGTAGCAGATTCAGTGTGGCACAGATGTCCCATACACTGCAGTGAAAAGGAAATGGTTTCCTTAGCAACAATAACCACACAAAAGCCCAAAGAATTTTCTTTGCTACTCATGTGACGTTTTAGCAGTTTAAGGAATCCAAACAGTAGGACAGGATAATAAACATCTGATTGGAACATATAGCAATGGAGATGAAGAATGAATGCAAAAAGGCATCTGCTATTTATACAGTTGATGGAGTGATTTTAAGTGACCTGAACTTTAGCATCATGTTTCTTTTTTTCTTTTCCTCAGTGAAGTAGGTAAAAGTATACTATATGTAGTTAAGTGGGCTGAAATATATTCTTCTAGAACAACTTCACTGTCTCCTGAGTCTGATAATCATAAGCAAATAAGTTTTTGAGCCATTACAAAATAATATCCTGGGCAATAATGGGAGGTATGATAGACAAGATTTTTTTTTATTCAAAGAGAACTTCCATGAATTTATTGTTCCTAACCACATCCCCCAGGAGGGATTTTAGGAATTTATATCTCTTCCAGGTTTCTGCTACCAAATTTTTCCTTTACAGTTTTCCATTTTAGCAATTCTACAGTGAAGTTTGCAGTCATCATAATTATGTCTGAAAATACATCCACTTCCCTTCTATCTCTCTTTTTCGGTGAAAAAGGGTGTTTTTTTTTTTTTTTTGCATATATATATATATTTTTAATGAATGACCATTTGATTGTAATTTCTTGTCAAAACGTTCACCCGCCGACAATATGGTAGTAGTGGTAATAAGAGTGTGGGAAGAAAAAAAGAGAATTTGCAAACATGCACAATTAGTATAGTTGGTAGGAATGTTTTTAAGCTCTCTATTACGGTCTTCATGTCCTGCTGAGACACCCTGGCAAGACGATGAAGACTGTACTAAACAGGTTTCATAATCTGACAGAGGAAAAGTTCAAAGGTGATTGCTGAACATGCAAGGCGATTACTGGTTTAGGGGAAATTTCATTTGGGCTCCTGGAAGGACTGCTGCCCAGAGACCATGAGTGCTCTCTCTGCAGGGCTTGGAGGTCACATAGGGCCTCATGCACCTTCCTGAGCCCGTTCACTGTGACAATTAGTGGAGTCTCCTCAAGCATTTGGCCATTACGTTTATGAGGCAAAGCAACACTGATTCTAGGATTATGAGTTTTGGGAAACCAGGAGCATGAAAAAATGATAAACTCGAGCCACTCAAGAGAGTCAGGAAATGAGCCAGAGCTGAGGCCCCAAATAAAAATGAACTCAGTGCCATATGAGCTCAGTCATCCGCAACCATGTTTTAAATCCCCAGGCAGATGGCTCTTCTCAGAGGTACTTTAGGAGCTATGATAAATTCTGTTGGTAGAAGTACTAAGTGCCCCTTCAAAGATAAAATATCCACGTTCTTTCTGAGATCACATCTCTCAAATCAAAATACCCAATGCCTATGTCGAGTCTGATCTCCACTGGTGCAGTCATTGGAAAGAAAGTGTGTAAAGTTGACACAGTGACCAAGATTATAGTTAAAATATCAAGCAATAATACATCAAAAGAAGTCCATAGGACCTTACCACAAATAGAGTGTGTGAGACTGCAAACAAGTCTGAGTCTCTAAGACTCTTTTAAATTTGATTTAATTCAGAATTTGGGATCTAAATTAAATGTGATCAGATCAAAGTACTATTTGAATAGGTCTTTTTTTAAAAATTGGTAACACTTGTATCAGCAGAACATGATTAATTTGTTTAATAAAAGGGAACCTATAAATTTTCAAATTTTGCAGACATGGGAGATACATTGAGTCTAAAGGATCGCCACCAAATACACCGTGTCATAAGCAAGGCTAGTTGGGCTGGATAACCACTGAACAAGACGGCTCGCTTGCCTGCGGATCTGACTAGATACTCTTTGAAGGAGAGACTAGGCTCATGCAGACTAGCTCTGCTTTTATTCTGCCCAGTGTTTCAATATTACAGGAGTTAATTTTATTTAATCTGTAGACTTAGATTAACCCTGCAAGTTAACATCCCACATTTCACACATATTAAAACATACGGAGAATATTCTGCTTCAGATCAAATATCGTTACAACTGAAAAGGTGGACATTTCTGTAGTGATGACAGGGATCTTAATTCTGCCCAATGATCCAGTTATTTATCAGTTTTAATTCTGGTACAGTTTCATTTTAGCAAAGGAATTTGGATAATTTTTGAAGTTCTTTGTAAGTAGATTATTTCTTCTTTTATATGGGTTTTTTAATATAAGGAACTAGGAGCCATGGTCCTAGTGTCATTAAAAGCTTTAGCTCTCTCCACTTATATAAGAGTGATTAAAAAGTGACCTCAAAATATGTTATTCTTTGTCTACACAATCTTTATTCAGTTAAATCAGTGAAAGTACATGCTGCTGTCATTTATCTCTGAATTCCAACGATAACACTAACGCTTAACCCAGAGCAAGTTACTTCATCCCTTTGGCCCCCTTTCCTTCAATCATAAAGTGGTTATAGCGATACCTAACTTGCAGAACTGATATAATGGCTAAATTAAAAATTAATATATATAAAATATCCAAAAAATGTCTGCCCCATATGAAGCACTTAATAACTGTTCTTCCAGGTTATTTCAGATATTTTTTTTCACACACTGCCTCATTAAAACGTATAAGTAAAAGATTAAAACATTTGTTTTTCATTTCATTTTCTTGTTGTAGACAACACATCCTTACTGCTGGCTTTCCTTCAGAAATTTCTCACATTTTCTCATTTTTCAGCTCATGTCAGTAATAATCTACTTTGTCCTAGTCCTGCAAGACTTCTTAGTCACGGAGAAGCACCATTTAGTACTTCCCAATTTTAAATTAAGAAAAATGGAAAATGACAAATTCGTTTACTTCTTCATTCAGTCAAAGAACATTTAGAAAGCAGCTGAGGACCTTAAAACAGCATGGTTTTGGCATCCCAGGCTGCCACATATTAGCTCTGTGGTGCAGACAGATCATTAAGCCTCGCTGAGCCTCGGTTTAGTCATCTTTAAAATGAGGATAATGCCTGAGCTGGGAATTACGGAGACACTGCAAAGATGGTGATTCCAGGGCTTCCCTGGTGGCGCAGTGGTGGAGAGTCCACCTGCCGATGCAGGGGACACGGGTTCGTGCCCCGGTCCGGGAAGATCCCACATGCCGCGGAGCAGCTGGGCCCGTGAGCCATGGCCGCTGAGCCTGTGCGTCCGGAGCCTGTGCTCTGCAGCGGGAGAGGCCACAGCAGTGAGAGGCCCGCGTACCGCAAAAAAAAAAAAAAAAAAGATGGTGATTCCAGGAAGGGTCATGAGGCTGAAAGTGAGCTGACATTTGGGATGGTCCTTCACAGGCCAGGGAAGTTTAGAAAGTCAGAGATGTGGGAATGGCTCCCTAGATGACACCAGTAGGAAAATGTTCCTTTATTTCCAACCTGTGGCTCACAGAACAGTGTGAGCAAAGGCATGCAGGTAAGAGAGCTGAGAGCATGTTTAGCAAATGGTGTGGAGTGAAGACCGATTTTCTTGGGCATACAAGGTGATTAACGAATAGAGTGAGAAAAGGCTGAAACATCAGGCAGAGGACAGATACTGGAGGCCTTGACATCCTGAAAATTCTGACTATTTTTTTGGAGAGTGTTAGAAAAGGCATGAGGGTGAGAATGGCCATAGGACTGGTGAGAAGGAATAAATTTGTGAAAAATATACCGACAAGATTAATCTTAACCTTTATTAGGGTAACTATTCATTATGGCTAAATTTCACTGCTGAGAGAGGGCTAAGAAAGTTTTCCAGCCAGGATAACTGGAAGGATAGTGCTATTATCAACAGCCATAGTAGAGAAAAGGAGGAGGATGGCCAAAATTCAAATGATTTGTCCTACAGTTAATTCAGAGGTCAGCTGAAAGGAGACTCCCGAATGAGCAAGTTATATATAGTAGAATCCATGCAATATGTAATACCATGGACATTTTAAATGTCCTAACACTATTGAAAAGTTCCATCAGGTGACATACCCTTTTACATCATTATCACCATTTTAAAAATGTAAGTGACACAGTTAATTTTAAAATAGTAGTTTCTTCTCATTGCTAATCAATAATATATAAAACTATTATTCATAGCATCAAGACATTAAAAAATGTATGCAATCAAGCTAAATAATCTTAAAAATAAAGCCTAGGGCTTCCCTGGCGGCGCAGTGGTTGAGAGTCTGCCTGCCGATGCAGGGGACACGGGTTCGTGCCCTGGTCCGGGAAGATCCCACATGCCTCAGAGCGACTGGGTCCGTGAGCCATGGCCGCTGAGCCTGCGCGTCCGGAGCCTGTGCTCCGCAACAGGAGAGGCCACAGCAGTGAGGGGCCCGCGTACCGCACACACACACACACAAAAAGCGTAATAAATAAACTACAAGGCTGAGATTTTATTCTACTTCTGTCCAGATTTCTTATGTTAGATGTGGAAAGTAACCAACTCTCTCATTTCTCTATTTTACAAAGAGCTTTAAAAGTTTGACTTAACAACCAAACACACAGTTTATAATATTACTGAAATAAAATTAATATAAAACATGAGAAAATATGTAGTTTACAAAAACAAAGAGGATTCTCTACTATAGCCCCTTTACTCTAGCATTTCTAGATAATTAACTCCTTTGAAAAAGTAAATTCATAATTGATAGGTAACCGTAACTTTCAAGCTTTTCTCTTTATTTTTTCTCCTACTTTTCTTTTTATTGACCATTTCAGAAGAGAGAAATATGGAACAGGCTCTTGAATCAGAATGCCAATGGGATTGCTCTACTCCAGGTAATAAGTGAGTACTATACAAAAAGAGATGTAGCCAGTTTTCTGAATGCCTTGAAAACCTCAGTAATAACAAACAGCCCATCAATATACCTACAACCAACCACAATGCATACCAAATCAATGGTTTAAGATTTTTCTCTCACAGAAACTTCTGATTTAAATGTTAACTTGTACATCGGCTATCTAATCAGATACTTACTTTTAAAGGAAAGGAGATTGCAAAAAAAAAAAAAAAAAAATCAGCCCTTTAATTAGGTTGTACCTATAAGGGTAAATATTCTATAGATACTTCTGACACCAGCTTCCCTCTCCCTTTAACCTACTCAAGAACATCACTTCTGCAATTCCTTCTATTTCTCCTACATCACCAGTTTCCCCCATTTACTGGATCATTTCAACCATATATACAGATTTTAGAATACCTGCAGTCATTAAAAAAAGAATCCTACTTTCACCCCACATCTCTATCTAGCAATCACCCAACCTCTGCTTCCCTTAGAATAAAACCCTTTAAGAGTACTCCATACTCAATCTTTCTCTTCAGATCATTTCTGAAACCCATTCCAATCAGGCTTTGGTCCATACCACTACAATAAAATTCCTCTTGTCCTGGTTACCAAAATACCTACATTATAAACCCAATGGTCCCTTCCCAGTCTTCATCTTACCTGGACTTTAAGCAACATTTGAGATCATCAATAAATCTCTTCCTGAAACACCTTTTTCAGTTAACTTTACAAACTCACACACTCCTGATTCTCCTCCTACTTCGCTCACTACTGCTTTTCAATCTCTGTTTCTAGTTCTTTCTTATCTCCCCAAACTCTAAATGTTTAAGATTCCCAAAGATTGAGTCTCACACTGCCTTCATTTCTTTATCTACACACTCATTTCCTATATTAAATGTCCTTTAGAATCTAACAACTTTCAAATGTATATCCTAGCTCCAGTTTTTCCTCTTAAGTCCAGATTCATATATCCAGCTGCCAGGTGCACATCTGAATATGGATGTCTTATAGGCATTTCAAGCTTTGCATGCCCCAAACTGAACGCTTGATTCTCCATTCACATTTACAATCCACACATCCTATGGTTTTCCCCCTCACTAAATAGTAACTCTAATCTGTGAGTGGACTGAGCCAAAAATACTGGAGCCATCTTTGATTTTGTTTCCTTTCTCACAGATCTCATATCCAATATATTACCAATTCTGTCATTATACCTTTGAAATATATCCTGAATATGACCACTTCTCCTTTATTCCACAACCACCCTCCTGAGCCAAGTTACCAAACAGCTGTCTTCTCACAGTCTCCCTGCTTTCATCCTTGTCTCCACCAGAAGCAAGGGTGATCCTTGTATAATGTATCATGTCACTCCTCTGCTCAAAACCCCCATAAGTCTTCCCACCTCACTCTGAGTGAGAGCCCAAGTCCTTGCCCCCTTTCCCCTTTGCTCTTCTTGTCCCAGGCACACTGTTTTGCGTGTTATTCCTGGAACATTCAGCATATGCTCCGTCCTCAGGCCTTTCTACCTATTGTCTTCCTTGACTGAATCTAGCTTCCTCCAGATATCTGTCTAGTCAGTCCCTAACTTTATTCAGGACTCTGCTCAGATATCTCCTTATCAGAGAGTTCTTCCCTTACCATGCACCTTGACCGTAGTAAGTGACCATCTAACAGATCTGGGGTGTATTCTGTTCTGTTCACACATATATTCCTAGTGCCTAGAACATTAACTAAATGGTCAAATGAATGAATAAATAATACTTACTATCACATGTTCTCATGTTTTACTTGAACTTGTTTGTTACACACACATGCATGCAGGCACACAGACCCAAACACACAGTAATGGTAAGCCATTGTTAGCGCTAAAGTTCATGTTAAGTACTTAGGCATATGGAAAATCAGACTTTTGAGGGTAGATTTATATTTTAAGTCATGTCCAATATCACTTGCATGTAAATAAGAATTTTCTAGGCTTCCCTGGTGGTGCAGTGATTGGGAATCCACCTGCCAATGCGGGGGGACACAGGTTTGAGCCCTGGTCTGGGAGGATCCCGCATGTCGCAGAGCAACTAAGCCTGTGTGCCACAACTACTGAGCCTGCGCTCTAGAGTCCACGAGCCACAACTGCTGAGCCCACGTGCCACAACTACTGAAGCCTGTGCGTCTGGAGCCTGTGCTCTTCAACAAGAGAAGCCACCGCAATGAGAAGCCCGCGCACCTCAGTGAAGAGTAGCCCCCACTCACCGCAACTAGAGAAAGCCTGCATGCAGCAGCGAAGACCCAACACAGCCAAAAATAAGTAAATTAAATAAGTAAATTATAAACAAGATTTATAAACAAATTATAATTGTTTATAATTATAAACAATTATAAACAAGAATTTTCTGGGCAAAAAGGAAAGGAAAAAAATTTTAAACATTAAATCATTCCAACAGCAATATTAAGAAGTTTATAATTTTAATTTGTTTTAAAGTAATTCATAATTTGTGAACTAGCAGAAGAACTACACAATCATTAAGTGTACAGTTTGACGAATTTTCACAAGGCAAACGCCCAAATGAAGACAGAATTTTCTCAGAATCCCAGAAGTCTCCTCTTGACCCTTCCCAGTCACTACATCTTGCTCGAAGTAAACACTACTCTGATTTCTACCACCATTGATTAACCTTATCCTTTTTTATCTTAAACTTTATCTAAATGAAGTTATATAGTATATATTCTTTTTGTCTGGCTTTTTTTTT
This sequence comes from Aethalodelphis obliquidens, assembly GCF_003676395.1. Taxonomy (NCBI): domain Eukaryota; kingdom Metazoa; phylum Chordata; class Mammalia; order Artiodactyla; family Delphinidae; genus Aethalodelphis; species Aethalodelphis obliquidens. The sequence continues at coordinate 4,056,759 of NW_020837971.1, read as the reverse complement.
TTTTTTTTTTTTTACTCAACAGCTTATTTTTGAGATTCTTCTATGTATCTGTGGGTAGTAATATTTTAACTGCTCTCATTGCTACACAGTGATCTATTGCATGGCTATTTCACAATTAGTTTTTCATTCTTTTGTGAATGGATATTTGGTTTATTTCCAGTTTGAGACTGTTAAGAATAGAGCTGCTATACTCGTTCTTTGAACACACCTGTGTCTTTTCCAATAGTAATAAAGAAAGGAATAGCTGGGTCAGGGTGCAGACATATGTTCGGCTTTAAGAGATATCACCAAACAATTTCGCAAAGCATTTGTATAATTTGCTTTGTAATTAATTCGCACCTAATTCCCTAAGATTTGGACTTTGCTACCTCTAAGTCAGTAGATCTTGTGAATATTCTTGAAACATTAATAACTTTTTTTGGCTTTGAAATTTAAAATCATCTATATAGACCAGGTTCCTAAAGTGTAGCCAGGAAACACTGATTCTGAAGATAATAAATGGAATGTAGAGGGGAAAAGAAAAGAAAGAAAAGAATTTTCATATCCAAATAAAGTAGGGAAACAGGATTAACCATATGAAACAGAAGTCTTTTAAGGCAAGTGTTCTCATATTTGCCAATATCTCATGTGCACTGACTGTTACAGGAGTGAACTACAGTGTGCTGCACTGGGATAGAGACTTTATATGTGATAGAAAACCTTTTTCCCCGGAGTGTCTTGTAGGGCTATGGTTTCACAGAATAGACTGTGAGAACTATTGGGCAAGAGTACTTGCTCAATGATTACCACAAACACCCTGAAAGACTGCTCTGACTCAAGCACTAGCAACATACCAAACGCAATGAAATGTTTGTTCCAGATTATTTATATATCTTGTACTTCTTTGTTTTCATTTAATACACCTTTTTTTTTTTGGTGGTATGCGGGCCTCTCACTGCTGTGGCCTCTCCCGTTGCGGAGCACAGGCTCCGGACACGCAGGCTCTCACTGCTGTGGCCTCTCCCGTTGCGGAGCACAGGCTCCGGACACGCAGGCTCAGCGGCCATGGCTCACGGGCCCTGCCGCTCCGTGGCATGTGGGATCTTCCCGGACCGGGGAACGAATCCGTGTCCCATGCATTGGCAGGCAGACTCTCAACCACTGCTCCACCAGGGAAGCCCCTCCATTTAATACACCTTTGAGTTCCCTTTTCCATTGTTCTGTACCCTAAATCCATTCACAAATTCAATGCCTGGGATAGTTGTTAGATCCTGACATTACAAGTCTAGTTGCAGCAATTCAATATTGAACGTTTTTTAATGAAGGATTATGGGGCTGAAGGAAAATTAGGTTACATAAGATAGCACACATTTTAGCTTGGCAAATAAAATGGCTCAGATTTTTATCATGTGTCTATTTATAGGCTAATCTTACAATCACTGTTATCTTCTTGTCTTGAAGTAAAATGTGCTCAGTCATGTTGATTAGTTGAAACAAACTTGTTATCCTTCGGTATACTGGAATTAATATCATCCTCACTTCCAATGTGTAAACAGATAAAGAAGCCTCCTAAGTTTCCTGCAGAAGTAGTATCACAATTGAGAGAGAAAATAATCTAATCAAATGTGATCTCCTGGATCTAATTCTTATCATTAATATAAGAATGACTGAGGGAATGGTGCTTTCTGGCTCCTGTTCTCAGTTAACTTGAATTCAGTACACTATACTTTGGAATGAATATTGGATTTCAATAAAGAACATTTGGGGAATTTGAAACTCAGAAAGCAAGGAAGGCATCCAAATTTATGATGGCTCAAAGATGCTTGAAATAGCAATTTATGCCAGATCAAATACCATTTAAATGGGTTGTAGACTGCTGGGAAAAAGTGTTTATAGAACATCTTATACTTGCAAAGTGCTTTCAGTCATTTTTAATAGTCATGTTGGGTGGATAGTTATAATTGCATCTGACAAGGGCAGTTCAATATGACAACCGACATTCAAGAGATTTTATGGAAAATAAAATGATTCTAAGGTGTTTTATTTGATCATGGAAATAATAACAGGAATAAGGAACAGGAAGAAAATAAAGAATAAAAAGAAAAAATGGAGGAAGAAATACATGTGGAAAACCAAGGACTATAATTTTTTTTTTTTTTTTTTTTTTTTTTGCGGTATGCGGGCCTCTCACTGTTGTGGCCTCTCCCGTTGCGGAGCACAGGCTCCGGACGCACAGGCTCAGCGGCCATGGCTCACGGGCCCAGCCGCTCCGCGGCATGTGGGATCTTCCCGGACCGGGGCACGAACCTGCGTCCCCTGCATCGTCAGGCGGACTCTCAACCACTGCGCCACCAGGGAAGCCCAAGGACTATAATTTTTGATAGTGAATTTTCTAATGAGCTTTGTCTAACGAATTAGTTTTTCTCCTCAAATATCTGGTAGCAAAAACAAGGCTTGGAAGTTTTTGGAATAGTAGAATATATTTTTTTCCATACAATTTTTATTTTGTAGACCTGGAATGTTTCCAGAGAATTCTAATACTCAGTTTCTTATCTGGCAAAGTCCTGGCATATGATTAATGCCTCATATATATTAGTTATTATTACTGTTAGTCCACCATTCTTCAAAATTTTTGGAAGTACCTATAGATTGCAAATTACAAAGGCAGAAGTGTTGTAACAAATGGTTTCCAACACAACAACTTAAAAGAAAATGAGATATATGCTCCTAACATGAAACAAGAGGTAATAACAAATGATCAATGGGGAGAATGCTGCTTGTGGGTCATTAGTGGTTCAGCAAAGATTTTTGGTGGCTTTCATGTTGTCTCTTACTAAGCTCTTCAGAGCTTATGACTCGTCTGATGCTGTATAATTGATTATGAAGGGAATCAAGGTAAGTGTTATCCTTTAAATTATGCTAACTCTAAAGAATATTCACAAAAATCAAAGACAGGAAGTGGTTTAACAGTTTCATTAGATAAGTCTAACTTTAATCCTTCGTAAAGTAGATAAAGCACATTAGATGGATGCAAAAGTCCATAGGTGTGCTATGGACTTTTACAGTGGTAGCCCCAAATGAACCATGCCTCTCAGTATTCATATCCTTGTCTAGAACTCTTCCACAGTGTCTTTGGTTTGGCCATACGACTTACATTGGCCAATAAGACATTGGCAAGCATGCTGCAAGCAGAGAGGCTTGACAAGTGCTCGCACACTGGGACATGTCTTCTTGGAGTGCTCTCTCTTAGAACTTAGCCATTATGCCAAAGGAAGTTAAAGTATCCTGCTAGACTCTAAGAAGACATTCCCTAATCTGCAGAGAGAAACCACAAGGAAGAGATGTGAGGCTCCCCAGCCAATAATCTCCCCTGCTGGATGTGATCACACGAGTGCCTCCAGCCAAGTAATACTAAGCAGAAGAACTGTCCAACTGAGCCCAGCTAACCCACAGACTCATGGGAAATTAAAAAAAAAAAATCAATGCTGTTTTAAGCCACTGGGTTTCACAGTGATTATATTCACAGCAATAGGCAGTTGAAACAATAGATATTTCAGGGAAATCATAGCATTAACTTATCTCTATATATAATTTAAAATTAATTTTTTTTCTGAAAGTAATATATTCACATAACTTAACAGTCAAATTGTCCTACAAGGTTATAAAGGTGACAGCAGTTCCCTCACCTACCCCCTAATTCCTCTCCCTGGAGGCAACCATTATCCACTCTGATTTTGTTCTTGCTATTTACTTTGCTATTTATTTCCATTTCTCATATTACTCTTGATTTATCCATTTTAGATACTATTTATTGACATCATATTATGACAGAAGAGTCTTCATCTCTCTTACATGATTCCTTGGTATTGTTTCAAATTTCTTATTAAATTAATATTCTGTGTTTTATATTATAAGCATATAACTATTGTTCACTGCTGAGGAAAACAGTTTAATTATATGATATTTCCATTCTTACTCAAGTTTTGTTTTCCTTTTCTGTTTGTTTTATGTTGTTATTTACTAATTTCTTATTCTTCCCAAATTCTTTAACAATAACTTCTGATTATTTCCCACACTCAAACTCATCAGATAATTCAGCAGTTCCCTTCTTCACGTAGAAACTGTGTTTATAGAGGCCCCCTCACCCCATTCTCTTTTCTCTGATCTGAATATTTGTTCTCTTGATCTGCTACACAGCTGAAACCTCCCTTTACCATTATCAGGGCATTTTTCTAGACGCATTCCTTCATTAAAACTCCCATTCCCTGGAATTCCTGGTTCTACTTTTTTTGGTTTAAACTTTTGTTTTGGAGGATCAATCTTCCTGTAGTTTCTTAAGAAATGGTTTATGTATTTTCCCACTTGTACTGTCATCTTAGTAATGTTTAGGGAGTAAGCAGAGATTGTTCACTATGTCAAATTAACTGCAAGCCTTTTATTTTCTAAACAGGTGAAATTGCCAGTGGTAAGGATGGAGTTGTAATTGATTAAGAGCTACATAATGTAATAATTGATTTGTTTAATATATAGTCAAATCTTGACACTGGGTAAGTACTAGATACATCATCAAGCAACCGACAATCAGTACAGTTTTGTGAAGTAGAAAACATTCTGGTCCAATTTGAATTCCTTCTAAAATAGAATTATAGTCCTCATAAGCAAAAATGATAAATGTGATCTATAATGAAATGTTATAAGACATGTTGATTATAGGGAGGCATTCAATTCCAAATATAACATTAGGCATTGGTAAGGTGATGAGGGTAAATAACCGTTTTGTATGCAGAGAAGAGTTATCTATCCAAATAATCAACTTTAGTAAATGCATTAAGTCATACCTTCAAAAATTTTCAAAACCATGCTTAAATCACACTTTCTCTATAATGTCATTTCCCTGACCCATCAGCCAGAAATGATCTAACCATCTTTCTATAAATATTTGCTATCTACACCTGTAGTTTTTAGTGTTTTTAACTTCATCAAATGAAAAATGCTGCCCTACTGGGGCTCTCTTCCCCCAGCTGAAGTAACAACACAGCTTTGCCCAAACTTTTGGCCCAATAAGGATATTAAACAAACAAATTTAAAAAAACACATAACTATAATCAACTATCACTATTATTTCATTTTAGAAGAGCTAATAACTGGAACAATTTGAGGACTAAAAGAAATAACTAAATAGTCAATTATAGTCCAAAGTATAAAATAAATATCGATGAGTCCATACCGATATAAATGTTTGAATAAATAAATAGGAGAGAAAAGTCTCCTGAACAGAAGAATCCATATAATTTATATAGATTCTCCTCCTTCAAGGAGGTGCTGCATAACTCCCCACCCTGTGAGTGTGGGCTGCACATCGTGACTTTCTTCCACAGACTACAGTATGGAAAGGGTGTGGGGTGGGGGGAATTACCTTACAGCAGAGAAACCCCCAAAACACCACTCAGTCTGGTGATCAAGCATAATATCAACAGTGATAAGTCACAGGTCGCAACGCACCCTTGAGTTGACATGTTGAAAATGGCACTTTATCTCTATGGTCTCCTCCCAAACCTACAACCACAGTCCACCATGAGAAAAACATCAGATACATTTAAATTGAGAGACATTCTACGAAATAGCTGACCAGTACTTCTCAAAACTATCAAAGTCAACAAAAATAAGGAAAGTCTAAGAAAGTATTATAGCTCAAGGAGACGTGATGACTAAATGTAAAGTGATATACAGGATAGAGTTCTGGAAGAGAAAAAAGGGCATGAGGTAAAAACTAAGCAATCTGAATAAAGTATGGACTTTAGTTAGTAACAATGTATCAAAATATGTTCTTAGTTATAACAAATGTGCTACACTAATGTCAGATCAACACTGAAAATTGGATGTGGGTACACAGGAATTTTCTGTAATATTTTTGTAACTTTTCTGTAAATCCAAATCTATTCTTAAATAAGTTTACATAAAAGCTACCACCACAATAGAATAAAGACAATTCTTTAAATTCAATGGGGGAAAATACAAACAAACAACAATAACAATAAAAACTCTATAATGCATTTTTTTGGGGAACTTCTTTAAGAGTCTAGAACTGGCTTTTGGGACACATTGTCTCTACTGTTCTGTGATCTTTATTTGGGATACTGCTGTGACATGTGCAATCTTCTTTTTCCCTTGAGGAGATTACTATTAAATGTGGTTTTTATATTGACTCTGTCTTCTTTTATATTTAACATGTGCCTTCCACATAATAGATTCTAAATAAATAAGATATTGTTCATGTAATTGTATTGTTTCACTCCATTAAATTGGACAAATAAAAGAAATATGCAGATAAAACTTAAATTGGTGCTACTACTACTGATGTGAAAAACAATTAAAATTCAAAATAACTGATGTGATAAAAAGCATTCTAAAACATGAGAAAGCTGGAAATATGCAGTCATTTTCTAATCAAAATATAAAAACAACAGCAACAAATAAGGTATGTGGCCTTAGTTGAATATAAGATTAATATGAAGCAGCAATATATTATTATTATTATGGATTGGAAATAGGCAATATCACAAAGATTGAATTACATTTTGATAAGGGAGAAAAACTGTCAATTTTATGAGTGGTTTAATTTTCTTCATTATATTTTACAAATTACACTGATCATGCAGTATTTCCTTAATTGGAAGAAGAATTAGATTTAATTAAAAAAAGAAAATAGATCTTATCTCAAAAAAATTTTAAACCGAAATTTTTTAGGAGAGTCTTATTCTTATTTTGGGGTTCATTAGTATGATGGAAACAGTTATCGTTGTACATAAAGGACCAAAGAAAAGGACATTCAATTTTATTCTCTCTATTTGTATATTATATTGGTTTTCATTTTAAGTAGGAAAAATTTGGCAGATGGTAGGTAAATTTCCTAGAATAGTCATAATACACTGTTAAAGATTACTAATCTTTATTTCTGGTTGTATTTAAGACAAAAATGAAAACCTGAAAATCCACAAATGCCAAGAAAAAGGAACCTGAGAACATAAGAAAGACCTTACAGAAGAAAAAGGTTTTTGTAAAAAAAAATCGATTTGTTTTGAAACAGAGAACTATGAGGATGAAAATATTTCACGTAATAAAAACTATACACACACACACACACACACACACACACACATAATACATACAGCAAATGGAAATCAATATAAATGCCTTAATATATTGAACATATTAGTTCACTGGATGGGGAACGTGGATGTGGGAAGAGAAAAAAAATAAATTTTAAAATAAAAAAATAAAAACGAGAGTAAATGAAAAAGAGACAAAGAGGGGGGATTGAGAAGGGAGAATAAAAGGTGGAAGATTTATACACAGTGAAGTAGGGAGGGGAAGACATAAAAGCAAAAGGAGAGAGAGGACGCATAAGGACTCCTCTGGAGAGTCTAAATTGTAGGCATTGTCACACTCTGTTTCAGGAACTGCAGTAGTGAGGGTGTTAACACCTTTTATTCCTCCATTTGAAATGTTAATTAGTTCATTAACCACTGTTCCTGGATCTCACTGGGGGGCAGGGCATTATCCTTCTGGGCTGACTAAATGCAAGAACAAAACAAGGATGTCCCCAAGCATCCAAAGAAACTTTTCGTTTCCTGATCCAATGGCCTCATCTCTTAGGTTGGATATTTACATATTTGTTTTTCTAGAGGCTTTTCCAAATACCTTTTTGTCTTCACTTCAAGTCCCACTGCCTGGAACATCCTCACCTGCAGCCTCATAGGCAGGCTTCTGCTCACACACATCAAGTCCCACCTCTATGGCTAACTCCTTTCTGAAACCTTCCCCAAGTCTAGTATTGATAACATTCAACCTTCTGCTAGATCTTAAGCTCCTTGAAGACTGCAACAATGCTGATCTTATTCACAGTTTTAGTCCCCATAGTTGACACAATGACACAAAAATGGTGCTTAATACATATTGGATGTATGAATGAATGACCTGATGGACAGATGGATGGATGAATATTTTAAATGTCTACATGCCTGTTTCCAACTAAATTGTAAGGTAATTGAATGTAGGAACCAACTACTTATCTACTAATCTCCAATACATCTAATATGGTACATCTGGCATATGATTAATCTTACAAATGAGTAAATGAACTAATGCAATTACCACAGACATACTCAACAAGATAATTTGTAAAATATAATTTAGGGTTAAACATCTGCAAATAATATATTTTTTGTATATATATTTGTGATTAGGTATGTGTATATTTTACAATGAGATTCTTCTCAAAAGCACTGGAATAAGAAAAATTATCTTTCCTTTTGAACTTTAAAATTTAAAATCAACATATGATGAGATCAGAAACATGCATGTCCTCTTAAAAAAATCACTCACAGGCCAGAGCAGTATTATCATGAAGTTGTTAGAAGATGAAAATAGATTCAATGAAAATTAAGGGGGATAGTGATTACTGGCTCTTCCATTACAGTGCTTGAACAGGTTATTCAAAACCAAGTAATGATTTGCATGTTCAGTCACATGTTACTCACAGAACAATCTATAAATGATATTTGACAATTATTTCCTATTGGTGAATATACTGTAATGCAATCCAGCCAGACTGTCAGGACCTAATAATAAGAAGCAGGACACTTCATCCCAGTTGGGCACAGACCGGGTTCGGGAAATCAAATTTTAGCATAATCCAGATACAGTACTGGGAGTGGCCCAGCACCTTTATGATCATCCTTAGTTGCCTAGCCTGGTTAGAAAAAAACTTAAGCTAGTTCAGCAAATGACCCTCAAAGTACTCTGTAGGAATCTTAAAGAGATTCGGATGCCTACAAATACTGCATTCAGATCAGAAAGACAGAAGAGGCGGGATTTTATCTATTTCTTTCAAACATTTGATAAGGACAAACTTTAGGAATACTGTTCATTCTTGATTTGAAATTATTTTTAATCAAAATCATAAAAAAATTCAGTCTGGCTTGTCTATTGAGTAGATAAAATAACATGCCACTTCTTTCCCCATCCCATTAAAGGTAATGATAATATGAGTGCAGATGACGACAGTTCACTGTTAATTTCAATAGGATTGCTTATTTATTGCCAAAAAAAAAATTAGTTCTAAATTATAGTCTTTTTGAATTGTGACGGTGTGTGGCTAGTTACGCATAATTTCAACTTCTACTTCTCAATAAAATGCCCAAGAAAACACACAGAGAGATGGGGTTATACCAGTTGAAAATTAGTTAATAGTTAATACTTGGTGAAAGCCAGGAGACATATCTACTCAGAGACCCTGAGGCAGAGCTGTAAGCCTGGGATTGAGTGTGGGAGATGTACAAGAACATTGACCACAACCACTACCTCTAAGATGCTTGGCCTTCTCCAACCAGAGAAAGCAAAAACAAACTCCTGCCTCTCTCCATCTATAAGGGAGTCTCTTCCTGGTGCTGTTAGGGCCTTTACACACACACACACACACACGCACACACACACACACACACACACACACACACACACACCCCATCACTGTCATTAGTATCCTTTCCTACCCTTTCAAGATTCATGCTTCCCAGTAATGTACTAACACCAGTAGAGTAAAGATATGCATAGATAGTATATGGTTAGAACTTTGACTATAAGTCAGCAGTAGGAAGACTAGAGACAAAAGCAACTTTTTAAGAACAGTTCTCTTTAGACTATTAACTTTTCGCTTAACTATTTTTCAAGAGAAGAATTACAAACTAAATAATGCAGTGATGAATTTCCTTCCACATATTTACATGATTAGGTAGCAGAAGCAGAGCTTTCTTGCTCAGTTCAGCAAAGTAAATTAGATTTTAAAAAATGGCTTGACATTAGAAATTTAGTACATAATCATGCTTAATTAGTCTTCAGGCATAAGACATGAAAGGATTGATTCTAAGAGCAACCAAATGGAAAGTGAAGAACAGAGCATGCAGTGGACAAACATTAGGTACAGATATACCTCTCCTCCTTAGGGAACAGAAAGCCTCCACTTGGGATCTGTTAAATGATTCTGCAATATAAAAGAAGGAGACTATTGCACCCTGGGTGTAAAGGAAAAGCAAAAGCATATTTTGGAAATGAAGTGTGGATGGGGGTGATATATGCTATTTCCAGGCCTGATTCTTAACAACTTCCTAGGCAATCGGTGGTGACTCTCTTTTCCCTGAGAGCCAAATGCAGACAACTCCAGATGAAGAGCCATATGCTGAAGATGGTGGAGATGCAGGATGGAAGGAGTCTGAGCCCTAAGGTAGCTTGAAAGAGAGCTACCTAACCAGAAACGCCAGCATTAGACTGTTGCTTGAGCAAGAAATAAATTTTTATTGTGTTAAGCTACTGAGATTTTAGGACATATTTATTATTAGCAGCTAGCATTACATTAACTACAGTGCTAATATAGACACCTTGGGGAAAATGAGGCCAATGATATAGTTTGATTTTGAAAAAGGAATAGGAGGAAAACCACCCACCTCATACAATACTTTAGAAAAATCTATGAGTCTGAACATGGCTGTGCCATTACTTCACTAGAGCTTGAATAAGTCACTTAAAAATCTAAGAGCCTCAGTTTCCTATGTCAAAGTGTTTGCAACAAATTGCCCCTAAGTTAGTTAGTTGCTGCTTACCTTTCCCCAGACTTAAAATTCTGTGGTTCTTTATTACATGTGAAAACTATAAGTTAATGTCAGATACTGCTCAAGTCAGTAATTTAAAAGTGTGAGTATAGAGAAAGAATAGGGGTTATAGGGGCTTCCCTGGTGGCGCAGTGGTTGAGAGTCCGCCTGCCGATGCAGGGGACGCAGGTTCGTGCCCTGGTCCAGGAAGATCCCACATGCTGCGGAGCGGCTGGGCCCGTGAGCCATGGCCGCTGAGCCTGTGCGTCTGGAGCCTGTGCTCTGCAACAGGAGAGGCCACAACAGTGAGAGGCCCGTGTACCGCAAAAAAAAAAAAGAAAAAAAGAATAGGGGTTATTTTTAAAAACCCACCTTGAGATGACTTGCTGAAAAACTTTGTACCAAAATACATATGAAACAGATCTCTGTCTTGTCAGAGTAAAGATAAGCTTCTCTTACCCTCTGAAACTTTATTATGAGAACTATAAGCATTTTTAGAAATAGATAAAAACAAAAATTTCCCCCCAAATATATCAATGAATTGAAAACACATCTCCTTTAAAATAACATCACTCAGGGAACAGCGTGATGAAAGACAAGGTTAGATTCAAGCTGAATACTTTAAGAAATAGCCAAAAGGTCCGAAAGTACTAACCTAATCCCCTCATGGGAAATTGTAAATGAAGACCTGTCACTTGATTCACTTATAATTAGAATCAGTGATATTCTGGACAGTATTGAAGAGAACAATCATATATTGGCAGGAAAGAATGACATGATAACCTAAAGGTCACTTGCATTTCTCGTCTATGGTAATTGAGTCTTTATGATGGAGAATCCAGGGGGAGCCAAATGGAGACAAGTGCACCTTCTGCATGGAGACCAAATGCTCTTACAGGATAAATGACATAAGTGCTTCTAAGAAGCAGAGGTCGCAAAGCACAGTTTTATGATAGGAAGTTTACATAACCAGTGTGTGATGGGAACAAAACACACAAAAATATAATCACAATAAAAAATATTTAAACATGAGAGTCCTAGCTCAGTTTAATAGCTTTGGAGTAAGTTCAGTTCTGGGAGACATTTGGTCTCCTTGAATGGAGGTTTTTCAGTTAGAGCAGAGGTCAACCTTAAGGACGGGGCGGGGTTTGGGGTGTGGGTTACACTGATGGATATGGGCAGGAGACTGTTAGTCAGCACTCAGAAAGGAAAACATTATTTCCCCACATAAAATTCTGAAGGTCTGAAAAGCTCTTTGCACAGCATCAGCACAGTGCAGAGCAGCAGGGGACACACCGGCGATGAAGACGGAATGCGATGTAGGTGTAACGCAGTTGTAATTTAGGGGTAGTAATAGCCGTTGCCTGAGAAATACTGCTGCTGAGCTGTGTGACTGGAGCAGGGAGCTGGTACTTTATAAGTACTGCACAAGCTTGGGAGGTGAAGCAGGGTGGTGATAAAATATCTGGTCTTTGGATATCAGCCAGACCTTGGCTCAAATCTTGATTCTGCCACTAACAAGCTGTTTCAATGTTTGATGTTAATGGCTTAGCTGTTTAATGGCAAGTTCCTTCACCACTCAATTTCCTTACCTATGAAAGGGAGATAAGAATATGTACAGCACAGGGCTTTTGCGAGAGTTAAGTGAGACTGAAAACGTGTAGTGGGACACCCAGGGTTGGCCTCAGCTGTGCCTGCTACTAGGATTTAAATATTTATATTTGGAAAAGTCTGATGAAATGGTGAAATAGGTTCTCCAGGAGGCTATTTGTGTGAAGAATAAAGGGGACTCCAGAAAAAGACCTTCTGAGAGAAGAGCTAACTTGAGCCAGTAATGGTCTCAGAGTCAGTGGGAGGAATTATTTTGCATAGCTTGCTGTCTGCCATTCAAATCTGTCATAGGCGAGCCCCATCATCTCCCCAGATTCATGTCTGTAATCAAGGGAGACAGAGGGTTCTGAATACAACCTGAAGGGCTCTTTCTCTAAAACCCTGTTAGACTTTGGGACACAGGCAACCTCACTTTGGTATTCATCTAAAAAGGTTATCCAAAATAAAAAAAGAGGGTGTTTCTCTTCCAATTAAGCACCTCCGCCAAAACACTTGAGTATCTGAAGGCTCCAGTGCAATGGTGACTGCACACAAGAAGAGCTGCAGTGCACAGTGACCTAAGGTGGCACTTTTTCCCAGGGGTCGCTGCCTGAGAATGCAGAATGAAGAAGAAGAGGCAGCGGTATAGGTACACAGTTGGTGGCGGGTGAAAGGAGCAGAGGTATTTACAACCAGTGGCAGGCAATGTGCAGTAGGTGCAGCTAGTGGCTTGGCTAGTGGCTTGTGCTGTGTAGCACTTGGCAGAGAAACAGCAAAGGCACTGGCAGTGATGACAAGAGTTACTCAGGGGAAGCGGCAGCAACATTTGTGTTTACCACATCGCTGACCGGGCTGTTTTGTGAGCATGAGTGTGACATCACCTTAGTACCACCAGAAACACTTTGAGAGGAGGAATGACAGGGTGGGGTTACTTTACAGTCTTGCACGATCAGATGTGGGCAAGAGTCCATTTCATGTACTTTGACACCATTAACATTATTTGGATCCAGGGAATGGTGAGTCTGGGAAATCCGCATCAGAGATGAATACATCATAGGCATTCAATTCATGGTAATTTCTGTCCCCTTTACCCTATTCTTTCTTCCATTTTAAGGAGATGACCTAGATTCATATATTAGCTCCATCATCAAATTGTGTTTGAATGCAGCAAATCATACAACTTTGGTCAAGTTACTTAGTCTTTCTTGGCTTGTTACTCTATTAGTAAAATGGGAATAGTGTGATCTGCTTTATAGTCAAGAGGGGGCATATCCAACACTGGCACATAGTAAGTATTCATCTTTGAACAGTTGAAGAATTCTATTCAATTAGCATTTCAGAACTGACCTGGGGAGAAACTTGGCCGGCTGAGTAGTGATAACTAGAAAAATTAGAAAAGACTGTGGACTCACATCAGGAGTTCTGGCTAAGAGCCTTTGTTCCCCCCTCACATTCAATAATTTATTTGACCCTTTCAAACAACTGTGAATCTGGCACTACGATTAACATTTTATATATGAAGAACATGAGGCTTTAAGTTTTCACACAGATAAATTCTGGTTTAGGCAACAAGTCAGACTGAACTAATGCTGACAATCCCTTATGCTCTTCTCTTCTGTCCAGCATCCTTTTTTTTTTTGGCAAAATACATACAATAAAAAATTTATCATTTTTAAATATACAGTTCAGTGACATTAAGTCTACTCACATAGCTGTGCAACCATCACTACCAGCCAACTCCAGAACTCTTTTATCTTCCCAAACTGAAATTCTGTACCCATTAAACACTAACTTTCCATTCTCCTCTCCCCCAGCCCCTGGCAACTAACATTCTACTTTCTGTATATGGATCTGACTCTTCTAGATACCTCATTTAAATAGAATCATACATTATTTATCTTTTTGTGACTGACTTATTTCACTTAGCATAATATCTTCAAGCTTTATCCATATTGTAGCATATGTCAGAATTTCCCTACTTTTAAAGGCTGAATAATATTCCATCGTGTATACATAAGACACATTTTTGATTCATTATTCTATTGGCGGATGCTTCGGTTTCTCTTTTTGGCTGTTGTAAATAATGCTGTTAAAAACTTGGTGTTCAAATACCTATTCAAGTCCCTGTTTCCAATTGTTTTGGTATATATCCAGAAGTGGAATTGCTAGGCCATATGGTAATTCTATTTTTAATTTTTTTGTGGAACTGCTACACACTTTTCCATAGACGCTGCACCAGCAGTGAACAGGGTTCCAATTTCTCCACAACCTCACAAACGTTTGTTATTAAGTTTAAAAAAAAAACACCATCCTAATGGGTATTCTGGCTAAGAGCTTTTACCAGTGCCTAATAAGAGCAATGATGGGAAGCTAAAAAAGAATCACAGAGGACTTATACCTGCGTGTTATTTGTAAATTGCTTGTTATATTTAAGTCAACTTAACCATCTAAATGCAATTCATTTAAAAATGTGATTCAGTTCTTCCGACCTAGCATCTGTCTGTAGATTTCCAGTTAACTCTGTTTCAGTTGTTTTTGAAAAAGCTTCTGATATGGATGTATTTTCTGGATTGCATTTGCAAGAAAATTTAGCACATTTCTAAAATCCACCTGAGTGGATTAAACCAGTAAAGCTCTAGCCATCTGATTACATTTTATTTGCTGGTGTGATATATATTTCTCCATATTTTGTCTAGATTTCAATTGTAGGCAGCAAATATTTGGCAGTAGCACAAAAGAATCTTCCCCAACCTCAAAATCATAAGAATATGATAAATTCAAAGCAATTTTCCCAACAAATATGATAACCCCTCTTTGGAAGTTAAAGGTCCAGAATTTATAATCCTGTTAGTCTATAAAAATATAAATTTACATATTAAAAATGGGTTTTAGTTATACTGCTTGCAGATGAACAAAGCAGTTTATCTGAAAAATTACAAGATGGGTGTCTTGTCTGGAAACAGAATGGAGCTGCTTCTGGTGATGTCACATTCCAGTGATCCAGAATTTACTGGCTGTGGGTGACTCTGAGCAAGGAATCTTTGTGGAACTTAAAAACAAAAAGTAAACTAGGGAATACAATCCTAATCTTCTAGAGATGAAATAAAACATTGCTGAGAAGCATCTAGTATTAGGGGCCTCCCAGAATAGGTGCTTCGTTAATGTTACTCCTCTTTTCTCCCCACCTCACACTCTGTCACCTTTGTAATATGACAACTGTCTAGAAGAACATGTTATCCCATTTATCATATTTCTTCCCTTTTCATTTTCTTTGGCACAGAAAAATTAAATGTCTACCTTCAAAGCATGAATTGGTGTGTATTTGTATGGGTTTTCCTCAAGGAATAAATTTAATTTAATTAATAACTTCAAAATCCCTTGGGTGACATGAAATAGGCATAGTTATTACAAGCCAGTGTGTCTGGGGGGTGTGGAGATGATTCAGTAGGAGGTAGAGACAGATAACATATGGGCAAATGGAAGACAGAAACTGGGCATCACTCCAGGAGTGAAGGGTACTAAGCTGGTCTCAAACAACTTGTGTCACTCAGGTGTATTCATGTCTAGCCAAGGCAAGGCTGCAAGCCTGTCCAGCTCCTATTAGAGCATCTTACTTCCTGTTTCAGGCAGTTGTGGAATAGCAACATTGGTGCGCTGGCTGTAAATAAACTGGGTTTTTGAACAGCCACATTTACAAGCCAGAATCAACAGGGAGGAACTGCCATTACAAAGCACTTTCCAGCCATCAGTGTTCTCTTTTAAGTGGCAAATTTTCCTAGGGCATTCAAAATGTGATTTGATTTATATACAAACAGGTGATTTAAAAAATAGGATACGGGAAGTGAAAAGTACCTCAGAGTTCATCTAGTACAACATCCTCATTTTACAATTAAAGAAACTGATGCTGCCAAAGGACAAATAACTTGCCCAACATCAGGAAATTCAACAAGTTGGAATTCCCAATCCTCCTGACTACTGGGGCAGGGCTCATCCCACGAGGCCATGCCAGTGATTTCTCAAAGTGAAATTGCTATGTGCTTAACCCAAAAAGAATTGCTATTTTTTTCCTCCCAAACTCCTAACCTACTTCAGAGCTGTTCCTTGGTAATTCTACAGAGTCTGGCCAAGAGTACTTTGAAGTGGACACTCAAAAATTCACCAAGCAACTATTTTTCTAATCTTAGTATGATGACAATAATGATAATGATGATGATAATCAAACTTCACACTTGAATAGCATTCATTATGTGCCAGGAAATAATTCAAACATTTTACACCAGTTAACTCCTAGGAGAGATGAACTATTATACCCATTTCACAGATGAAAAAATTGAGCATAAAGTAAACAACTTGCCCAGAATGTTGATAAGTGATGGATTTGGGATTTGAACACAGCCAATATGGCTCAAGAGTCTGTGCACTTAACTACTATGTTGTATTTCCTCTCAGAATAGTGCTACCCTATACCACCACTTCTCTATAATAAGGATAAGCAGATTTTCCTGGAGGCCACATGAAAATAATTTGTTGAATATAATATTTGATCTTTCTCTATGGTGGGAGATCTAGCAGGGAAGGAGGAAGAGCCAAAAGACACCAGGTGTGACCTAAATTGTACTGTAAGTGCTTCACAAATGATGCCATCTTGGAGTAGGCATATGTTAGATTTTCTGAAGTTTCATTACACTTAAAGAAATACAGCATTGTTCGATTACTTTAAGTGTAGGTTTTCAATATGGAAAGAGCATGCAATCTAAGTAAAACTGTGCAGTTACCTGAAGTCAGGTAAAACAAGCAGGCTATTATTTCATAAATGACATTTTAATTATCACCAGGAGGCCATTAAAAATGCATCATGGCGGTTTGCTTGGTTCCTTTTGGAAAGATAATATTGACAAACTGCTATGAAACTGCAGTTCAGAAAACACTGTAAAATGATCTGGGTAATAAAACACACATTCACTTGTGTACCCTAAAGCAATGATGAACAATATAAAGAAAGAAGACAAGTTAAAATTATGTTATTCCTTTTCGGGGAGAGGCAAAAGAAGAAGTCACTTGCAGGAAGATGGTTGGGTCAGCAAATTTATTACCTATGTGCATTACTTGATGTGCTTAGCATAGTAATTTAAAGTTTCAGTCATCCAAGCCCAAGCCACTAAGTTGCTAAGTGCCCTTGAATGCCAGCGCTGCCTTCCTCTCCACTCCAGAAGATTTTCTTTTTTTTTTTAACATCTTTATTGGAGAAAAATTGCTTTACAAAGGTGTGTTAGCTTCTGCTTTATAACAAAGTGAATCAGCTCTACATATACATACATCCCCATATCTCCTCCCTTCTGTGTCTCCCTCCCACCCTCCCTAACCCACCCCTATCGGTGGACACAAAGCACCAAGCTGATTTCCCTGTGCTATGCAGCTGCTTCCCACTAGCTATGTATTTTACATTTGGTAGTGTATATATGTCCATGCCACTCTCTCACTTTGTCCCAGCTTACCCTTCCCCCTCCCTGTGTCCTCAAGTCCATTCTCTACATCTGCATCTTTATTCCTGTCCTGCCCCGAGGTTCTTCAGAACCATTTTTTTTTTTTTTTTTTTTTAGTTTCCATATGTACGTGTTAGCATACGGTATTTGTTTTACTCTTTCTGACTTACTTCACTCTGTATGACAGACTCTAGGTCCATCCACCTCACTACAGATAACTCAATTTCGTTTCTTCTTATGGCTGAGTAATATTCCATTGTATATATGTGCCACATCTTCTTTATCCATTCATCTGTCGATGGACACTTAGGTTGCTTCCATGTCCTGGCTATTGTAAATAGAGCTGCAATGAACATTGTGGTACATGACTCTTTTTGAATTATGGTTTTCTCAGGGTATATGCCCAGTAGTGGGATTGCTGGGTCGTATGGTAGTTCTATTGTTAGTTTCTTAAGGAACCTCCATACTGTTCTCCATAGTGGTTGTATCAATTTACATTCCCACCAACAGTGCAAGAGGGTTCCCTTTTCTCCACACCCTCTCCAGCATTTATTGCTTGTAGATTTTTTGATCATGGCCAGTCTGACCAGTGTGAAGTGATACCTTATTGTAGTTCTGATTCGCATTTCTCTAATGATTAATGATGTTGAGCATCCTTTCATGTGTTTCTTGGCAACCTGTTTATCTTCTTTGGAGAAATGTCTATTGAGGTCTTCTGCCCATTTTTGGATTGGGTTGTTTGGTTTCTTAACAGTGAGCTGCATGAGCTGCTTGCAAATTCTGGAGATTAATCCTTTGTCAGTTGCTTCATTTGCAAATATTTTCTCCCATTCTGAGGGTTGTCTTTTCGTCTTGTTTATGGTTTCCCTCGAAGCACAGAAGCTTGTAAGTTTCATTAGGTCCCATTTGTTTTCTTTTCTTTTTACTTCCATTCTCTAGTAGGTGGGCCAAAAAGGATCTTGCTGTGATTTATGTCATAGAGCATTCTACCTATGTTTTCCTCTAAGACTTTTATAGTATCTGGCCTTACATTTAGGTCTTTAATCCATTTTGAGTTTATTTTTCTGTATGGTGTTAGGGAGTGCTCTAATTTCATTCTTTTACATGGAGCTATCCAGTTTTCCCAGCACCACTTACTGAAGAGGCTGTCTTTTCTCCATTGTATATTCTTGCCTCCATTATCAAAGATAGGGTGATCATATGTGCGTGTGGTTATCTCTGGGCTTTCTATCCTGTTCCATTGATCTATATTTCTGTTTTTGTGCCAGTACCATTCTGTCTTGATTACTGTAGCTTTGTAGTATAGTCTGAAGTCCGGGAGCCTGATTCCTCCAGCTCCGTTTTTCTTCCTCAAGATTGCTTTGGCTATTCAGGGTCTTTTGTGTTTCCATACAAATTGTGAAAATTTTTGTTCTAGTTCTGTGAAAAATGCCTTTGGTAGCTTGATAGGGATTGGACTGAATCTGTAGATTGCTTTGGGTAGTAGAGTCATTTTCACAATGTTGACTCTTCCAATCCAAGAACATGGTATATCTCGCCATCTGTTTGTATCATCTTTATTTTCTTGCATCAGTGTCTTATACTTTTCTGCATACATGTCTTTTGTCTCCTTAGGTAGGTTTATTCCTAGGTATTTTATTCTTTTTGTTGCCATGGTAAATGGGAGTGTTTCCTTAATTTCTCTTTCAGATTTTTCATCGTTAGTGTATAGGTATGCAAGAGATTTCTGTGCATTAATTTTGTATCCTGCTACTTTACCAAATTCATTGCTTAGCTCTAGTAGTTTTCTGGTAGCATCTTTAGGATTCTCTATGTATAGTATCATGTCATCTGCAAACAGTGATAGCTTTACTTCTTCTTTTCAGATTTGGATTCCTTTTAATTCTTTTTCTTCTCTGATTGCCATGGCTAAAGCTTCCAAAACTATGTTGAATAACAGTGGTGAGAGTGCACAACCTTATCTTCACTGTTCTTAGAGGAAATGGTTTCAGTTTTTCACCACTGAGAACAACGTTGGCTGTGGGTTTGTCATATATGGCCTTTATTATGTTCGGGTAAGTTCCCTCTATGCCTACGTTCTGGAGGGTTTTTATCATAAATTGGTGTTGAATTTTGTCAAAAGCTTTTTCTGCATCAATCGAGATGATCATATGGTTTTTCTCCTTCAGTTTGTTAATATGGTGTATCACGTTGATTGATTTGCATATATTGAAGAATCCTTGCATTCCTGGGATAAACCCTGCTTGACCATGGTGTATGATCCTTTTAATGTACTGTTGGATTCTGTTTGCTAGCATTTTGTTGAGGATTTTTGCATCTATGTACATAAGTGATATTGGCCTGTAGTTTTCTTTCTTTGTGACATCTTTGTCTGGTTTTGGTATCAGGGTGATGGTGGCCTCATAGAATTAGTTTGGGAATGTTCCTCCCTCTGCTATATTTTGGAAGACTTTGAGAAGGATAAGTGTTAGCTCTTCTCTAAATGTTTGATAGAATTTGCCTGTGAAGCCATCTGGTCCTGGGCTTTTGTTTGTTGGAAGATTTTTAATCACAGTTTCCATTTCAGTGCTTGTGATTGGTCTGTTCATATTTTCTATTTCTTCCTGATTCAGCCTCAGAGGTTGTGCTTTTCTAAGAATGTGTCCATTTCTTCCAGGTTGTCCATTTTATTGACATAGAGTTGCTTTTAGTAATCTCTCATGATCCTTCATATTTCTGCAGTGTCAGTTGTTAACTTCTTTTTCATTTCTAATTCCATTGATTTCAGTCTTCTCTGTTTTTTCCCTGATGAGTCTGGCTAATGGTTTATCAATTTGTTTATCTTCCCAAAGAACCATCTTTTAGTTTTATAGATGTTTGCTATTATTTCCTTCATTTCTTTTTCATTTATTTCTGATCTGATCTTTACGATTTCTTTCCTTCTGCTAACTGTGAGGATTTTTTGTTCTTCTTTCTCTAATTGCTTTAGATGTATGGTTAGGTTATTTGAGCTGTTTCTTGTTTCTTGATGTAGGATTGTATTGCTATAACCTTCCCTCTTAGAACTGCTTTTGCTACATACTATAGGTTTTGGGCCGTCATGATTTCATTGTCATTTGTTTCTAGGTATTTCTTGATTTCTTCTTTGATTTCTTCAGTGATCTCTTGGTTATTTAGTAGCACATTGTTTAGCCTTCATGTGTTTGTATTTTTTACAGATTTTTTCCTGTAATTGATATCTAGTCTCATAGCATTGTGGTCGGAAAAGATACTGGATACGATTTCAATTTTCTTAAATTTACCAAGACTTGATATGTGATCGAAGATATCATCTATCCTGGAGAATGTTCCATGAGCGCTTGAAAGTGTATTGTGTTGATTTGGGATGGAATGTCCTATAAATATCAATTTAGTCCATCTTGTTTAATGTATCATTTAAAGCTTATGTTTCCTTATTTATTTTAATTTTGGATACTCTGTCCATTGGTAAAAGTGGGGTGTTAAAGTCCCCCACTATTATTGTGTTACTGTCGATTTCCCCTTTTATGGCTGTTAGCATTTGCCGTACGTATTGAGGTGCTCCTATGTTGGGTGCATACATATTTACAATTGTATCTTCTTCTTGGATTGATCCCTTGATCATTGTGTAGTGTCCTTCTTTGTCTCTTGTAATAGTCTTTATTTTAAAGTCTATTTTTTCTGATACGAGAATTGCTACTTCAACTTTCTTTTGCTTTCCATTTGCATGGAATATCTTTTTCTATCCCCTCACTTCCAGTCTGTATGTGTCTTTAGGTCTGAAGTGGGTCTCTTGTAGACAGCATATATACAGGACTTGTTTTTGTATCCATTCAGCCAGTCTGTGTTTCTTGGTTGGAGCATTTAATCCACTTACATTTAAGGTAAGTATCAATATGTATGTTCCTATTACCATTTTGTTAACTGTTTTGGGTTTGTATTTGTAGGTCTTTTCCTTCTCTTGTGTTTCCTGCCTAGAGAAGTTCCTTGAGCATTTGTTGTAAAGCTGGTTTGGTGGTGCTGAATTCTCTTAGCTTTTGCTTGTCTGTAAAGGTTTTAATTTCTCCATCAAATCTGAATGAGATCCTTGCTGGGTAGTGTAATCTTGGTTGTAGTTTTTTCCCCTTCATCACTTTAAATATGTCCTTCCACTCCCTTCTGGCTTGCAGAGTTTCTGCTGAAAGGTCAGCTGTTAACCTTATGGGGATTCCCTTGTATGTTATTTGTTGCTTCTCCCTTCCTGCTCTTAATACTTTTTGCTTGTTTTTAATTTTTGATGGTTTGATTAATAGGAGTCTTGATGTGTTTCTCCTTGGATTTATCCTGTATGGGTCTCTATGAGCTTCCTGGAGTTGACTGACTATTTCCTTTTCCATATTAGGGAAGTTTTCAACTCTAATCTCTTCAAATATTTTTTCAGTCCCTTTCTTTTTCTCTTCTTCTTCTGGGACCCCTATATTTCAAATGTTGGTGTGCTTAATGCTGTCCCAGAGGTCTGTTAGACTGTCCTGAATTCTTTTCATTCTTTTTCTTTATTCTGCTCTGTGGTAGTTATTTCCACTATTTTATCCTCCAGGTCACTTATCTGTTCTTCTGCCTCAGTTATTCTGCTATTGATTCCTTCCAGAGAACTTTTAATTTCATTTATCGTGTTGCTCATCATTGTTCGCTTGCTCTTTAGTTCTTTTAGGTCCCTGTTAAACGTTTCTTGTATTTTCTCCATTCTATTTCCAAGATTTTGTATCATGTTTGCTATCATTACTCTGAATTCTTTTCCGGTAGACTGCCTATTTCCTTTTCATTTGTTTGGTCTGGTGGGTTTTTACCTTGCTCCTTCATCTGTTGTGTGTTTCTCTGTCTTCTCATTTTGCTTAACTTACTGTGTTTGGGGTCTCCTTTTCACAGGCTGCAGGTTTGTAGTTCCTGTTGCTTTTGGTGTCTTCCCCCAGTGGCTAAGGTTGGTTCAGTGGGCTGTGTGGGCTTCATGGTGGAGGGGACTAATCCCTGTGTTCTGGTGGATGAGGCTGGATCTTGTCTTTCTGGTGTACCGGATTGTGTCTGGTGGTGTGTTTTGGGTTGTCTGTGACCTTAACATGATTTAGGCAGCCTCTCTGCTAGTGGGTGGGGTTGTGTTCCTGTCTTGCTAGTTGTCTGGCATAGGGTGTCCAGCACTGTAGCTTGCTGGTCGTTGAGTGGAACTGTGTCTTAGTGTTGAGATGGAGATCTCTGGAAGAGCTTTCACTGTTTGATATTACATGGAGCCAGGAGGTCTTAGGTGGACTGATGTCCTGACTTCAGCTCTCCCACTTCAGGGGCACAGGCCTGATACCTAGCCGGAGCACCACAACCATGTCAGCCACACAGCTCAGAAGAAAAGGGAGAAAAAAAGAAAGAAAGAAAGAAAAAATAATAATAATAAAATAAAGTTATTCAAATAAAAAATTTTTAAAAAACTATTAAAAATTAAAAAAATTAAAAAGTAATAAAAGAAAGAAAGAAGAGGGCAACCAAACCAAAATCTATCAATGATAAGAAGTGTAGAAAATATACACACAAACCAAACAGAGAGTCGGAACCCTAAGACAAATGGTAAAAGCAAAGCTATACAGACAAAATCACACAAAGAACCATACACACAGACACTCACAAAAAGAGAAAAAGGGAAAAAAATATATATCTATATATTAGAAAAAAAGGAGAGCAACCAAATCAATAAACAAATCTACCAATGGTTAGAAACTCTAAAAACTAAATTAAGATAAACATAAAACCAGAAACAAAGTAGATGCAGAAAGCAAACCCCAAGTCTACAGTTGCTCCCAAAGTCCACTGCCTCAAATTTTGGGATGATCCGTTGTCTATTCAGGTATTCCACAGATGCAGGGTACATCAAGTTGATTGTGGAGATTTAATCCACTGCTCCTGAGGCTCCTGTGAGAAGTTTCCCTTTCTCTTCTTTGTTCCCACAGCTCCCACGGTTCAGCTTTGGATTTGGCCCCGCCTCTGCGTGTAGGTCACCTGAGGACACCTGTTCTTCGCTCAGACAGGATGGGATTAAAGTCGCAGCTCACTGGGGGCTCTGGCTCACTCTGGCCAGTGGGAGGGAGGGGTGCGGAATGCGGGGCGAGCCTGCAGCGGCAGAGTCCAGCGTAACGTTGCAACAGTCTGAGGCGCGCCGTGCGTTCTCCCTGGGAAGTTGTCCCTGGATCACGGGACCCTGGCAGTGGCGGGCTGCACAGGCTCCCAGGAGGGGAGGTGTGGAGAGTGACCTGTGCTTGCACACAGGCAACTCGGCAGCTGCAGGAGCAGCCTTAGCATTTCATGCCCACCTCTGGGGTCCAAAATGATAGACACGGCTCGCGCTGGTCTCTGGAGCTCGTTTAGGTGGTGCTCTGAATCCCCTCTCCTCGCGCACCCCGAAACAATGGTCTCTTGCCTTCTAGGCAGGTTCAGACTTTTTCCTGGACTCCCTCCCCGCTGTCTGTGGTGCACTAGCCCCCGTCAGGCTGTGTTCACGCAGTCAACCCCAGTCCTCTCCTTGGGATGTGACCTCTGAAGAAGCCAGAGCCTCAGCTCCCAGACTCCGCCCGCCCCAGCGGGTGAGCAGACAAGCCTCTCGGGCTGGTGAGTGCTGGTCGGCACCAATCCTCTGTGCGGGAATCTCTCCGCTTTGCCCTCCGCACCCCTGTTGCTGCGCTCTCCTCCATGGCTGCGAAGCTTTCCCCCTCCGCCACCCGCAGTCTCCACCAGTGAAGGGGCTTCCTAGCATGTGGAAACCTTTCCTCCTTCACAGCTCCCTCACACTGGTGCAGGTCCCATCCCTATTCCCTTGTCTCTCTTTTTTTCTTTTTTCTTTTGCCCTACCCAGGTACGTGGGGAGTTTCTTGCCTTTTGGGAGGTCTGAGGTCTTCTGCCAGCGTTCAGTAGGTGTTCTGTAGGAGTTGTTCCACGTGTAGATGTATTTCTGGTGTATTTGTGGCGAGGAAGGTGATCTCCATGTCTTACTCTTCTGCCATCTTGAAGGTCTCCCCAGAAGATTGTCTTCTTAGTCACTTCTAGTCTGGAGGATTCTACGAGAACCATTTAGTT
Organism: Aethalodelphis obliquidens; assembly: GCF_003676395.1. NCBI lineage: Eukaryota > Metazoa > Chordata > Mammalia > Artiodactyla > Delphinidae > Aethalodelphis > Aethalodelphis obliquidens. The sequence goes on along the minus strand of NW_020837971.1, from coordinate 4,031,978 downwards.
CTGGAGATGATCCTGGGCCTCATCAAGGGTGACTGGCATTAACTCCAGAACCTTTGGTCATCTTGATAAATTCCACAGCTTCCTCCATTGGTGATCACAGGACATTAGGAAGGTATTTTCATATTTAACTTTCACCTAAAAATTGAAGTTCCTATTGCTTATCATGTCTGGTTTTCCTTATAATTGAAACCAATGCAAATATATTTTGCCTGTGATTTGGGTCATCACTCTAGATACCACAGGAAAACCATTGAAGCCATTTACCTTACCTTTTATCTCTTTCCTCTAGGAAATACTTTTCGTATTTGGTTTAATAACCAAAGAGGAAAAGCTGTGGTGACTGATTCCATTATAGACTAACCACATAAAATAAAATTCTTGAGATATCCTTTAGGGGCAATTTAATTTAGTTTTCTTTCCCTAGAAGTATTCCAATGGTAGAGATGTTGCTAGGATCTAGGTGTCATTTGTATCTCTATGGGGAAATGTGAAGATGAATGGTGCTTAGATTGCAATACTCTAAACAAGTAGCAGGTTCTATCTTCTCTTCAGGAGACTCCTCCCCCTCACTTTCTTCTCTATATTCATTAATTTATTCCTAGCAAATATTATCAAAGAGATACACTATGTACCTAGACTCATCTACTCTCCAAAGAGATTAAGGTGTAGGGAGGAAATAAAATGTATATATATAAATAAATAGAATATGAAGAAGAAAGAAATGAATGCAATGAAAGCAGTATATAGGAAACGCTTTGAGAGATTTCAGATGATATCAAGAGAGACCCGATATATTGAGTTACATGTGTTTATCTCTTCTCCCTCTTGAAACAAAACTCATTGAAAAGTCTGTAAAAGATTTTAAGCTACAATAGTAAAAAAAAAAACAAACAAAAACAAAAATTAGCAAGAGACCTCATTAAAATTTTGGAAGGTAGACTGGATAGAGTGATGGCTAATGTAGTCATATGTAGCCATGAACTAGAATATATTGAGAAAGAGCTGCAACCCAGTGCAAGAGTGCAGTCTCTGCCCCACAGAACCTCAGAGAGGCATGGGATTCAGAAGAAATTGGATAAATGAAATCAGGATGTTATATGAAGCTAATGGTACAACGCTAACAACCATTTGGCCCCTAGCCAAAGAAATAAATGAACAAACCTTTCTGATGAGAATTAGAAATGTAGTATAGGAGCTGGGACAGGGATAAATCTGTCTTAAATGAAGCATCTGGGACCTGAAAAATTAAGGCTGGCTGTCCACCCACTCTTCCTAAAATGAAGCCATAACTGTGGTCAGAGATCACAGTCAACTTCTCCATTGCCACATTCTTAAATATAAACAGTCTATGAAGAATGAGCCTTCTTTTCAGAAAAGCCCGATACATAAAATGTAAAGAACAATGATAAGAATATCAGAATCGGTCAGGAAAATATAACAAGATGAAGATGTCATAAACAATAAAAAATCAGAGAATAAGAAAAACTCTTGAAAATCAAAATATATATATGACAGACAAAATTTAAAGACATTTAATTGAAGAGTTGGGTGATAAGAAAAAGGAAATTCCTCATATCAGGGAGCAAAGGGACAAAGTGATAGAAAATACAGGAAAGATGAATGACTTAGAGGGTCAATCCAGGAAGACTGCATCTGACTAATAGGTGTTCCAGAAAAAATAGCAAACATGAGAAAAGGAATCTGCAAAGAAATATATCAATCAAGAAGAATATTTTCCAAAGATGAAAAGCATTTTTTTTTTTCCCAAATGGAAAGGATCCACTGCAGGCCTAGCACAAATATATTTTTAAAAGTAATATATGTAGACCTATGGTGAAATTATATAACACTGGGACCAGGGGTCAACAAACTTTTTCTGTTAAGGACCATGGAGTAAATACTTTAGGCTTTGAAGACCATACCGTCTGTCATAACTATTTTATTCTCCTATTGTAGCACAAAAACAACTGTAGATAGCATGTAAATGAATGAACTTACATATGACTGGGAAATTCTATGGGGCCTTTTGTTTTAGAACTAGAATAACCTGGTAACCAATAAGGAGGCATCAATACTGTGCATGTATAGCTCTTCCATGAGCTTTCTTTTGAAGATGACCCACTCTTGTTTATCTTGTAAATGGGAAGGAAAATTCAGAAGACATTGTTTTGGGCTTGATGTCTCTGAGAACAGAGAAATAGAATAGAAGATTCTTGCAATGGCGTAAGTGGAAGACATTTTCCAAAATTCAAGTTATTATATAGTTCCCAAACTTCTACACCTTCAGTGGTGTAAACACTGTGCAAGGTCTGAGAACTTTTGTTCTTATTTCATTCAATATAGTTTCTGAATAAATGCATTAAAACTGTGGTACTGACATTTAGTTGAGGGCAGCTGCTCTTGTTCATAATATAAATCATCAATTTCAATCCCCAAAGATCATATCAGATTCAGGGGTCTGAGTGGGTAGATACTTAGAACCTGTATTTTTAACATGTTCACGGATGTTTAGTAGCTCTGGCTTAACTATATGAACAGGACTGCATATATTTAGTCAATATCCGCTCTTCTAATCTACATACAGCCCACTTCACATACATCTTCCTCTTTGGTATTCATAAGAATTCTTGACGCTCCTATCAGTTTGTAGGATGGACCATGAAGCTCAGATATAAGCTCGCCATTTTTAAGATAATGTCCTCAAATCCTACAATTTAATTCCTACTCTCTACTATCCTATTCTATTTAATTTGGGCAATACTTTCCATATTTTTTCTGTACCAATTTGGTGCCATGCTGGAGTCAGAGTAAAAACAAATTATCTTAATGTGAAACTATATATAACCTGTGGAAAGGCAAATATTTCGTTGTGCCTAAATTTAAAGTGATTTGATTTCAGTATAAAATTAGATTCAAGAAATTGTACTGTGTTTTGAAATTATCTTTCTTTTTAAACCATCTATGCTGAGATTTCTGTTTACTTTCTCATTTAAGAAGTTTAATTACTGCTTTTAAAAAGTAGAGCTTCGGGGGCTTCCCTGGCGGCGCAGTGGTTGGGAGTCCGCCTGCCGATGCAGGGGACACGGGTTCGTGCCCCGGTCCGGGAGGATCCCGCGTGCCGTGGAGCGGCTGGGCCCGTGAGCCATGGCTGCTGAGCCTGCGCGTCCGGAGCCTGTGCTCCGCAGCGGGAGAGGCCACGACAGTGAGGGGCCCGCGTACCGCAAAAAAAAAAAAAAAAAAAGTAGAGCTTCATGTTTTGCACTCTGCTACCTAAGCTGCTAAAGAACAGGTTTCAGAGAGATTATATCAAATGTGAGTTTGACCTAGAATATAGAGATTCATTTGAATTCTATGCTGTTTTCCTCAAGAGAAAATTAGGCACTCAGTTCTATATATTTTAGCACAATTGGTTAGTATAATGGGAATTATTTTCATTTTTACTCACTATAAAGCACTGAAAGTCTACTGGAGAATAAGAAATACACGTAGAAGGATCTGTGATGAGGTACTCAAAGACTGATGAAGGATTAGGGGAAAGTAGAATCTTGGGAAGCTGAGGATATCTTGTGTGTCCTGAATATGTCAGTAGGCTTTCACATGGGAGCACATGAGGTTAGAAACACTAAGATATTCTTGAGTAAAGTGATGGGTCAGAGAGGTTATTTGTTCCTAGGACTCTTTAAATCCAGAAGAATTATAACCCCGAAGTGTCTCTGTAATTCAGTTCTCCTTTTTAGGATTATGGATAGTGATCAAAACAAATATGTCTGAGTCAGGATCGAAGCAAATAATTTTTCCTATTGGGAAATAAGCTCCATAAGCATAGGGACTTTGTCGAGTTCACTCTTGTATCTTCATTTCCTAGAGAAGAACGAATGCTTAAAAAACATCTGTATTATGAATGAAGGAAGGGGAAGAAAGGAAGGAATGAAGAAACTGGGAAGATATTACAGCAGTGAGTTAAGGTTTTAGAGAAAAGGAATGGAGCCCTGGGAATAAAATGCTCCTTTCATTTAGGTACTGGCTGCAAACTTAGTAGGAGATGATGACAAAACAACACTGACATTAGTTCTCTGGTTCCATGATCTTCCATTCTGAAGGATAAAACAGACTCATACAATGTGAGGGCTGTTTCAAGGATGTGGACTAAATACTATGGGAACAGAGCAAAAGAAGTTTTTAGAGTTAGCTCTTGGTATTATTAGTTTTGACTCCTAACTGCTTTAAGTTTTAAAGTCATATTGCAGGTGATTTCTAACACGCCTTTAGAAAGTTATTAGAACAGTCTATTGAAGATGAATAATAAACTAGCATCATTTTGCTTGTTTGCCAATTACTTCCAGAGCCCTGATTGTCAGCCAGATGTCATCAGGAAATCCTGATCTTGAGCCAGTATCCAATAATGTAAGAGTTCTCACCTGAACTGTCACAACAAATACATGGATGGGTCGATCACGTAACAGGGAGCCAGGGTGGAGTATAAGCTAGCCCTCAGGGAACTGTACAGAGCGTATTTTAATCTATGTTGCAGCCAGAAATCTGGGTGTGCCCATGTGTGGTGCACATGTGAATATACCTTTCCCGTGTGTAGAAGTGAAAAAAAAAGTTGGAGTACTGCCACATTAGAGAAACGCCTATTTTAGGATGCAACAAAAGTCTGAGAGAAAATTCTTTAAGTAGGAATTGCTCCTGAGTTGTTGGTAGAGGAGGGGCTAAGCAAAGAGACAAACCTGACAAATACACTGATAGGAAAGAGAATCTGACTTTCGTCAGTTATACAAGGCACAACAAATTTATTTGGTAGCACTGAGTAGTTCCTGGGCACAGTCCAATTTAAGAAGCACACATTCTGCTATTTTTATTTAATATTATGATATGTTCTAAGATTACTGATAATCTAACAGATTTTTGTAATGAAATTTTACATAAAAGAGCTAAATTAAGTGAATTCCTCTGGGAGTTTCATTACCATTTTAGAAAATTTGGAGCACAACGCTATTGAGTTCTGACTCACTTGAAAGAGAGTCATAGGCACTATGTAGCAAACCAGTTCAACTCCCCCATGCAGACAGCTAAAAACTCATAGTTTTCTTAACCCATAGGATTTCAATCAAAGAACCCAGGCAGTGATACAAGAAATAGAGAAATAAAGGGAAAAGTAAAGATCATTCACACATCATTCAACCCTTTAAATTTAGGTAGACTCCTGAAATGAACCAACTGTCCTCATACTTCTCATATTCATTTAACTGTAAATGAAATTGATCTTGGATAACTTGGTCCTTTAATGATTAAGTTGACATTTACTGCAGCATGGATTTGGGAACAAGGCTTTTAAAATATCAGACTATTTTGGTTTTGCTTGAATATATCTTTACAAGGTTTCTTCTGAAATCTCCAATCCAGTATTCCTAGAATCTTCATGACATCTGACACCCTGCTTTTCTCCCCCATAAAGAATCATTTACTTGGTAAAATTTACTTAAGTCTATTTAACAACCAAAGAAAAATAGGTATATGACATTTCTTCATTTTTTAATTGCTTTATTAACTGACATAGACTACAATATATAAAGTGTATTCCAACGACCACTTCTAAATGCTGAATTATTTTGAACTTAACTGTCTTCCTGGGACTGCCTTCAAAGAAGAATTGTTCAACATTAAATAAACTGGCTCATGCACTAATTTAAAATATATTTACTGAATGTGTTTTATGAGTAAGGTATGCTAAACTCTAGGAATATCGTGGCAAATAAATAAACTATATGCCTTCAAAAACTGTATAGTCTAGTGGCTATGGAAATAAAGACGTGCAATGAGAGCAGTTTAGGATAGGGAGCTCTGAGAGTATATTTGAGATTTTGGGAAAGCTGCCTGGAGAAATAGCCCATAAGTGGAGCCCTGAAAGACAGAAAGAGTTAAGCTGGTAAAGGAAGGTGGCAAGGAAGTGGCTGTATGACAGGAGTACAGAAAGGAAACTGAGTTATGAGAGGGTATGGCCCATTTGGGAAAATATGGTGGATAAAAACCCAGTGGCTACAATGAGATATCCCCTCACACGGGTCAGAATGGCCATCATCAGAAAATCTACAAACAATAAATGCTGGAGAGGGTGTGGCGAAAAGGGAACCCTCTTGCACTGTTGGTGGGAATGTAAATTGATACAGCCACTATGGAGAACAGTATGGAGGTTCCTTAAAGAACTAAAAAGAGAACTACCATACGACCAGCAATCCCACTTCTGGGCATATACCCTAAGAAAACCATAATTCAAGGAGACATGGAAGCAACCTAAATGCCCATCGACAGATGAATGGATAAAGAAGATGTGGCACATATATACAATGGAATATTACTCAGCCATAAAAAGAAACACAATTGACTTATTTGTAGTGAGGTGGATGGACCTAGAGACTGTCATACAAAGGAAGTCAGAAAGAGAAAAACAAATACTGTATGCTAACACATATATATATGGGATCTAAAAAAAAAAAATGGTTCTGAAGAACCTAGGGGCAAGACAGGAATAAAGATGCAGACGTAGAGAATGGACTTGAGGACACGGGGAGGGGGAAGCGTAAGCTGGGACGAAGTGAGAGAGTGGCAGGGACATAAATACACTACCAAATGTAAAATAGATAGCTAGTGGGAAGCAGCCACAGAGCACAGGGAGATCAGCTCGGTGCTTTGTGACCACCTAGAGGGGTGGGATAGGGAGGGTGGGAGGCAGACACAAGAGGGAGGAGATATGGGGATATATGTATATGTATAGCTGATTCACTTTGTTATACAGCAGAAACTAACACACCATTGTAAAGCAATTATACTCCAATAAAGATGTTAAAAACAAAAACAAACAAAAACCTCAGTGTCTGAAGAAGGGGTGGAGGAGAGATCATGACAGTACAGAGAATAGCCGGGCCTAATAACCTTTATTAAGGAGTTTGAACGTCGTTCTGAAGGGTAGGAGGAGCCCTTTGAAGCCAGGCACTAAAATGACTGGATTGGTACTAGAGGAAGATCACTCTGGTTACAGTGTGGAGAATGAATTAGAAAGTGGCAAGTGTGGAAGAAGGGAAACCAGTTGGGAGGTATTGCTTTAGATTTGGATAAAGATTCTGATCACCTAAATTAGGCAATCCATTGCGAAGTGAGATTGTAAAAGGGGTCATATTTGAAGAATTATTTAGGAAGTAAAACTGCTAATACATAGTTTTTGGTTATTTGGAGTAAAGGAGAAGTAAAGTCAAAGTTGATAAAAATGTTTTTGGCTTGGGAAACTAGGTGCCATTCACAGGGACAGGTAAGTATCCCAGGAGAAGTTTGGAAGAAGATGATGAGTTTTTCAAATACATTGAGTTTAATTCTTATGGGATATCCAAATGGAGATATCAGGAAAGCACTGGATTCATAGGTCTGGCATTTCGGAGAAATGAGGGCTGAAAATATAGATTTGGTATAATTAAATGAATACCAACCTTATATATAACAGTTAAAAAGGGAACTAAAAATACTTAAGCGTTAGTGTTGCATGCACCTCTGGGATATGACTTTGTATTTGAACACCACTAAAATCTATTCTAGTAAAAATCAATTTTTGGAAATGAAGGCTGTCATAAATATTTTTTTTCTGATTTATATAAAATCTGATTCCCTACCTTTTCATTATCCATTTCTACTCTGGTATACTTTGAGGACACATTTTCATGTTCATTAAAACTACTTCAATATCTGCATAAATATTAATAATATTAATGTCAGGCAAACTAGTCTCTAAGGGGAAAGCATCATTAAAAAAAAGCCTGCATAAAAAAATCATTTGTAATCTAGGTGTGAAGTAAACCAGAACTTCCCTAATCCATTCAAGTAATTAATATCTCAGCCCTCTCCTCAGTCTCTATGACAAATATCTGGAGTGCAGGAGCTAAGAAAATCCAGAAAGAATAAAATAAAGTCTGAACACAAGATTTTTACAAAGTCAGAAATAATGATTTTTAATACTTAAGTGCCACCGAAACAATGTAATATTTCTTTTACTCTACTCTTCCGGTGAACAAAAACACTTAGCTGTAAAGTCAGAGGTAGCTATCTGGAGCCTCTAGATTTGGAATGAATATTGCAGTACACCCTGTTTGGCTTCACGTAATTCCTGTGTCCAGGTCTCAGGTTCTCCCCTAATTTGGTATCTGGAGTACCTCCCCAGTGCAACACTGAAGGAGGATAAGACTTCACTTTCCTATTTGCTCTTCCTGTCTGGGGATGTCACAGGGCATTTTCTCTCCAAGCCCCGCATTTCCCAGAGAAACTCTTTCATATGAACTTTGAACTTGTGCCTCTTCCTGCACAGAACACAGAATTATCCACAGAACTTGAGGGATGAATCAGAATCCTTTAAGCAGAATGTTTACATGCCCAACATTCTATACTAACTTCTCAATACCAAGGAGTTAGTTGATCTTTTAAAATTGGCCTTGGTTCTTCTTGTTAAAGACCAATGAAATAGGATTATCTTTTTGTAAATATCAGGGCAACTACTTCAAAAAATGTTATTATCTCAACAATCTTTTATTCTTTTTTTAACATCTTTACTGGAGTATAATTGCTTTACAATGGTGTGTTAGTTTCTGCTTTATAACAAAGTGAATCAGCTATACATATACATATATCCCCATATCTCTTCCTTCTTGCGTCTCCCTCCCTCCCACCCCCTCCCTATCCCACCCCTCTAGGTGGTCACAAAGCACCAAGCTGATCTTCCTGTGCTATGCGGCTGCTTCCCACTGGCTACCGGTTTTACATTTGGTTGTGTATATATGTCCATGCCACTCTCTCACTTTGTCCCAGCTTACCCTTCTCCCTCCCCATGTCCTCAAGTCCATTCTCTAGTAGGTCTGCGTCTTTATTCCCATCCTGCCCCTAGGTTCTTCATGAACATTTTTTTTTTCTTTTTTAGATTCCATATATAAGTGTTAGCATACGGTATTTGTTTTCTCTTTCTGACTTACTTCACTCTGTATGTTACTCAGCCATAAAAAGAAACAAAGTTGAGTTATTTGTAGTGAGGTGGATGGACCTAGAGTCTGTCAACAATCTTTTAAATTTACCTAAATACATGGAGAATTGAGTTTATCCCCTCTCCGATCTCCAAAGACTTACTAAAATGATAACAGAGGGATAAAGAAACAGAAAAAGAATAGGAAAAGAGAGAATAGTAGATCAACGATGACAGCAAAGTTTTAGATGACAAAGTTTAGATGGAGGAGAGTTAACTAACCTCAGCAGAAATAGGAAACAGAAATCTAGAGCCCTTAGTGAGTGACTAAAGAGGATCAGTCAATTCACACTGTGGATCCCCTGAAGGTACCTGGGCTGAAGTGCAAAGCTGAAAACAGGACAGTTAAACAGAAGTTTGCTCACTGAAACTCTGGACTTGTCAGCTCCTTTCCCTTATTCTGCTCCCAGAGTACAGACACTAGGCATGTACCCCAGGCAGGAGACTAGAATACTCTTCTCTGGAGAAACTGAATGGCCCTAGGGAAAGACCTACTATCACCGAAGTTTGGAGATGCTCCCTTTCTCCCTGAGGAGCACAGGGCTGCGGGCCGGTACCTCTGCATGAAGCCCACCAGTCAACAGCCCTCTTCCCCAACGTGGAGAGGAATATGACCTCTAAACTACATCTCACTACCTCGTACTAGAATATGCACAGCCAACAATCATTTGACCTCTGTAGAAACTTCCAACATCCAGAGACCAGAAAGGTAGAGACTGGAGAAAGCAGAGACTGTTCTGGAAATAGAAGAAAAATGTTTTACAACATAGATTTTATATCCATTAAATAAAAACATAATGCCATACAAAAAATGATCAACAGATTGAAGCAAGAAGGGGGAAAAGGAACTTAAGAATTACCCTATGTGTTCTTGTTGACAATGGTATCTACCAGCATTTTGTAAAGTTACTGGTGCATTTGGGAAATTTAGTAATACTTAATTAGAAAATCAAGCAAATGAAGAAATTATTAATTCATGGGAAAAAGACATAAAAAGACATATAAAATCATAGTATACCATTTGTCTCAGGAGTGGATAATAATTTCACAATCATAATAAAATAAATCATGGGTGAATTTAATGAGAAACTGTAAAAGGGGAAGAGGGAGGCATGGAGTGTGTATATGGAAAAGAAAGTTAAAATTCATATACTAGGGCTTCCCTGGTGGCGCAGTGGTTGAGAGTCCGCCTGCCAATGCAGGCGACATGGGTTCGTGCCCCGGTCCGGGAAGATCCCACATGCCGCGGAGCGGCTGGGCCCGTGAGCCATGGCCTCTGAGCCTGCGCGTCCAGAGCCTGTGCTCCACAACGGGAGAGGCCACAACTGTGAGAGGCCCGTGTACCGCAAAAAAAAAAAAAAAAAAATTCATATACTAGATTAGGAATCAAAATGTAATTTCTAAAATTGATAAAGCAACACACAGAAGTATAAGGATAATATTATTTTTAAATATGTAATCACATATCAGATTGAATTACTACACAAGTTGAAAGTGATTGCCTTGAAGGAGGAGAATGTGGGTTGGTGACAAGTGTAATAGGGCACTCCTGTTATCAAATATCAGCCTTTTTGTGCTGCTGGACTATTACAATATGTCCATGTATTACTTTGTCAAAATAAAGTAAAAGATACTTATCTGGCAATACTTTACAGAAAGATGCAAGTTTAATTTTTGGATCTGATTTATCCCTCTGACGTTGTAGAGTAAAGCTAATATGTACTTAAATAAACTAAATATTCCTCTCAATGGTCCCAAAGATTTGAAAATGTGGGTTATTTGGCAATCATTCGTAATAAACTTTTTTCACAAAATATTCTTGGCATTCTTTCTAAAATTCACCTGCTGAGAACCAGCATGTAATATGGTTTATTAAAAGGGCTTAGAAATCCTGTCTACCTTATCTCAGGAAATTTGGTTGATTACTCTGAGATACTGCGAAACTCCTGCTTTCTTTCAGTATTTTGAGCATCTTTAAAAGGCATTCAAATTTTGCATCCCTACTGGAGCCTAAAGTATTTCAACTTCTTAAAATTTTAATGGTTGAATGTTTGGGGCAGTGATATCTCCCTAGAAAATTACTTTCCCAAACTTTCATTTTTCAAAGCAAAGAAGTCCAAGTCTTTACACTTCGCAATGTAACCTATGAGAAAGAGTATCAGACTTTGAAGGGTTTACAACAGAGTAAAAAATAATTAATACAAGCAGAAAATATTAACTTTGGATCATTTGTGTATCATTTAGGCTTGTTCCCGTCCACACATAGTATAATAGGCACAAAAGCTGCCTTCTCCTTGTTATGATTAAAACTACCCAACTGTTTTAAGGATTTGAAAGGTAACTCTACTATATTTCAGCTTTTATAATCCAAACTCTGGAAAAATACAACTCTTTATTCTCTCAATCCCTCCTCTCCATGTATTATAATTCCCAGAAAGTTAAATACATTTCTCTCCTTTTAGAAGATCTCCTGTCTTGGATACTCTGAAGCCAGGTCTTTGTGAACATTTAATTTAGTCTTCACACTCAAAACTGAGTGGAAACACTTTGTTCTTTTTATCTAAGGGCATTTTTTGTTTAAATCTAAGAGCATTTTCACATGCATAAAACAAAGGAGGGGGATGAGAAGTGCAAGCAAAGTGGCATATGTGAGATGGGACACATCAGCAAAGAACCAGGTCTATGATTATGTGAATCAGGGAAAAACATCTCCCCATAAATTTTTTTGTTCTGCTTATTTTGATCATTTAGATAGATAAACCTTTTCTATCAAATACATTATTAGTAAAAATTAAATCTACATATAGGTTAGGAACGTCATTTTAAAAAGGAACCTCATTATCACATAGATTTTGTTCATCAGGTTTCATTTATTCTTTGCTTTCAGCTTTAGAAAAGGAGTTGCAATTAATTGATTAAACAAGAATTACAATAAGGGGAAAAGTTAATGGTGATTTTAAGAGTAATCTGATCAAAGCTTTAGCTCCCTGACTTTGAAAAGCCAGCTCCTTTCACAATAAGCAATCCTAGGCACTGGCTGCTAGGTGTAGGGGCTCATTCTTTCAGTCTTCAAAGACCTCCTGTATTTTTTCCAATTAAAGTGACAGAAACACTGAGGAGTGCCAAGAAAGCTGATAATGAAAAGTACTAAATCTTTTACAAAACTCTGAGCTGAACAAGGCATAAGCTCTGGCTCAAAGGCAAAAGAAATATTAATTTTCTTGTACATAATTAAATTAAATGTTTTCCTAAAAGGAACAAGTAATGACAGGAGATGCTCTAATATGAGTTCCTCTTAAGTTAAAAAATGAGCTTGTTGCCTTCTAGCTCCATTAAATAACTATTCTGGGGAAATCTTATCTAGGCTGGTGACCTTAATGTCATTTCTGATGAGACAATGAGATAGATATGAAGGCCATTTTGTAAGAAGAGTGACCTTAAAATGGACTAAAAAAAGTCAAAGAGTGAAGCGTTCTTGATTTAAGGAAATTCTGGCAGATAACATTTCTATTTTTTTAAAGGCTACAAAGAAATATATAGAAAGAGACTCATTCATTCAAATAACTAATATTTGCTGAATACCTACTGTATGCCAGGTAGTGTGTTAAGCACCAGAAATACAACAATGATCAAAAATATAAACAATCCCTGACCTTGTGGAGGTTACAGATGAGTGGGGTAGATTGGTACTAATGAAATAATATCAAACTGAATGCATAATTATTTATCTATCTATCTACCTACCTACCTACCTATCTAGATACCCAGAAGGAATAGTATTGATTACAGGATTTCCACGGCAGCATAATAGACTAAAGGAGTCAGGAAAGATTTCGAAGAAGTGGCCCTTGAGCTGGTGTCTAAAGGATGAACAGGATTTAACTAGGCCAATAACTACTGGGGAGAGGGGAGTATGGGTAGGAAAAGTTCTTTAGACAAACAGAACAAAAGGCATGATGATCCTGAAGTGCCAGGAAACATGGCACATTTCGAGAACTGGGACAGGTGGCTGTGATATACTGATGGGCAGGGAGAGTGCTGGAAGAGATGATGATGCTCTAGGGATGGGTACAAACTAGAACCTGAAAGGTGTGGAGATCATACCAAGGATTTTGGTCTCCCCTTTGTTGTTGGTTTAATTGACTGATTTACTGATTGCCTTTTATCCTTACACTGAATCCCATTATCCCACATATCACCATGGACAAATATTCTAATATACTGAATGAAAATTCATTCATTAGACTAAATATTTATCAAGCACCTTCTGTGTGCCACTCTAGGAATTGGGAAGATAGCAGTGAACCAAATAGATTGAAATCCCTTCTGGAGTTCACATTTATGATAAGGAAGACAGAGAAATAATGATATAAGTAAGTAAAACATAAGTTGGTTAGATGTTAAGTGCTAAGGAGAAAAATGATGCAGGAAATAGGAGCAGGAAGTATAAGAAACATACCTTTGTGGTTGAATATATCTTTGCTGATACTAATTTTTGTTTTGTATGAATACATTTAAATTCATGTAAATGGCATTGTGCTATAGAACTTGTTTAGCTTCTTATTTTTTCTATTTGGAACCATGTTCTTAAGAACCATTCATGTTATTAGGAGTACATATAATGTGCTGCTTCTAAATGTTACGTGACACTTCATGTGTCCCCATCCCATTTTATGTATCTATACTTCCAGTGATGGAAAATCAGACAGTCTCCTTTTCCTTATTCTCAAGAGCAAAGCTAAGCCATGGATCCATGGTTGTGTGTGTGTGTGCGTGTGTGTGTGGTAGTGGGGAGAGAGTGACACTGGACAAGAAGTGGAGCTAGCTTTGCATTTTTTTTTTTTTTTTTTTTTTTGCGCGGTACGCGGGCCTCTCACTGCTGTGGCCTCTCCCGTTGCAGAGAACAGGCTCCGGACGCGCAGGCTCAACGGCCATGGCTCACAGGCCCAGCCGCTCCGCGGCATGTGGGATCTTCCCGGACCGGGGCACGAACCCGTGTCCCCTGCATTGGCAGGCGGACTCTCAACCACTGCGCCACCAGGGAAGCCCTAGCTTTGCATTTTGAAAAGACAACTCTGGATGCAATGTGAAAACTGGAGAGAGAAAGTCCAGACTATCTGTAAATAAGCTAATTAGGAGACTAATTGCAGAAATCCAGGAAGAAGTAATGTATCTTAGACTAGGTTGATAGTAATGGTGGAACTGAGGAGAAATGGAAGGAGCCCAGCAATGCTTAAAAAGTAATTAAGGGAGGGAGATGCAAGAGGGAGGAGATATGGGGATATATGCATACGTATAGCTGATTCACTTTATTATAAAGCAGGAACTAACACACCGTTAAAAAAAATAAAAAAGTAATGCTGATGCCTCGGTGATAGAATGGACATGGAAGTGAGGGACAAGGATAGGTCATGAGTGACTCAGCATTCTAATGTAGGCAAATGGATGGATAAATAGTTATTCACTGAGGTATGAACACTGAAACATGATCCTTTACAGAGATTAATGGCCCTAACACCGGTTAACATATAAAATGACACAGTAAAACATTCTTTAATCTAACCATTCTGTGTAGCAAGATTCACAATACCCAGTTATATCCCATTAACAGTACTAGGGGTTTAAAAGTCTAGTAAAGAGACAAAAAACTAACAACCACAATATTATATTTCTATAATGACTATGACGAGGACTACAAGGGGGCACCTAGCACAAAACATACTGAAGTCTGTCTGGAGAGGGACAGAATTTCACGTGGTAGAGCCTAGAGAAGAGCAGAGGGAAGTCCAAGCAAAGAGGCATGTTGGTGTGTATGAATGAAATATTTTAGGGCAACTTCAAGGAATTTGTGGAGGAGAATGAGGCTGCCAGGAGTGAGAGGGGCCATATTCTATGCCATAAAAAGAATTTCATGGAGAAGCTGGTGGGAGCTATTTGAGCAGAGAAGGAACATGATTAGATGTGGGTACCAGATTACTCTAGTACCAAGAAAGAAAAACCGGTAAGGACACATTTACTGTTCTCTGAGATGGTGAGAATATGAACAGTGGCAGGGACATTGGGAATAGACCAGAGGGGACACATTAAGAAGATGTTGTTTAGGGGTTAGAAGTGGAAGAATCTGAAGATTATCTGAATATTGTGGGGAATCAGGATGGCTCCTTGGTTTCTGACTTGAGCAACTGAGTTAATAGCTATGATATTTACTGATATTGGGACTACAGGAGGGAGGGAAGTTTTGAGGAGATGGTTGTGTGCCCAATTTAGGAGAATTTTAGTTTATGTCTTTTTGAAGGACAATACAGATAGAGGCTGTACATAGGTTTAGACCAAGGTACTAGGTCTGAGTTGGGGCTACAGATTTAAGAGAAGGCAAGTTAATTGGTGTATGTGTAGACTGAGAAGAAAAAGAATTAAGACTAAACAACTTTGTGAGTCCAGGCAGAGAAATAAGTGTAAGCAAAGGTAATACAGAATGGGCAAAGATTATAAGCA
The DNA here is from genome assembly GCF_003676395.1 of Aethalodelphis obliquidens. Lineage (NCBI taxonomy): Eukaryota > Metazoa > Chordata > Mammalia > Artiodactyla > Delphinidae > Aethalodelphis > Aethalodelphis obliquidens. Next base: position 4,016,428 of record NW_020837971.1, on the reverse strand, counting down.
TAGAATTGAACCAGGAAAAGAGGGAGAGGGTGAAAGAGACAGAGAGAGCGAGAGCAAGAGCAAGAGAGACAGAGACAGAAGCAGAGACAAAGAGAGACAGAAGCAGAGACAAAGAGAGAGACAGAGTTGATATATAGTATTTCATATATATATAAAATATTCCCATGTCTGCACTATTTTCTCTTAAATGTTTTTCATTGCATGCTAGTTTTGAAATATTTTCTAAAATGTTATTGGTGCAAACATTCTCTAAAATGTTACACTAGTTTACCTCTGGTTTTTCTTTTACATCCAAGTTCAATTTACCTTTGCATGTGACGGCCTACTTTTAACAAAGGATCCAGGTTTATAGTGTTTGGATTTTATGGCATCAATAAAGTTTTAAAATATAGTTTAAATGACTGCTCTATAAAATTTCCCATTGTCTTGTAGTTTACATGCCCTTGTATTCTCTACTTAACATACCCCTCCCATTATTTCCTTGACATTTTCTGCTTTCTTCGCAACTGTTTTCAAATATGTGGCCTGTTTCTTCTATCAAGAAAAGATTTCACTATTTCTAATTTTAAACTTTTACTCCCCTACCCATCCTTTATATATATTTGTAAATGTAGCACAAATTTTCTAAGGTCTGGCAAGCCCCTACATACTAATGCAATTATATTAACAATAATAACCTAAACGTCATTGCTTTTTGAACATACCTCCTACATAAACCTTTGTCCTTCATCAAGTACCTCTGCCTATAATGCTGGAGGTGGGCAGGACATTACTGTTTGTCCAGCATCTCTCTGTTTGAGGAATCCACCACTCTGTGAGCATTGCGAGAGGGAGAATCCTACCTTGCACTGCAGAAGTATGAAAAAAATTATCACCCTGAACACTGGAAGCAATGGTGCAGTCATGCAACCTAACGTCAGTCAATCAGATACTCTTGCAGAGAATTCTGAACCTGGAGTGACTGACCAAAAGAAGCAGAGAGAGCTGAGAATGTGATCTACTGTCCAGTAGCAGTGGTCCAGTTGTAGGGTCCAGTTTTCAAAGCTGGCAGTCCTAGTAGTTGATAGAAGTCAGAGATACTCAACATAGTTATTTATTTATATTAAATGTCCTGTGTATGCAAAAATAGACTTAAACTGGATTAAAGATCTAAATGTAAGGCCAGAAACTATCAAACTCTTAGAGGAAAACATAGGCAGAACACTCTATGACATAAATGACGGCAAGATCCTTTTTGACCCATCTCCTAGAGAAATGGAAATAAAAACAAAAATAAACAAATGGGACCTAATGAAACTTCAAAGCTTTTGCACAGCAAAGGAAACCATAAACAAGATGAAGAGACAACACTCAGAATGGGAGAAAATATTTGCAAACAAAGCAACTGACAAAGAATTAGTTTCCAAAATATACAAGCAGCTCACACAGCTCAATATCACAAAAACAAACAACCCAATCCAAAAATGGTCAGAAGACCTAAATAGATGTTTCTCCAAAGAATATATACAGACTGCCAACAAACACATGAAAGGATGCTCAACATCACTAATCATTAGAGAAATGCAAATCAAAATGACAATGAGGTATCACCTCATACTGGTCAGAATGGCCATTATCAAAAAATCTACAAACAGTAAATGCTGGAGAGGGTGTGGAGAAAGGGAACCCTCTTGCACTGTTGGTGGGAATGTAAATTGATACAGCCACTATGGAGAACAGTATGGAAGTTCCTTAAAGAACTAAAAATAGAACTACCATACGACCAGCAATCCCACTTTTGGGCATATACCCTAAGAAAACCATAATTCAAGAAGAGTCATGTACCACAGTGTTCACTGCAGCACTATTTACAATAGCCAGGACACGGAAGCAACCTAAGTGTCCACTGACAGATAAATGGATAAAGAAGTTGTGGCACATATATACAATGGAATATTACTCAGCCATAAAAAAAGAAATGAAACTGAGTTATTTGTAGTGAGGTGGATGGACCTGGAGTCTGTCATACAGAGTCAAGTAAGTCAGAAAGAGAAAAACAAATACCGTATGCTAACACTTATATATGGAATCTAAAAAAAAAAAAAAAAAAAAAAGGTTTTGAAGAACCTAGGGGCAGGACAGGAATAAAGACGCAGATGTAGAGAATGGACTTGAGGACACGGGGAGGGGGAAGGGTAAGCTGGGACGAAGTGAGGGAGTGGCAAGGACATAAATACACTACCAACTGTAAAATAGATAGCTAGTGGGAAGCAGCCACATAGCACAGGGAGATCAGCTCAGTGCTTTGTGACCACCTAGAGCGCTGGGAGAGGGAGGGTGGGAGGGAGACACAAGAAGGAGGGGATATGGGGATATATGTATACATATAGCTGATTCACTTTGTTATACAGCAGAAACTAACACACCATTGTAAAGCAATTATACTCCAATAAAGATGTTAAAAAAAAATGTCCTGTGTATGAACACGGCACCATATAGTCCATTCATTAGTAGTTAAGTATAGCCCTGCTGATTAGTGACATTTAGCATTTTTTCATATACCTGTTGGCCATTTGTATGTTTTCTTTGGAGAAATGTCTATTTAAGTCCTTAACCCATTTTAAAATTGGGTTATTAGTTTTTTGTTTTTTGTTTCTCTTGAGTTGTAGGAGTTCCTTATATATTTTGTTGATTAACTCTTTTTTTCCCCACCTTCCAAGGCAATTTATTGATTACTGTGTGCCAGCTACTGTGGGTTTTAGGCCTGTAAATATAAATAAGAAACTCTCCCTGAAGCAAAGGGCTTAAAGCCCAGTTGGAAAGACATATAAAAAGATTATTACAACAGAATTTGATTGTCAATAAACCTTTGTTCTCTCTTTCCTTCCCTCGATCGCTGTCTTCCAAAAGTAATTATTGCTCACTGTATTAAGTTGTTTTACCTTTTGACTTCACCCATTTTTCCCACCAGCAACCCTTGCCTCTGGCAACCACCAATCTGTTCTCTGTATCCATGAGCTTGTTTCATTTTGTTAAAAAAAACTTTTTTTTAGGTTATACATATAAGAGAGTTCATACAATATTTTTCTTTGTCTGTCTGACTTACTTCACTTAGCATAATGCCCTCAAGTTTCATCCATGTTGTTATGAATGACCAAGATTTCATTATTTTTTTTATGACTGAATAATATTCCTCTGTGTGTGTGTGTGTGTGTGTGTGTGTGTGTGTGTGTATTTCAATTTCTTTATCCATTCTTCCATCAATTGATACTTAGGTTGCTTCCATATATTCTGGCTATTGTAAATATGGTGCAAGGAATACGGGGGTGCAGATATCTTTTCAAGTTAATGTTTTTGTTCTTCTCTGAAAAATACCCAGAAGTAGAATTGTTGGATCATATGGTAATTTTATTTTTAATCTTTTGAGGAAACTCCATACTATTTTCTATAGTGGCTACAATTCCCACCAACAGAGCAAGGATGAGCATGGCCACATTGTTGCCAGTGCTTCTTTCTTTTCTTTTCCAAATCCATTAACGTTTTAAATTTATTTTTTCCATTTTCTTTTTTTAAAAATTTTATTTAACATAGGAGTATAGTTGATTAATAATGTTGTGTTAGTTTCAGGTGTAGAGCAGAGTGATTCAGTTATACATATGCATGTATCTATTCTTTTTCAAATTCCTTTCCCATTTAGGTTATTATAGAGTATTGAACAGAGTTCCCTGTGCTATACAGTAGGTCCTTATTAGTTATCTATTTTAAATATAGCAGTGTGTACATGTCAATCCCAAACTCCCAATCTATCCCTTCCCCTAACCCTTCCCTGCTGGTAACCATAAGTTCATTTTCTAAGTCTGTGTGTCTGTTTCGGTTTTGTAAATAAGTTTGTTTGTATCATTTTTTTAATACATTCCGCATATAAGTGAGATCGTATGATATTTGTCTTTCTCTGTCTGATTTACTTCACTTAATATGATAATCTCCAGGTCCACCCATGTTGTTGCAATTGGCATTATTTCATTCTTTTTAATGGCTGAGTTATATTCCATTGTACATATGTATCACGTCTTCTTTATCCATTCATCTGTCCATGGACATTTAGGTTGTTTCCATGTCTTGGCTATTATAAACAGTGCTGCAAAGATATTGGGGTGCATGTATCTTTTCGAGCCAGGTTTTTCTCTGGATATATGCCCAGGAGTGGGGTGGCTGCATCATATGGTAACTCTATTTTTAGTTTGTTAAGGAACCTCCATACTGTTTTCCATAATGACTGTACCAAGTTACATTCCTACCAACAGTGCAAGAGGGCTCCCCTTCCTCCACACCCTCTCCAGCATTTATTGTTTGTAGATTTTTGATGATGGCCATTCTGACCCGTGTCAGGTGATACCTCATAGTAGTTTTGATTTGCATTTCTCTGATAATTAGCAATGTTGAGCATCTTTTCATGTGCCTCTTTGGCAATCTGTATGTCTTCTTTGGAGAAATGTCTATTTAGGTCTTCTGCCCGTTTTTTGACTGTTTTTTTGTGTTTTTTTTGGATATTGAGCTGCATGAGCTGATGGTAAATTTTGGAGATTAATTCCTTGTCGGTTGCATTGTTTGCAGATATTTTCTCCCATTCTGTGGGGTTTTTTTCCTTTCGTTTATGGCTTCCTTTGCTGTGCAAAAAGCTTTTGAGTTTAATTAGGTCCATTTGTTTATTTTTTGTTTTCATTTCTATTACTCTAGAAGATAAATCAAAAAAGATATTGCTGTGATTTATGTCAAAGAGTGTTATGTCTATATTTTCCCCTAAGTATTTTATAGTATCCAGTCTTACATTTAGGTCTTTATTCCATTTTGAGTTTATTTTTTTGTATGGTACTAAAGAATGTTCTAATTTCATTCTTTTACATATAGTTGTCCAGTTTTCCCAGCACCATTTATTGAAGAGACTGTCTTTTCTCCATTGCATAGTCTTGCCTCCTTTGTCACAGATTAATTGACCACAGGTGTATTGGTTTATTTCTGGGCTTTCTATCCTGCTCCATTGATCCATATTTTTGTTTTTGTGCCAGTACCATATTGTTTTGATGACTGTAACTTTGTAGTATAGTCTGAAGTCAGGGAGCCTGATTCCTCCAGCTCCTCAGTGCTTGTTATTTCTTGTCTTCTTTGATAATAGCCATTCCAAAAGGTGTGAGGTCATATCTCATGTGGTTTTGATTTGCACTTTCCTGATGATTAATGACACTGAGCATCTGTTCATGTACCTATTGGCCATCTGTATGTCTCCTTTGGAAAAAATGTCTATTCAGATCTACCCATTTTTAAATCAGTGTTTTTGTTTGTTTTGTTTGTTTTTGTTTTTTTTGCTATTGAGTTGTATGAGTTCTTTATATATTTTGGATATAGCCCTTTATCAGATATATACTTTGAAAATATTCTCTCCCATTCAGTAGGTTGCCTTTTCACTCTGTTGATGGTTTCCTTTGCTGTGCAGGTTTTTAGTTTGATGTAGTCTCACTTGTTTTTTTGTTTTTGTTGCCTGGGCTTTTGGTGTCATTCATGAAATTGCCAGGATCAATGTCATGAAGCTTTCTCCCTATGTTTTCTTCTCATAGTTTTATGGTTTCAAATCGCACGTCTAATTCTTTAATCCATTTTGAGTTATTTTTTGTGTATAAGATAATGGTCCAAGGACTTCCCTGGTGGCACAGTGGTTAAGAACCTGTCTGCCAATGCAGGGGACATGGGTTTGAGCCCTGGTCTGGGAAGATCCCACATGCCGCGGAGCAACTAAGCCTGTACGCCACAACCACTGAGCCTGTGCTCTAGAGCCTGTGAGCCAGAACTACTGAGCCCGCATGCCACAACTACTGAAGTCCGTGTGCCTAGAGCCCATGCTCTACAACAAGAGAAGCCACTGCAATGAGAAGCCCGCACACCGCAACAAAGAGTAGCCCCTGCTTGCCACAACTAGAAAAATCCCGCGCCAGCAACGAAGACCCATCACAGCCAAAAATAAACAAATAAAGTAAATGAAAATTTTAAAAAAAGATAATGGTCCAATTTCATTCTTTTGCATATGGATATCCAGTTTTCCCAGCACCATTTGTTGAAGAAACCATGCTTTACTCTTTATATTCTTGGCAGCCTTGTCGAACGTCAGTTAACTATATATGTGTAGATTTATTTCTGGGATCTTTATTCAGTTCCGTTGGTATATATGTCTGTCTTTATGCCAGTACCATGCTGTTTGATTCTTTTATCCTTTTTATGTGTTTTGAAATCAGGAAGAGTGATGCCTCCAACATCATTCTTTTTTCTAAGGATTGACTTGGCTATTTGTGGTCTTTTGTGGTTCCACGTGAATTATAAAATTGTTTTTTCCTACTTTTGTAAAAAATGATATTGGGATTTTGATGGGGATTGCACTGAATCTGTAGATCACTTTGGATAGTTTGGATGTTTTAGCAATATTAAATCTTCCAAAATTGATGAATATGGAATATCTTTCCATTTGTTTATGTCTTTTTAAAATATCTTCATCAACGTTTTGTAGTTTTCTGTAGACTGGTCTTTCACTTCCTTAGTTAATTTTTTTTAAGTATTTTATTCTTTTTGGTGCTATTGTAAAGGAAATTATTTTCCTAATTAGGCCTTACATTACATTGACTGAATACTTTCCCAATGGGAAAATGTTCCTTCAAGCACAGACTTTGTGTCAAACAAGGCTGGAAGCAATTTCAATTTTGTCATTTACTACCTGAGAGACTTCTTACAATTACTAAACATCTTTGAGCTTCAGATTCCTCCTTGTAAAAAAGCATTAGAATAATACTTTCATGTTAGAAACATTGTGAAAATTACAGATAGCATATGCAAAGCATGAAGCCTAGTGTATTAGTCAGCATTTTCTAGAGAAAGAACAAATAGGATACATAGTCCTAAAAATCAGGAGTACCAAGTGTTAGGAGAAGATGGATGTCCAACTCAGTCACGCAGAGAGCAAATTCAATCCTCCTTCACCTCTTTCTTCTACTCAGGCTCTCAACATGTTGACTGGTGCTTTGGGAGGGCCAATATGCTTTACGGAATTCACCAATTCAAATATGCTTATCTATTCTGGAAACACGTTTGTAGACACACCCATAAACAATGTTTAACCAGATATCTAGGCATCCCAAGGTCCAGTCAAATTGACACATAAATTAATCATCACATCTGGTACTGTTTTTGATCTTTTGATGTTGTAGCTATTTCAGCCTAAGTGTTTATCCATTTGTGTATCCCAGTTAGAACAACCCTACAAGAGAGTTCTTAGCTGATGTTTGACAATCCCAGCAACTATTTACCAACACATTGAGTTTATTATTTCATCAGCCCTGGTTATTAGATAGTATTTCTTTATATCTGACCACAATCTTTGTCTCTTTATCTATTATTTGTCCTAGTCCCACTCTTTAAGGTCACACAGAACAAGTCTCATTTCTGTATGATGTCCCACTCATCAGTCATTTAAACACAGTGCTCATGTAATCCTAGAGCTCTTTCAGTCCCACATGAAGTTCAAGACAAATCCAAGATTAGCATTTGGCCTTGCAATTCCTAGGCCTCAAATGCATACTTGAACAAATAATTCTTGGCTTCCTCTAGGCCACAGTTGCTCCCCACCAATGCCTTGTTTCTCTGGAGCACTGCAGTCAGCCCTTCACTAGCTATTCTTTGTATTTTAATACATTTTTAGACTTTTTTTTTTTTTTTTTTTGGCTGCAAATGAGACAGATTCTGTTCCAGTGTTATTTTTCAGAAAAATGATGGGCATGGTGGTATGATTTAGTTGACATCTAAGAGACCAGAACTTTTTGGAACACTCAGGTGCAGCCTGGATGCAAACCACTCCATCAGACAATCACCCAGTTCTGAACACTGCAGTATTATACTTCTATTTAATTCCTTCAAGGGCCAATAATTCTTGTACTTGAAAGTACATTGCTAGCACAAAAAAGTTGCAAATGACTATTTTAGGACTTGAATCTACCCTGCCTTAGCAAGGCCTGTCAAAGTCAGTTCCCTCTCTAGCAACCTGATAGTCCCCCCGCGCCAGCATCTTCCTTTTAAAACCCAAACTAGCTTTTCAACCTGCTGTCTCAATATTTTCATGCTCACATTTAATGTATTTTGTTACCTTTGGCAAGATCTTGATCAATATTTTCTTATTTTGAGGCAGCCGTGATCTACTTTCATGCACTCTTGGGAATGTTCTACTCTCTTATATGATTTCTACTTCTACTATTGTTTATGAAAAATAGATGCCATGAGGATGCATTTTTTCATTAATAGAGGAGTTATGTAAAATTTAAATGAAACACATAAACAAAAATACTTTTCAAGTTACTGCAAACCCATGTTGGAAGGATATAAACAATTCTAGTAAATATTATTTTTGAATCCAATTCTATAATAAGAAGTTATTGGAGTCTACCAAGGAGCAGGTGTGGTCTCAAATTACATATAACAGAATTAAATCAACGGTAACACTGTAAGAATACTCAAGAATAGAAAATAATAAGCAACAAGAATACATGGGATGTGTTTCTCTGAGATGAGAATGAGTATTCACAGGGGATGGTTTAAAAATGAAGTAAAATTTTAAATTAAAGAAGGGGGGGGATGGGGACGATGACACAGGAAGGACTGGATGCTGCCGATTAGAACACCTGCATTTGAGCTTTATTTACTTAAAAGGCATTTCTTAGGGGAAAAAAGAGAATAAAATAAGAAAAAAAGAATAAATGAAAATAAAGTGCTTCTCTTCCTTTGTTAGCTCAGTATTTTCATATACTCAGAGACAAACATTTTTATTCCCCCTAATAGCCTCCTAATTACTACTAAGAAGGCCTGTGTAGATAATAGGATAAGGATTTGAAGATGAAAGAATAATAAAAGAAGAAAATGTTATATTTACTAAACTACAGGGATATGATGTAATTTATTAAATTATAAAGAGAACATGAGATAAATATCAATTGAAATAATTTTTTCCATTCAAGCAAATATTAAGTATGTAGGACCCATTTGCCAAGAGGGCAGATTCTAATATATCACTGGACTTACTGAATAACATGAAAAGTGTAGTGAATTGGGGTAAATTACATCAGTTTTTAGACATACACCATGACAAACCATACAACTTGTGTTTGAACAAAACTCCCACGAGCATGCCCATTTCTAAGACAGTGTTGCTTCCTATGCAGGACAGAGAAGTCATTTTAGTTAAATTTCCACTCTATTCAACAAGTCATTGCCTTGTGGGAACATTTATAAATATCATCTCCATTATTCTCATTGTTCCTTATAGCTATACAGGTAAAAAAAAAAAAAAAAAAGAATTGAAATGTAAGAGCCAAGATATAAAACCATCTGAAGTATCAAATGCAGCATATCCCAAAAGAGGAAGATTTTTAGGACACAGAGTAGGAATACAGCAGAGAATCCATGTAGGCGTCTCAATTTTCAGGAGAAATCAAAAGATAAACAAAGCAAGAATAAAGAAAGAGAATAGTGTCAGTGGGCTGCTGGTATAAACAAAACCCTTGAAAGATCAGCAAAAAGAAAACCTAAATTGTGAGAGAATAAAAATATTACAGGAGCTAAATATTAAAAGGAAAACAAGCAAGAAGAGTACTAAAATGAAGGTTAGTGCAAAGGCAGGACCGAGAATGTGAAAGAAAAACATGATAACATAATGTTGCAAGAAAGCTTCCCAGTGTAGGATATCTTTAACTTCTGATTAATATGTTTTGCTTCTAAGATGAGTATATATAACACTCTCTGAAGGTGAACTTTTCATGAAAATAAACCAAGATAATGATGTATTATTTACCCCCCAAGTTGTAAATATAGGCTTTGAAAAAGTAGCCTGCAGCTATCACTCCTTAAGATTCCTGGGGGACAGGTGGGTGTCTCAAGAAGTGAAAAAAAATCTACAAACTAGTACGTTAAGATTAAAAAAAGAGCAGATGAACTTGTAAATGTGCATTTTATTAATACATTGATTTTAACTGTTTGGTAATGCACTGATAGTTTTATAGATCTATTTTAAATCTAACATATTCAAAAAATGACAAACATTATTGGGGCCAAAGAATATGTTGTTTCCAACTTCATTACAATCTAGTCATTTTTCTAAAGTATATTTATATGTGCCTAAAATGTTTGGGGCATATAAGAACATCAGGTTTATCTGCATTTATAGAATACATTCATAAATTAATTATCGATAGTTTAATCATGTTAATTTGAATATAAATTTGAATACATATTATAAATTGCTTCTAGACAGAAGATAGTTAAAATATTTTATAACAAGATATGTGTTCCATTTACTTGGCATTTTCAGGGAGTGTAGTACTCTACTTAGGTGAATAGTCTAGCCTTTCCCCTTTAGAAGTTCAAACTTTTAAATTTTAATCACCTTTGAAGCAAATCTTTCTCAAATATTATGTTTTTGCATATACCTTAACCTTTTCTGGATAGCTCAGGGTCATTATTAGGAAAATCAATAGCTGTGCTGGGTTGCAATACTCTGCTGTCATCTGGGAGACTGATGAGTGCTCCCACTATAACAAATGACCCTAGACGACTCTGGTTTTTAAATTTCATCTGTACATTTTTTGTACTTTTCCCCTGTCCTAAATCCCTGTGAGGCTGTCAGCATGCCGGCCTCTAGGAGTCTCCATCCTCTCCCCTCCCTCCCTCACATAAACCATTGCACGCATCTTCTTCTAATTTGCTGCTACATTTTACCCTAAATGAGAGACTCTTATTAAATTGAGGGAAGATAGAGGAAGAGGGAGGAAAGAAGTTAAAGTTACCAAATCTGCAAATATTATTTGTAAAATGGATATTCCTGCACATACTTGAAGGTAGAAATGATAGGAAATGCCCTTGTTGCAGTGGGTTATACTTCACTTCAAGTATAATAATACTTGCTTCGTCTCCAGAGAAACCAGATGGCTGCATCAGAATATTTTTCTCTGGAAGTTTTATGGAAACGATTGACTCTCACCCTCAGAGAGTGGGAGCAGAAGTCAGAAGTATCTAATCCTTCTGGGAAGGATCATGGGATGAGGCCTGGAGAACCTTTCTGTTCTTATGGGCTAGCCCTGAGGGAAGAGATCCTTTTGGGAAACAGCACCCTCCAATATCAGGTCACAATGCCAAAAGACAGGTTTCTCTAGGTAAATGCACGTCCCCTGCTATAATATCCTCAGATATGTCATGGAGGTAGGGGAGTAAAAGAAAGAAAGCTCAGTGGAAAAATTTTAATCAAGTCTTTACCTTTTATTTACCTATCATAAGGTTCATGTCAGTTGGAGCTTCCTATATATTGTTTAAAACTTTTTTGTTTGTTGACTCTTCAAGTTGTGCTAAGTATTTGGTTTACCATCAGTAATCGAATTTAAAATATAAATTTTTCAGAATTATCATTTTACCCATTAACTGTTTAGTGAAAGGAATCAAACTTTCACCTATTGTAAGAAAATTTAAAGAAGCCATCCTAATGTAAAAGAGAAAGAAAGAGAGAGAAAGGTGAAGTGGGAGTAGAAATCTTATTAGCAATGTATAATTAATAATTGAATAAAATTTGATTTTCATTTCCTTTCCATTAAGTCCCCTAAGAATAAAAGAATAATAAACTCATGCTCTCTTATACTTTACCAAGTACCATATGTCCATGTTAATTAGAATGTCTTCACATTTCTTTGAGAGAACACACATACTAGTTCCTTTGTTTTAAAATAACATTCTGAATTTGCATATTTTCCAATATATCTCAGGACCTTTTTTTGGTTTTTTGGGGTTTTTTTGGCGGTACACAGGCCTCTTACTGCTGTGGCCTCTCCCGTTGCGGAGCACAGGCTCCGGACGCGCAGGCTCAGCGGCCATGGCTCACGGGCCCAGCCGCTCCGCGGCATGTGGGATCTTCCCGGAACAGGGCACGAACCCGTGTCCCCTGCATCGACAGGCGGACTCTCAACCACTGCGCCACCAGGGAAGCCCCATATCCCAGGACCTTTCTATCTCTCCTGTAGGTTTGGCCTCATTACTTCTGTTCTCCAACTCTCTACTGACTTTCTATACTAGAGGTAGAGAAATCAAGAATGTCTTTGTAAGACTTTTGAAAAAGATTAAAGCAAGCATGAACAAAGACAGGAGTTATAAGACAGGGTAATTATCATTAGTTCAAGAAGTATGTAAGTGGTACCGTCAGTGGAACTTGGGAGGTGGAGCTGCTGGGGTGGGGGAGGTTTACTGGAAGATACCGTTTTCTTGACTAAGTTTACTAGGCTTTCAGTTCGGGAAACCTGACCAACAATGAATCACTGCAGTGAAAATCAGACTACAGGGAATGGCCATAGAAAGAGAAGAACTATATTCTGGAGAAAGTGTCACAGTGTAGAGGTTATTGAGAGAAAAACAGGTATGGGAACTCAGAACAGGGACCCATGAGGTTAACAAGGAGATATAAGACAAGAACAAAATGATTACAATTATAATACAAGGTAATCTAGGACAAGATTCTGAAGCCAAATTGATGCTGCAGCTCTAAACTTCTGACCTAGAGCATTCTGAATTAGGAAGTAGATGTGTTCCAGGGTTTCAATTCTGTTTGAACTTCTACATAGGGATTAAGGGGTTCCCATTGTTTGCTTCAAGGAAGGAACTTAGGCATTCATTCAATTTATATTCATTGAGTGCTTCCTAGGTACCAGAACCATTCTAAGATCAAGAATTAGCAGTGGTTCAAATTATCTGACCTCTTGAGAAGTCTCCATTCTAGTGGGTGGACACTGACAATAATCAAATAAACAAATGGACACAGAATGCATTTTCAGTTATAGTCAGTACAATAAAGAAAATAAATCAGGGCTTCCCTGGTGGTACAGTGGTTAAGAATCCGCCTGCCAGTGCAGAGGACACAGGTTCGAGCCCTGGTCCAGGAAGATCCCACATGCCGTGGAGCAACTAAGCCCATGCGCCACAACTACTGAGCCTGCGCTCTAGAGCCCACGAGCCACAACTACTGAGCCCACGTGCTGCAACTACTGAAGCCTGCGTGCCTAGAACCCGTGCTCCGCAACCGCAATGAGAAGCCCGTGCAACACAACAAAGAGCAGCCCCCGCTCACCGCAACTAGAGAAGGCCCGCGCTCAGCAACAAAGACCCAACGCAGCCAAAAATAAATAATAAATAATTAATTAATTAAAAGAAAAGAAAAGAAATCAGAGGAAGGGAATGGAGAATGTCAGCAGGTGTTATTTTGGATAAGGTTGTCAGGTAAGAGTTTCCTGAAGATTCTTAGATGAATATCTCAAAGTAAGAAAAAGGAATATGTGGTTATCTGGAAGACAAGTAGTCTAGGAAAATGAAATGACAAATTCAAGATCCCAAGTAGATGAGAATGTGCTTGTTCTGTTTGAGGAACAGAAAGGAAGCCAGAATAGCTAATAGAAATAGGCTGACGACAGTATAAGTAAAACTTCCCATTTTGTTATAACTAATAACAAGTATCAATTTCTGTTTTTACTGATCCCTAAAAATTCATACTTTGTGTCTGTAACAATTTTTATGGAGAAAATCCCATGCAGACAAGATATGTTGACCACTTGATCCTAATTTTATCTTGCTGTTACATTCATACACATACAGCCCATAACAGATCTAAGACAGCCGATTATTATATAAAGAGGGACTAACTGCTTCGCATATTAAATTTTAACCTAATGTTATGAATGATTTTCCATAATTGTCAGAGTTTGAAGCCTTCAATAAGGAAGAGCTTTCATATGGTATGAATCTTACATGGTATGAATTCATATATATGAATCTTATATGGTATGAATTCATATGGTATGAATCTTATACAACATGATTGCTTTTAAATATAAGGACAGCAGGGTATTTTTGAGAACTGTTACTTCAGTTACAGTTTGACTAATTTTTAATCAAAGCATTCAATATATCTGTATACTTTGCAGCATGATCAATGGAAGCCTCAACGTTTCAGATATTGTTTTGTGCACAGGATGAATGAAAGTTGTAGTTTATAAAAACAATTCATAAAACCATCTACATCTACTGTAACTTTGTTGGAGATTGAGATCAATGTTCTGAAATAAAGTATTTAGTAATAAAAATTAGGACACACCTTTCCTATTTTTTGATGATTTCTATTCCCCCTGAGAGAAATAAAAGATCTGTGGTTAATCAGATTCTAGACTCCACTGTCTCTTAGATCAGAAATATGGATAAGGAAAGAATGTCTCAGGAAGTTTTATTTTTCAGATTTGAAATTCAGATATAAAAACAGCTTTTGTAGAGTAGGATGTTAGGTTATAGTTTTCAAATAACTAATGTATGAAACAAGTCTCTGAAAAAAGTTTGACAGGAAAAAAAAAAAAAAAAAAAGTTTGACAGGAAGGGGACATTAGGGCATCGCTGAGAATAACTGGAGTAAATGAAACTTCTCCTTTAGGAAGGTCTATATGTCTAATCTAAGACTAATGGCAAGAGCCATTGATCATCACTATGTTGATGTTATTTTAGAGAAACATGAACTCTCATGCAGAAGACTGTTGTAATCAATTTGATCAAGAATTGATCGTGTGGAATGAGTGAATTTACTGTCTTTGATAGTCATGGAATTGTAAGATCCAGTAAATATTTTTCAATATATATTCACAGCTGCAGCAATACACAAATAAACTTATAAAATATTTATTATCAATATTGTTATCCATTTTTGTCCATTCAGAAAAACAACTCAGAGGTGAAAATATTCACCCAATCAGCAAAGGCAAATAGGTTCTGCTTGTTGAAGTGGTGAAGAGAAATATAAGTAAAAATTTTAAAGTCATGCAGGTTTTCTTCCCACTAAATGAGGGGCATGATATTTATTTCATGTGAAATCTCAATTTGTTTCAGATAAAAATTTATAAAGGATGTGTACAGGAGTTAGAAAATCATTGTAATTAAAGACACAAGCTTGAGGGAAATTAAGGAAACCTCAAATATCACAGTTTTGGAATCCTCAGCTTTACCTAATATCATTATGGGTTGTGAGAGAGTCAAATAAGTGAGTCTTATGCCCAAGAATACTGGCTTTATTTTAATGATATACTCCAAAAAGGTTGGTCCTGTTCCTTTCAGCTACACTGAACAAAAAAAATATAGAACTAACAGGAAACTGGTTAATATTGCAGTTTAGGTAATAGTAAACAAGTCATTTTATTTTCCTTGACTTCAGACTTCAAGTTATAATTTATATGATAATATTAAATTAGTTAATTGATTGGTCTGTTCCTTCTAGTTCCTTTTGGGAAAAAAAGAGTACTTAGAAATAGGCATTTGCATGACATACTTTGGAAAAAGCTGGGCTTACAAAAGTCCCAAACCAAGAGGGAATTTTATCACATTTTAATGCACAATAACACTTCCAGTCTTAGTGCCTTACACAGGAGCAAAGCAGCATGCAAAAATCATATGCTTTCTGCAAATACCTTTGAACACATAATGAACCACTTACAAAATACCTCTGGCATTGTAAGATCTCAAAGGGGTGTAAAACTTCACTAAATGTGTTTTTCCTTTACTGGTCAAATAAACACATACTGAATTTTATGTGCAAGTGTTTAGTGTTTCTAAAATGAACACCCAAATGCACGGCTTAGAATCTTCCACGATAGGAAAATTGCCAAAAGAAAAAGAAGGAAATATCAAAAGAAAAAAAATCTTACAATATGTAATAATAGCTGGACCCTTTTAACTGCAAGCTCCAAGAATCTACTGTTGTTGTGGAGGTTATTACTTACTTAGTAAAAATTTTCTCTTGTAATAGAGTATAAGTGAAAGAGAAACAATGACATTTTATCTCATTTTTGGTCTCCTGGAATGAGAGCAATCTTAGCATCAATTGAAGCATTGATCTGCCCTTCAGGAAATATTTACATTTCAGTGGATAGAAACTTGGACTGATAGAAGAATGGTTTTTCTGAAGACTATTTATAGTACTAATAATGATTTTTTATTGGATTGAGCATCTCTCTGTCACCAGTGCTATCTTGATTGGAAATAGAGATTCAAAATTTCAATAATAAATGCCCAAAGGTCATACTAAAACAAGTGGATGTGGATTTCAGTTAGTAAAATTAAATGGATTTATGTAAAATTTGTTGTATCTCTTCTCTCATCATAGGAGTTATCGGCTTATTTTCCTAGAAAATTATTTGTCCTTAATACTTAAAATTTTATAGGATTGTATGTGCTATACCAGGAAGAACAGCACTCATTTATGTACAGTTGTGAGAAAACTTGAATTTCAGAGTCCTTGTAATAAAATTGTTTAAGAAACTATGTGGGCTGTTTACAGTTGGCTCAAGTCCATATACATTAAGGTCCATGAGTAGGACAAACCACAGCATCAAGGTGAAGGTGAGTGCCATATTTGCACTATATTCTACAGATGCCCTAATAACTTGCTGGGTTTGATCTGGTCCTCTTAAAAACTGAAGGACTATTACAACTGAGCTTACATCTATTTAAAGAAAACCTTTAACTTTAAGAAACTTTAAGGGTTTCTTCAATAGATAGAAAGATAGCTTTGTTTCAATTTAAAAGCAGAACAGCAAAATATGACAGCAAACGTTACAACAGAACTGCTGCTCTGGAATATGACTGTGGATGATATCACTAGATGAATTAAATGAAATAAGAGTGCAGGTGCAGCTCAGGGGACGTGGGTTTGTTAAAGATGTCATTCAGAACGCAGGATGAGGCAGTGGGAGTGGTCAGTGACTGGGTAATTCAGCACTTCGGACAGTTCCCAAGGGCACGGCTTCCTTCCAGGTACTTAAGAGTACTTAACCTTTAGATTACCAAACCTACTTATTTAATTCTACCTCGCAGTGTCACATTTATACTTGCATGTGACCTTAATCCCAAAGGAATTGTCTGCATTCATCCACAGAGCTCTGTGGTCTGTGTTTCACATGAAGCCTACATCTTCAGTCCTGACAGGAAGGTTCATGGTGTTCTTCCTGTTACTTGAGGTTATGTCAGGCTTGTCACTAGGCCTTGTTATATTAACTTAATTTTCAACCTGACTGAATATGAAAAGATGAAGATGAGGTCATCCAAGTCATGGAAGAGTCTTTACCAACACCTGATGGTCCATTAGAGTCAAGTCCTCTGGGCCATTTACATGCAGAGCCATTCAGCAGCTGTTGTATAACAAACTGAAATGAGGTGCTCATACTAGATGAGGGGTTGGTGATGCAGAAAAAGCCTTTTAAGAAGCTGCTAAAATTCTGCCTAGCGCCATGTGGCCTAACTGTAGAAGGTAACACAAGCATATTAAGGCCTTCCTTGCAGCCTCTGGTAATAACAGAATTGTTCTTCTGGAGCAAGGACTTTGGGCCAGTTTCTAAGAAGCAGAACTACAATTCAGGATAGTCTATCTCGTTTCTAATCAAAGGACAAATTCCAGATTAAAATTAGAATTATTGACAACAAGACAGAAGTATATACATACATATATCAGTCTTAAGGATCCTACATGGTTAACAGGTCTGTGACCTTAATGCTCAGAGGAACTCAATTTCTTTTTAATTTCTTTAGTGGATTCACAGATATCAGAAATGAATTTTCTATCCTGGCTGAGAGCTCTAAAGAGTACTGAGAAAGCATGAGAATGATCTAGCAAGGAGGAGGAAGGACAACAATGGCCTAAAACACTGCAGAAGGGAGAACATATAACAGAGAAACTGGTATTTTATTATTTTATGAGAGAGTGATACCACGAAAGTTTGGCAAATATAAAAGCTCTGAGGTCCTTCTTTATCTAGCTGAGTAGTACATGATTGTTACTCTGTATGTTCTGAATGCACCAACAGCAGAAAAGGCATTCCCTAGGCTTCCTGGATGAATAACACATTAATAACACAAATAACTCAGGTAGCTCTGAGTCTGGAGCTAGTGATTAATACTGAAGGAACAGCAGTGATTTTTCATTAGAAGGCCAATTCTACTGGTTCCTCAGCTGTAACTGTTGGAAAATCTGAAGATTCTGAGATTTGAGAAGGCTCCCTAGGTGTCCAACCAGATGGTTATGCGACCTGAGAAAAGAGCTTCTTATTTATCCAAGTACAGAGTATGCATTTGTAAATAATAGTATTGATTCCCCAAAGTCATGTGTGTAAATCAGCCGTATTATTCAAAGATCAGCTCTATGCATGCGTGGGCGATTAACAATTTGGCACCAATTTAGCCAACTCTATTCTCAGCGCTGAAAAAACGTCTGAAGGAGATTCAGGATAACCCACCCTGACTCACAAAACTTGGTTATGTTTGTATGGTTTCAGGAAATTTCCCTCAAAATTTAACTGAAACCTAAAATTTAACTGAAATTTAACTGAAATTTAAACTGAAATTTAAATTTTAAAATTTAACTGAAACCTAAAACCTAAAATTTAAGCTAGGCTTTATTTTTAAATATTGATATTAAACTTCATGACATCTAGTTTATCATGACATCTAGTTTATCATAAATATCATGGAAATTTAACATGAACAATGGATTTAATTTTTTCACTTTCTATACAGTTAATACAATCTTTATTTAACAACAAAAAAAAGGAAAGGTCATATTTGTTAATCATACTACTTTTGGAATGCTCATGGATATTAAGGCATTTGTTCTTTGCTACATATGTATGACATTTAAATACGGTAACTAAATACAAGGCATTATTATTAGCAGACATGTAAACTAATGAATGCCACTAAATCATGTTGCAAAGCCCACAGGAAAACATACTACACAATTTATTGTTAATTCACTCTGACTTCTTTGATATCATTATTTTCTATGATTTATAAGTTATTTTTCACAGATAATTTAAGGCAGCTTATATGATCAACACAGCTTTTTCATTTAACTGCTATGTATAAAACAGATAAGCAACAAGAATATATTGCATCGCACACAGAATTATAGGCATTATCTTGTAATAACTTTTAATGGAGTATAATGTATAAAAATAGTGAATCACTATGCTGTGAAAACCTGAAATTAATATAATACTGTAAATCAACTATACTGCAATAAATATAATATTTTCAATTAATCTTCACTATCATTCATTTTTGACAATTAGAAGAGGAAACAACACTCATATAAAACCATTTTCTTTTCGTGGGTATTTTTGCCTATTTCCTATGAATGTGGAAATAAGCAACTAAATGTCTGACCCATAACTTAGGCACATGTATCAGCCTAAATTGCCTTAGGAGTGTGAAGTAACAAGAGATTTTAATACTTCTAACAACTTAAAAATACTGAGTTCTTAAATAACTATAGTCCACTGGGCCTCTACAAGTAAATGAAGGAGGAAGAGGAGGGCCAACTGTTACAAATCCAGTTTCGTTGCTCATGGTAGACCTCTGATATTTGATGGGCTAAGCAGCAATGCATATGAGTTTTGTTTTTAATATCACTCACTATTAACTGCAGTTCAGTAAAACTAGATTCACCTTTGGATGTAATAATACATATAAATATAGTTTACACATACAGTAACTGCGACGTAGGAATAAAGGTATTATTTTCTACTGTTTTTTAGTTATATTACTTTAAAATTTCATTATACAGACACAGATCTGTAACTTCATTAGACATAAACTACATACATGTAGATGTTACTTGAACATATACATACAAGCATGTTATTTATTTGTATTTTTCAATGCTATCATTTCTCCTTTTATGGATAAGACTACTGAGGTTCAGAGATACTCACCGGGTTACTTAATATTCATAGTGGGTAAGTAGTAAAGCCAGGTTTGGAACTGAAGCAGATTCTGGCTTAGGTTACAGTGCTTTTTCCACTGAATCATATGTCCCAACTTCAAGGTTTTAATTTCATTTGTTCATGTTTGACATGGGCACACAAGGAAACATGTGGTAGAGCTTTGGAGTTCATCCACAGATCATATTTTCCTACACCATCATTTTGCATGAGAGGCAAGTAAAGGCAAGTGAAGTGAAGCAACCGGAGAAAACTACACAGAGGTAGTGACAGGACTGGAACTCAAGCCCTGTGCTCTTTAGATGCTACCTAGAGATGAAGATAATTTATCTGGACGATCACAGCTTAGCCTCGGGATATCCTGATCACAAGGATACTTCAGTAGGTATGTACATACACATTTCTCTTGGCATCTTAAGAGTAGAATTAACGCAGATATGTTTTAATTTTTCTTTACAAAATACACTTCTAAAGTGACCTCATTAAAGCTCTCAAACCAAAACAACAGCACATTAGTAATCTGATGTTCTAATGCATTTCAGACAAAGGAGAAAAATGTGATGCGATGAGAAATAAATTCAGCAGTAGAGCTGTGCTTACCTTCATAAGTCCCACTTTCTAGGAGAGCACCACTTTTCTCCAATTCCATAAAATCTTCAACAGTGATGAAAATATAGTCCACTCCAGGAACCTCACCCTCCTTATGTGGCCTTGTGGTGCCTGAATAAGGAAAATTAAAAACAAAAGAAAGACTCTAAGTGATTTGTTGCTGAACTTTAGAAATACCACCACACTTCTGAATATTCAATAACACTTGTTTGTACATCCTGCGAGTTGGCAGTTTGCATTTGTCCTTCTGTTTGTTTGGAAACAGAAAATAGCAGGGGGTTAAGATTAAAGTAAACATACAAAGCATTTTTCTTCATCAAGTTTATAAAGAGTTCATTGCCATGGAATGTGGCTGCATAGGTTTTTCAGTGAAAAATGCAGACCATTGTGCCCTTTTTGAAGAGGTGGCTTGAATATTGGGCCAGGAGTCTGCTAGCTCAGGAATTTACATATCTCTCTTCCATGAATGGACCTCTATTGTTCTGTAGAGTGCTTTGCTATGACATAAAATACAATGGAAAATAGAAATGTTAGCAAAATGTCAATTTACCTTTATATATTCATGATCTGCTCCTTTATGGGGGGGAGGTTGTTGCCACTTGTTAATTTTGTGCCAAATAATAGCTTATATTTGATTTAAAGGATAAGAAAGGCTTTATTATTACTTAAAATTAAATGACTAAATAATAATTAGAATTGAGTAATAATTATAATTAAATTAGTATTATGTTAGTAATATAGTATCCTTCCTCCCTCCTTCTCTCCCTCCCTCTTTCTTCCCCCTCCCTTCCTCCCTTCCTCCCTTCCTCTCTTTCTCTCTTTCTTCCTTCCTTCCTTTCTTTCTTTCATTATCGTCTTTAATTCTGACTGCATTGGGAGGTGACACACTCTAAGGGGTTACTGCATGGGTCCACCACTCTTGTTTCCTGCATCACCTATAGAGTAAACAGCTTCTGTGACCAGGGTGACAGGAATAGCAGCCTGTGGCTCAGTACAGCTCCACTGGAGAAGTCAGTCTCCCAGACCTGCTGTCCAGTTTGTGAGGTGGGAACCAAAACAGAGACATATTAAAGGCTGTGGGTTTGTTTTCTGGAATACTTCCTTCCCTGAACATGCCTTAAGCTTCTTTTCTTTTTCTATGCCACCTACATAAGACATTTTGCATGTCAGATTGGAAATTTTCGTAATGCATACATGCAAATAGTATGCAGAAGTACATAGAAGGCAAATGTGTAAACAAAGTACTAGTACACTGGCAGGCTTATTCACATGTATACTATCGTCCATATTCTCTATAAACTAAACAAAAAGTATGTCAAACCCTTAAATTTATTTTCACTCTCCAAAATCTTTATCAACTAGGCCCTGTAACAGCCAGTCAGTTCTCCTTTTAGTCTATTAGGATCAAATCTGGACTGCAAATGAGAGGCCTAAACTAATATCAGAATATACAGTGTGTTAGG
Source organism: Aethalodelphis obliquidens (assembly GCF_003676395.1). Taxonomy (NCBI): domain Eukaryota; kingdom Metazoa; phylum Chordata; class Mammalia; order Artiodactyla; family Delphinidae; genus Aethalodelphis; species Aethalodelphis obliquidens. Next base: position 3,994,515 of record NW_020837971.1, on the reverse strand, counting down.
AAAATTCATTTTTGGTAAAAATGATTAATTTCCATTGAAAACATTTTTTAAAATTTGAAGGCATTATGTTCTAAAATTAAATTTTACAACCTTCTTTGGGGGTTGCAAAACAATTTTTCCCCATAGTCACGTTTAATGACTTTCCCCTGAATTTGTTATTTTATTTTGTTTAACTGAGTCACATTTTATAATATTCCCTTCTGCTTTTAACGTTATAAAATATAAACCTCCCACACCTAGTATGCATAATGTTGTCAAATTAATGTTTCTATGAGAACTTTAATTTTCAATATCCTGACTATTATATGCTTAACCCTTGTGAATTAAAAGCACATTAACATGGTTTTCGGCAATCAATTTGTTTTTCTGTTTCTTTAGAACACACTCTAATCATTAAGAAAGATCACGTAACACAGTTTCAATTTTCCTTCCTAATTTATCTGCATATTTCAGAAGCTACACACTTTGATTAATTAACTGCTTGCAGTGCAGTAATGCATTCCCAGCACAATGTGAGCATAAGACCACGAGCTTAAGGGCAATTTCCAGGGCTGCTGACTTGACTAGAGTGACTCGCCTGCACCAAATTCTAGTGAACGTGTTTGGGTTGTGCTCTTCTTGGAAGGACCATGAGTACTTTGGTTCACTGGTTGTTTTTCCATCTACGTCTTACATCTCAGGCCAATGTGACTGACTTTCTGCCTTAGGGATTCAGCCTCCCCTGTGGCTGCATCAGTGTCACCTGTTGCTGTTGACCTGCTTGTTGCTGGCTGCCTATTTGGACTGGGGGTTCGCCTACCTCGCTGTTGCTTGAAGAAGTTCTACACTACAATCTTAAAAGCTGCATTTCCCATCTTTGACATCAATCTCCCATCCTTTTCTCTCATTCTGTTCTTCTTTTTAATTATAACCTCCAATCTCCTGATGGCTCCTAATTTCCATGATGTTCCCCATATTTGCCTTTCTACTAAGGGACTGGGAATCTAACATGCCTTCTTTCCTTTAGTTCATCTTCACCATTTTCCACGTCTTAACAAACCTCCAAGTTCCCTATTGGCTATTTCATTCAGAGACTGCAGCTGCTATAGGAAACCATGAACTTTCACTGACAAAGTACCCTACAGATTTAGGCTTTCTAATGTTAGTTTTGCTGTTGTTGTTGGACAAGTTTTTCTTTATTCATTTTGTTTTTTTTTAATTGAAGTAGAGTTGATTTACTATGCTGTGCCAATCTCTGCTGTACAGCAAAGTGACTCAGTTTTACACATACAGACACTCTTTTTAAAAATTCTTTTCCATTATGGTTTATCCCAGGAGACTGGATATAGTTCCCCGTACTATACGGTAGGACCCTGTTGCTTATGCATTCTAAATGTAATAGTTTGCATCTACCAATCCCAAATTCCCAGTCCGTGCCTTCCCCTCCCCCCTCTAATGTTAGTTTGATTCAACTGATGCATGGCAATCCTTTTAATAAGTGTCTTCTTCCCTCTTTGACCCACCATGTTCTAATACTCAAGGGCTTTGACTTTTCAGCAGAAGACATTAGCTCATTCTCTTTCTGGTAATATGAGAGATACTCTGAATTAAAATTCCTTAAAGTTTCCTAATTTCTAACTCCTTCATCTGCATTATCTTCATCCTTAATTGTAATCATCCATCCATCTTGCTAAGACTAATCCCTTCTCTTCTGTTTTCTTTCAAAGTCTAGTTTTTATTTTTTATCAAAGTTATACAGATATTTTAAAGATTCTACACTTCTACAAGGTTTGTTATTCTACAACTCTACGTTATTTTTTTTAAGTAGACTGTCATCACCCCCCGCCCACACACACACCCCTTTCATTTTATCCAGCGGTAAACACTTTTAACTCTTTTAGCTGATTCTTTTGTTTTACCTTCATGTCTTTAAATAATTTATCAATACTTATGATGGCTCTTGTTGTTGTTGTTTTTTATTTTAGTCACTATTGATTTCTTGGTAAAGAAAATGAAGATTTAGCTCTTTTTGCCCACACTTCTTCACATCACTTCCTCCTTTTTCCCTTCTCCCATTCTCCCAGTAGAACAAACTTGTGTTAGATTACTATTTAACATTTATAATAATAATACTATGTAAATCTATTTCCAGCAGAACCATGTACTGTGCTGATTAATTTTCCATTCTTGTGTAATTTTTTGTTTACTCTAAATTTAATGTTTTAATTTCCAAATCTCCACATACTGATCAATATTTCAATTAATTAATCCTCTCCTTGGATAAACAAACCTCCTCTCAGAATATACAAATATATTTGATATTTTGTCAAGTTTATCCTACTGAAGAAATTTCTCCTGGAGCTTTCTGACCTGCTCCAATCCGGACTGTGTTGGCCTACCACACAGCTGCCATCCTGGGATCACCTTTTGCCGTCATCCTGGGATTCACCTTGCCTCTTCCCTGTGTTGCAACCCTTCTTTCCCAGATCCCATATCTCTTTTTGTAGTCCATTCCCTCATTTTGGCAGAACACAACTGTCAGAAACTTTCTGTCAAAAGTTGCATGGGAGCTACATTTTTGAGACTTTGCATGTATGAAAATGTCTTTATTCAACCCTCACGGGTAGCAAATCTGACTTGGCATTTCAGGAAAATATAATGAAAACATATTATTTCCATCCTGTTCCTCTGTTAACATCACCACCACTTTTCCTGTCATGCATGCCCTGAAACTTTCCCTCAGGGTCACATTTGAGGTCTCCCTCATTCTTTTATTCCCTTTCCAAATAGCTGGCAAATTCTATGCCCTGTAACTCTACAATGTCATCCTTCTCTTCTGCACTATCTCTGCTCAAACACTGCCCTCCTGGACTAAGAAATGGCTACTTCACTGGTGTGCCTGCCTCCCCCTCTTGGTTTATCATTGCACTACCCGATTAGCCCTGGTACAGCATGAGGCTTATCACATACCCTCTCCAAAGGGCTTATCTACCCAACCTCTAGTCAAGAAACTTGGCTGAAAAAGGTAAGGAGAGGAAAATACTGTTAGTTAAAAAGAGTCAGAAGAGGTTCAGATTCTGTTATCGACAATAAAGTCAACTCTCATGATATGCCAGGTTATAGAGTCTCTCTAGGGGGACCTGCCTTGACGGAACATATGAGAGGACATAATATAAGAATTTTCTGCTTCAGAAATATTTTCCTTCCTGTCCTGCCATGTGTCAATCTCCTTTCCTTTTAGCCCAAATTTTCCACCATTGGAATGACTCTTCAGTTTAGCCAAAATAGAAACTACCTTTAAAACATATGCTATAGTAGACAGGAATGTGAGCCATGGAATCAAACTGTCTGAGCTTGTTGATGCTATCAGCAATATCTTGAGGAAGGTTCTCCATCTCTATAAACTCTAGTTTTCTTACCTGTAAAATGGGAATAATACTAGTAGCATATTTAAAAAGTTAATTTGAAGAAGAAATGAGATAACCCATATACTTAAAACAATGTCTGGAAAATTTTAGGCACTCAGAAAGGATTATATGTTAAGTACTCTTATCTGAAAGAACATAAATGACATCATGAATAGTTGTTTTTTCCTCATGAATTTTTAAGATTTTTTTTTTTTTGGGGATGTGGACCATTTTTAAAGTCTTTATTGGTTTTTTTACAATGTTGCTTCTGCTTTATGTTTTGGCTTTTTAGCTGCCAGGTATGGGGGATCTTAGCTCTCCGACCAGGGATTGAACCCACACCCCCTGCATTGGAAGACAAACTCTTAACCACTGAACAACCAGGGAAGTCCCCCCAGGAATTCTTGCCAAAAATATTAATTGAGCACGTATTATGTGATATTCAAGCGCTATTCAAGATACCTGGTATATATCTTTGAAGAACACAGAATAGAATCCTTTCCTTCATGAAACTTACATTCTAACGAGAAGAGACTAAACAAAGAAAATTTTTTTCTAAGTTATATAGTATTCTGTAAAGGGCTAAATCCTATTAAATGACCATAAATCAAATCATTAGCACCTATGGACTATTTTGTGGGACAATTACTGAGATTTTTAACCGTTAGCTTAGACAATACAGAGCAAAAGTTTCAAGAGAAAGACTGTAAAGGACCTGAAGGGAAGCAGAAATCTGCAGTACTTATGGGCTGCAGGCTTCAGAGGAGTGAATGACAGCTTGGTTAGAGACCTCTGGGAATCAACAGGAGTTCCACAAAGAGCTTGGTTATATTTTAAAAAGAATCACTAAATTCCTAGAGAGAGACTTCACTTATTTCACGTACTGCTTGGTCTAGCTTAAGTCAATTGACTTATACACTGGTGTCCAAATACATGTATTTTTGAACTTCCAAGGTTATTTTTATAGGGTTGATAAATATGACAGTGCATGGTGGGTTCTGATGACTGGTAAATGTGCACACACATAGACACATATATATATCACCCCTCGTTTTTAAAGGAAGAAGGTGGAAGTCATCATGTGGCAAAAAGATTCTTAGAACTGAAATTCAGAACATCTGCTTTTTATTTTTGTTTTAATATTTTAGATATGTGGTTCTGGGTTAAAACAACCTTTAGCTGATCATCAGTTTTCTTATTATGCAGTGAGGTAAATACTGGATATAAAAGGGTATTATAAAAAGTAAAAACATGAGCACTATGGCAACATGATTGCATTCCTCCTTATGTAATATTAATACACTACTAAGAGTAATACAATTCTAACAAACATCATTGATGGTATGTTATTGTTGGAATCTTTATAATTAAAGTTTCAAGTGAATTAATTTCATTAAGGCTAAAATTTCTTAAGAAGAAAAAGTTCTTATGCCTAAAGACACAGATTGCCCCTTTTTATTGTCTGGGTATAAAGAAACATTGAGATCCATTTCCTTTGATTACACACTAAAATGTGGGACACAATGATTTAGTCACTATTTAGGAGGACCCTCTGCCTTTTGTTAGACAGATACTTAAGGCCAGTAGAGCTTATGAACTAGATGGCAAGAAGTTTTTTTACCTTTTGCTGAATCATTTGAAAAGTGTGAAAGTGCTCATAAAACTTGATTAGTGGACCATTTAATTTTACCTTCAGGTATAGAACCTTCAATAACAAGACTCACAAAGTAAGATTTTAGATCTATGTGCCCGGGAAGAAAAGATATTAGCTGGGGGGCTTCCCTGGTGGCACAGTGGTTGAGAGTCCGCCTGCCGATGCAGGGCACGTGGGTTCGTGCCCCGGTCCGGGAGGATCCCACATGCCGCGGAGTGGCTGGGCCCGTGAGCCATGGCCGCTGAGCCTGCGCGTCCGCAGCCTGTGCTCCGCAACGGGAGAGGCCACAACAGTGAGAGGCCCGCGTACCACAAAAAAATATATATATATATAAAAGATATTAGTTGGTCTTAAATCAGTTGCCACCAGAAGAAGAAAGCAATTGGCTGAAGAAAGAGAAAGCAACTGGTGATCTATGAACACCCCTTTGGAAAGAAATACAATTCTAAAAATAAGGCAAATAATATGAAATGTAATGAAGTGTTGTACAATGGTAATTTATAGCTAAAGGTAATTAATATGTAGACTGGAGAAATAGTTGAATTTCCTGAAGCAGTTACCTTACTTTTATGCTGAAATAATTATAGCTACTTCCCTATCTCAAAAGATTATGAATAGAGAGATGACAGTGAAGCAAGACTCAGCAGTAATAACAAGTAATCACACAGCATTAGGAACAGGGTGGAAGCTAGGGAGAATAAAAGAAGAAATACAGATGATTCGTCATATAGCTAAAGCTAAAGCTCACCTTTTACTGCTCTTCTATATTTAGTTGGCGCTTCCCTAAGTGGTGTTTAGAAATGTCCAAAATAAATTTTATTATCCAAATTATGGTTTATGTATTTCATTCTTTACTATGTCTTCCTGACCACTCATCCAAAGAAAAAAATAAAAGGAATGGAAATGGAGGAAATGGTACTAAATTAAGTCTTTATCTCCTATTGCTTCTTTTCTTTAAAAAAAAAAACTTATTTAATAATTGCTAAATTAAGTACAGCATGAATAACACCTCCTTCATGAGTTAAGGAAAGAGTACGGTACTTGTGCTCAAAAGACATGTTCTGAAGAGAATGAATTTACTCCCAAATGGCTACCTTATTATTGATGCATAGTGAAAGCACATGAAAGTCACTTGTCGTTTTGTTACCATGGCAACTGGAGGGGTGCCAATGGATTTTTTTATTATTATTATTCTACCTTTTAAATGAAGAAACATTTCTCCTTTTGCCTTAGGAAGAAAAGAGCATGACGTGGGTGGTAAATGTAACCCTAAGGCACAATTCCCCTCAGCCTTCTGATAGTTCCTAATTTTAGTAAAGTGCTTAAAAAACAGTCATTGGCTTACAAGACAGTATTACTACCTAGATGATAGTCCAATCATCTACTGTGATCTTTTTTTTTTTTTTTGTGGTACGCGGGTCTCTCACTGTTGTGGCCTCTCCCGTTGCGGAGCACAGGCTGCGGACGCGCAGGCTCAGTGGCCATGGCTCACGGGCCCAGCCGCTCCGCGGCATGTGGGATCTTCCCAGACCGGGGCACGAACCTGTGTCCCCCGCATCGGCAGGCGGATCCTCAACCACTGCGCCACCAGGGAAGCCCTACTATGATCTATTTTGATGTACTGAAAGTCCCACAGTGCCCATTGCATCACAGGCAGATGGGTCACCGTGTGAGAATCTGAGAAACTGGATTATTTTCTTGTGCATGTTTCTGAATATATATTTTTCTTTATTCCTGGTGTTTCTCAACTGCAAGCTGGATAAAATAAATCTTGACCACTAGGGTGACTTCCTCTAGATTCAACCTTAACTTACTATTAGATTCCTGAAGATACTTCTTTAGTTTGTCAGTTACTCATTAGCAAGTGTGAACACCATCACAGATTTGTGTACTTCCAATAAAAACATTCAGGGGATTCCTTGGCCGATGGCTCTCATCAATTTTTACCTAATCAGCCTAGGCCTTGGGTTTTATTATACTCACTTTCAATCATATAAAATCCAGAAGTATGATTTTATATAGACACAGAGCTAAAGCAAGCAAAGTAAATAATATAGTTTGGGCCACTGATTCCCCTGTGATAGAGAGATTATAAAGCAATGTGAGATTTATACATTTCATATCAACTGATGGGGGAGGATTGGGTTAAGGTCAGAAAGGAAAACATACAATTCAAGTCAATTAATCACCTATTAGGTTTTTTATTGAATTATTTATTGCCTCAATAAAACACTATGAATGCTTTGTAAAATACTGAAGACAAATCCATTTGCAAAACACCAGTAGTAACTTTGACTTATTTTCTTAACAGTGCATTGTTCTAAACCTCAGGAATTATTTTAAAACTCTCTTATCCCCTAAAACAGGATACTGTTAATTAGTGTTTAAAGCTGAATTGACATAGACTAGTAATGTTACATATCTTTCAGACACCGAGACTTTTTTGAAGAAGAAATCTCTCCTTGAATATCTCTGGATATAAAGGTTCAGACTAATGTCCCATATGGCACCAATTACTGTTTTACATCTTAACAGTTTGGATTGAGGCAGCATAATACCCAAATGGATGGTTCTTAAAATGTTGGATGCATCAGAACTACAGGAAGGCTTGTTAAACACAGATTGTTGGGTATCACATCTGGAGTTTCTGATTCAGTGCTCTTGGGGGGGGCCTGAGAATCTTCATTTCTAAAAAGTTCCCAGGTGATATTGATGCTTTTAGTCCAGGGATAACAATTTGAGAACCACTGCTCTAACCTCACTCATATCTCAGGGAACGCAAACTAAAAGCCATGTTTTAAATGTCATTGTTAATTTAACCACAACACCTCACAAAGCATGTGGTTCATGACTTGTCATTGGCCCTAGAGTAATCTACAGCTGTGTACTGGGTTCAGGGGAAACAATTCATTAGTCGTTTGTTGGTGTAGAGGTGAATAGAGTCATGAGAGGTACGCTGGAAAACCAAAGTACTCTCTTATGCTACTGCACATTGCTTTTTCATAGTTCTCTTAAAAGTTACATGAATTTGGAAAATAACTGACAAATCTCCATTTATGTTTGCTTATAAATAACTTTCATTATTATCTGAAGTAATACAAAGTATCTTGGTCCTATGTGTGCAACAATATGGCTTAAATTCTGAAAGACATAGGTGGCTTGAATATTATTGCTCACCAGGAATGACAAATATGGCAAGAAAAAACAAGTATCTAATACAGAAAATCTCTTGCACTAAGAAAAACTGTGGTGGATTAAAAAAAAAAAAAAATCTAGAAGACAAATGAAAAATCTGTGGACCTCCAACAAGTAAGAAAAAAATAACACCTCATTATTTCCCTATGCCAAGGTATCTGATTCACTAAATCATAAATTATAGTTTGTCTACAACTATCCTAATCAGACTAAATCAGGGGATGAGCAGCATACATTGTGGAATTAGTACCCATAAGGCTCTAGGTTGGAAAAAAATATTTAGACAAACATATCCTTTCATCAGTTCTATGATTCCACTCATAAGAGTTATGCCCCAGCTATAAAAACCAGAGAAGATAAGGGTTAGAGGTGAGAAATGTCATCCAAAAATCAAAGTTTATCTTATTGATCTTTGTCATTTGAACTCAAAACCCATGGCACTAAGTAAGAAAGACAGGCAATGTTTCGGGGTGATCATTGCTGAAGTGGATACTTGCATATACATTTCCAATTTTAAGGCTTCCACACTAAATGATCATACTTAATTACTGACAGTAACAAGTCAGTGTTGACGGCCCACACACTGAGGAAGAGCTGGGGCAAAGTGAATTATATCCTAATTGCATATCATTTGAATCATTACAGCTTTGATGACAAAGAATTAGTAAACTAAATAACCACTCCTTCACAACAAAATCCATCTTCTCTACCCAACAGATTGTTGAGGAAACTTTAGCTGCACAAATTACTTTCTCCAGCAAAATTCTGTCTTTACCTCACTCACATTCACAGTCTAGAATAATCCACTCCTCACAGATACAGAGAAATGACTAGGTAAAATGACACACCCAAGGAAAATCAGATTCCTAGACAACTATGTACTTGGCTTTTTGATCCATTCTCACAATATATAATAAACCTAACTCCAGGATAAAGGAACACTGTACCTTCACTGATAAAACACAGTAGTAAACCATAATCTTAATAGTCTTAAATTGACTATTAATTTCCTGATTTTTCAAGATAATAGAAGATGAATGCCCCTTTTGTTACCAATTAATTCCACTTTGAACTTTTTTAGTTTTCCAATATTTAATTTAGATATATTCCATATCTGACATTCTATAGGACTAATAAAAAGATATTTTGATTCCCTAATTTATTATTCAACAGATAATGTTTCAAAATTACATACTGAGCTAAAAAAAGGAGACATCCATCCTGACTTTTTATAGAAACAATATATATTTAGTTTGAAGCTTTTATACTTTCCTCATGTAAAATTAATCTGGGCCAGAACTAAACTGTGCAGATACCACCAGTCCTCTGAGCAATGCACTCTACTCTTTGACCTTCATTGCATAGAAGGTTTAGTGAATCATAGTTTTATCATTTTATATTTATTAGAATCTTTCAATGACATTAACTTTTAGTATCACCGTATGTCTCTACAGCATTCTATTGATATATTCTGAAATGCCCAAGGTGGATCATAGAATACAGAGTCTATAGAATACCAAAAAATCCAGATGAAGGTAAGAAGACAGTTAACTAATCAGGGATTTTAAAATATTGAAATGCTTGTCAGATTATATGGCACAAATCATGTATTTGAGTGATCAATTTTTATTTATTGAGGTTCTCAAGTATACACATGTCAAATAATTACCAAAGGAAAAAAAGAAGAAGGGTGGGCCAGCCATTAAATGTTGAGCTGTGTGGCCCAGCTCCCGTTTAAGAAACAGGGAAAAAGGAGAAAAGTGACTTGATCAAATAAAATAATCAGCATTCCAAGAAAAAAGAAAACACAAGTACCTTGATGTTTTTTCTTAGCCAACAGACAATTTTATGCCTCTGAATGTTAAACAAAAAGGGTGGGGGGAAGAGGCAGAGTACTGTTTCTGCCTTTCTAAGACCTAAACATCAGACACGCAGCCGTCAGCAACCTAGCCTAGATCTATGTGACCCTTTAGGTCTGAAGGGCAGCAGGACTCAGTTCCTATGCAACTGTCATAAGCTCCCAGAACCTCTAGTCTTCTTTCCAGGCCACTGTGCTCGCTTCTTGATTGGACAGCAAATTAAAAGTGACACAAGGTAATGTGTATAGTGAACTGTCACATATTCATTTTGTGACCTTCGTTGGAAATATTTACATTAAAATATCAGAATAAAACCACATGGTAACAAATATCTTTGGCTTTATAGACTCTCAAATCATGTTTCTGAGGGTTGCAATTATCATGAGAGATTAAGAGAAGCATGAATTATAAAATACAAAATAAAATTTTAAGGACATTTCAAAAGAATGCTATTGAAGGTACTTGTGACACAAGATATTGAATTAAATAGTGAATTATCAAAATAAATATTAGATTCTTGAGAGAATATTTGTAATTTTAGATAAATCCTTACCTCCTTTATAGAGAATAAAAAAACAAGGCTACCTGCCAGGATTAATTGAGACAAAGTACAGAAAAAGAGATGAGAACACCGTCAATGCAGCAGTTGACTCAGAAACCCCCCCAAAGTAGTATGATGGCTGGAGAGCTAACACTTCTCTGGCTTTCAAACCCAAAGCATTAAGTACTGTCCTCTAGAAGAAGGGCTAAAGAGTCTGGTATTTGAGACAACTAGAAAGGCAACGCCTCCAAACTGGACTGCAGGGCATTAATGAATCCATATCAAAATCAACACTGTTTGTAGGTTTAACATCCAAGAACAAAGTTAAGTAGCTCTTTATCTCTCCAAACAGTTAAACTCCAATTGTCCCTTTGGAATAGGGATTGGCAAACGTTTTCTAAAAGAGTCAGATAGTAATGACCTAGGCTTTGCCAGGCATAAGTCTCTGTGGTATCTACTAAACTCTGTCATTTTAGGTGCGAGCAGCCACAGATAACACATAAAGGAATGAGCATGGCTGTTTTCCAATAAAACTTTATTTACAAGACAATAGGCTGTATTTGACCTGCAAGCAGTAGCTCTCTTGCCCATGCATTAGGTCTTTTGACCCTTTGTGTCTTGATGCTCTTGTCTCCTCGACCTGTACTTGTAAACCAACAAGATGCAACTCAAATGCCGGCATTTGAGTGCACCACCTCAATATAGAGAAAAATATGACCATTTCTGATGGTGTGGTCAGCATTAAGTGTAACATTTCACATATATGCTCATTATCCCTTTGAAAAATTCTCAAATCGTAACTAACTAGGCAGGTTTCTAATACACAGACACAAAAATGGGGGGAAAATCTCTGGAAAGACACACAGGTATGTGTTCCCCAAGAAGCAAGATAGACTGTCCTTAAGCAATCTTTGAACTAGTTTCAACACGTAATTGTAAGGAGAATTATGTGATTTGTGACACTACACCAAGAGTAGAAACACACCTTTTCCTATAAGTAAAGCAGTGAACAAGCTTCTCCATGCCCCAGGTATTGTGCTGAGGGCACTGTATCTTTATGTGGAAAATAATGGTATCTTGCTGACCTTGCTGCCATGGGGTATAATTTCATTAGCAGTAATTCTGCAGCCCATGGAATTCAGCAAACATTTAATCCAGGGAAGAACTATTGAGCCTCTAAGTGCTTCTGAACTTCACATGTAAATTTTATCATGTTATATCTGTAATGCCCTGTATGCATGCTATATGTCTACCACGGGAATCAAGTTACATATGATTTGTAGGAGAAACTGACAGTCACATTCACATTTTATATGTGCTAAGAAATTTATTATTTTCTGATATAAAAATTAGCAATTACATGATAAAGTTGTATCGGAAAAATATACACATGAATATAAGTTTTAAATTTAGGACCATATCTTGGTAAAACTCTCATAATATATGAAAATAAGACAAAGAAAAAGAGAATTATCTTAGGCTAGGCAATTCATGATACTTGGTTTCATATTTCATTACAGTAAAATATTGAAAATAACTTAGCTTATTTATTAAAGAGGAATTTCTCCTGCTGAGACAATCTGCTGACTTGTAATACATTCAGTAATACATCTTTGAAAACTTTTTTAAACAAATGTATCATTTGTCCAAAGACATATGGAATGTTTGAGAATGAATGTTTATCTACTAGAAAAAAGAAAAAGACATGACTGATGAATATAGCAAAGTAAGGAATTGTAGGGGAAGTTTCTTTGTGTAAATAATAACATTAACAAGTACTAATATGTATTGAGTTCTAACCTTGTGTGAAGCATTGTACTATGCACTTTGAATGCATTAGCTCTTTTACTTCTCTTAACAACATAAGGTGGGTAGCATTCTATCCATTTTACAGCTTGAGTAACTTGTCCAAGTCACAGGGCTGGTAAGTGGCAGAGTCAGGATTTAAACCCAGTCAGTCTGCATGCAGAAGCCAGGCTCCCAAGTAATAGGGTACTCCACTCTCACGCATGAAATGTTCTATACAGATTTTGTCACGAGGGACGGATGGGAGCAGTGGGTGGGGGTGATAGGGAACTGTGCTTGGTGAATGGGAGGTGGGAAGCCACCATTCAGAGCACATTCAGATCAAGCAGTCTACTAGGAGAGAATAACAAAACCAGGAGTCAAATATCCTAGGGAGGCATAGGAGGAAGTAAGACATTCTCTAAACTGTTACTGAGTTAGGGTGGGGATATCCAGAAAGATAATTCAGAATTACCAAGAAAGTAGCTGCAGAGCACAAAAGAGAGATATCTTTGGAAAGAAAATCCCAAACTTGTAAAACTGGAATGCTACAAACATTTTAAAAGAGCTCTGAGCAGAAGAAAAAGTAGTAATTTCCTCATCATGGAAAAATTGTAAAATATTAAGAATTGAATGAAGTTTTAGTTATTTAGAGCATATGCCCCTTTTTCCCACATTTCTCAATAGACTTTATTTTTTAGAGCAGTTTTAGGGTCATAGCAAAACTGAGCAGAAAGTACAGAGTTCCCGCCTTCCTCTCCCCACAATACACAGCCTCCCCCAACATCTACATCTCTCCCAAGCGTGGTACATTTGGTACAACTAATGAACCAACACTGCCCCATCATTATCAACTGAAGTCCATAGTTTACATTGGGGTTCACACTTCTGTGGTGCATTCTTCAAGTTTTGACAAATGTATCATTACATGTATTCACCATTACAGTATCATGCAGCATAGTTCTACTGCCCTAAAAATCCTCTATGCTCCACCTATTCATTCCTTCCTCCCCCCAAACCTGTGACAACCTTTTAATTGTCTCCATAGTTTTCCCTTTTCCAAGATTTTCTATAGTTGGAATCATACAGTACGTAGCCTTTTCAGATTGACTTCTTTCACTTACCGATAGAGCATGTGTCCCTTTTACAGATCACATTATAAAAATGTGACTTGTAGAATTTCAAAAAGTATTAATTTGGTGCCTATACTGTTAGAAAGACAAAAATAAAAAAAAAAATTCTGTCATGAAGGAAATGTCAAGTTATTAAGATGCAGACAATTGCAGCCACCTGTATAATAATTATTTCAAAATAGCATTTAGAATGGTAAATATAAAATGTATTTTGAAAATAATTTAAAAGATAAGAGATGGTTTAAAGCACAAAATAATAACACTATATTGTGGGATTTATAACATACGGTGAATTAAAATGTATGATTACAAGAGAAGAGAGGCTTGGGGGAGGGGAATAGAAGTATACTATTGTAAACTTCTTATATGTGAAGTGGCGTATCACTTGTTGGCTGACGTAATACATTAAGATGTATAATATAAAGCCCAAAGCAACCTCTAAACTGGGCACACAAAATTAAAAGATAGAGATGATTGATTTAGACCAAAAAAGCAAGCCCTAATTATATGCTGCCTATAAGAAATACATTTTAAATACAACCAAAAATGTTAAAAGTGTAAGGATAGAAAAAGATGTGTCATGTTATGATTAAATGAAGGCTGTCATGTTGTAATAACATCAGAAAATGTAGATTTTAGAGCAAAGAATATTAACAGAGTAGATAAAGAGGCTCATTTCATAATAATAAAGGGGTCAATACATCAACAGAACATAAAAAACCCTAAATGTTTATGTACTTAGAGTCAAAATACATGAAGCAAAAACACAGAACTACAAAGAGAAATTTACAGTTCTCCAATTCTACACAGATTTCAACACACCTCTTTCAGTAATTGATAGAACAAGTAGACAGAAAATCAGTAAAGATATAGACCTGAAGAACACTATCTACCAACTTAACCTAACTGACATTTATAGAATACTCCACCCTATGGCAACGGCATAGTACGCATTTTTTAAGTGCACATGTAACATTTACCAAGATAGACCATATCTGGGTCATAAAACAATTTCAATACTTCAATATTGTTCAAATAATAAGAACGACATTTTCTGAGCATAATAAAATTAAGTTAGTAACCAATAAGAGAAAAGCCCCAAATATTTGGAAACTAAATAGCATAGATCAAGGAAGAAATCAAAAAGGTAATTGGAAATTATTCTGAACGAAGTAAAAATGAAAACACAAGATACCAAAATTTGTGGGATGGTAATAAATCAAGAATTAGAAAGTTACAATCCAAAATATCAATACTGAAAAATAAGAAAGGTCTCAAATCAACGACCTCAGGAACTAGAAAAAGAAGAGCAAACACTGGTCACAAACTGACCTCACACACACAGGGCAGGGAAAAGCTGAAGAAAGAGACAAACCACTCCAAATAGGTATGTGGCAGGTTTAACAAGCAAGGGACCTTACATATGAGACTTGGTCTTGGGCGGCTGCAAGAGGAATATATCTCCATGCTCGCCCACCAGAATCTTAAAAATTTATATAGAGGTTAACTGTCCATAGAGTCTTAACAACACATTGTTTTCTCAAGGCTGTGTGCTTGAAAATGGCTCCCACTGTGGGAACGATGGGCAGAATGTACGTTCCAAGGACAGGGAGGGGAGTAAAGAGGCTTCCGTTGCGCAGGTCCAGCTCTCGGGTCAACTGGCAGTCATGTCCTCTTAATGCCCTCTTCCAGTAGCAAATTAAACCGAAAGTAAGACGTAAGAAGAAGAAAGGGAATAATAAAGACAGAGTAGAAGTCAATAAAGTAAACAGAGATCAATAGAGAGACAATAAAACCAACAGCTGGATCAAACTAATAAGCTTCTAGCCAGACTGATATCAAAAAAGAAAAGAGACAAATTGCCGATATTTAGCAATGCCGTAAAATCACTACAGATTCAACAGATATTAAAAGCTTATTAATGAGATATAATTAACAAATTTATGCCAATAAACTTGACAGCTAAGGTGAAATGGACAAATTCCTAGACACAACCAAAGCACATTTAAAAATACATACATAGCCCGAGTAATATATATATATACACACAAACACACACACACACACACCCCCCTGTGTATATATCTCAGTTTTTGGTTAAAAACTATCTCTCAAAGAAAACTCCAGGGCCAGATAGCTTTCCTGATGAATTCTACCAAACATCTAAATAAGAAATAACACCAATCTACACAAACTCTTTCAAAAAACTGAAGAAGAGGCAATACTATCCAATTCATTTTACAAGACTAGCATTACTCTAATCCCAAAACAAAACAAGGCCAAAAGTGGAAGAATAAAAAAAAATTATAGACTAATATTCCTCATGAACATATATACAGAAACTCTTACAATATTTTAGGAAATGGAATGCAGCAATATAAAAACAGATAATACATCGGGAACAAGTCTTTATACCAGGCATGCATGTATGTGTATGATATTCTACTATGTAAACTTATCACAATCTATTTACTCTCCTATTGGTTGAGTATCAATGACATTTATGTTGTTTCCAAATTTTTAGTACAACCAACAATGCCACAATGAAAACTTTTTGTATATCTCCTGTGCACGTGTTCCTACTGCATACACTTAGCAATATAAACACTACTATATCAATAGTTTTCCTTTACAAAGCTATAGAAAAATATAATGGGGGATCCCAAATATAATACTGAAAAAGATAGGTGAATCTAACTCTTTCTCCTTGCCTGTACAGCCAACTGTCACTTGAAGGAAAATCTGACCATTTATGACAGCTTCAAATTGTCCTTTAACACTGCTCAATAATCACAATTATACTACCTCACTTTGTCTCTCTCTACAGTTTTTTCAAAACTATTGCTCTCTTTTCAAATCTCCTTCCTTCTTAGATATGTATACTCTTGGTTATCCTGTCTCTCTTGTATATTCAATCTTATAATTAGACACAGGTTGAAATAGATGCTACTTGGAAATAAGTTACTATAACCTCTTTGATGGGCAGGTAGCAATAAATAAATATCAACATTTAAAATGTATAAACATTTTGATCAAATAATTCGACCTCTAGAAATTTACCATACAAATATTGTCTCACAGATCAAATATGTATATACAAGGATGTTCATTGCAGCATCCTTATAATAGAGAAAAAACTAAACATAAAACAATTTCTTACCCCATCATTTTCAATTACTGATTAAAAATGCTTGGTACATAAGAGTACTGGGAAAAGAAGAGGCCTCCATAAATCCATGCTTATATTCTATGTCTTTATGTTAGCCTTACTTCCAAAGATACAACAGCTGTAACGTGAAATGTGGCCAATCCTCACGATTTTCTTTCAGCAGCATATCAAACACTGGTCTCTTCACTAGTTTTTCACTTATTTCAGCATCATTTAGGATAGGAACTCTCAATTTTGGCTACACATCAGAATCACCTGAGGAGATCTATAAATTAGTGGCTCCACCTCAGATAAATTAAATCAGAATTTTGGGGTTAGTGTCCACTGGTTGCTTCCCAGGTGATTTTCATGTCCACTAGCATTATGGACCACTGATCTTGGGATATAATCAGCAATCTGGCTTATCATTAGCAAGCTGAAATCTTTAAATGACTTCCAATTGATTTCTATGTATTCTGAAAATTTAGGAAGATAGTGAAACTTATCTTGTTTCCGGGAATTCTGACGCTTGCTTCTTCTATCTGCTATATAGATTGCTGGTGTCAGTCTAAGACGTTTTGCAACAGAAATTTGATACACTGAAGCTTTACACAAGTTTTACCCTGGGTGACCAGTCTCATGACTTCAGAAGTTCTGCAAGCTCATACTCTTACACACTTCCACGTTCTACGTAATGTGCTGTCAGGTCAGCCCCAATATGGTAATTAATTTCCTTTAACTGAAACATTCTGGTTCCATTAGGTAATCTTGAGTGCCTTGTTAAACTTCACTTCTGTTGGGTAGTGCCACTTGTTTTATTTCCCACAATGACTTTTTGAAAGAAACAATCTCTACCATTTCATTCCTGGTCCTTTTTCTTGGGAGTGTAAAAGTTGTGATCAAAAAGTAATAAAACACTTTAAAAAATTTTGCATTTTTATAAGATACTTTTAACAAAACCATCAGAACTTGAACATGAAAATGAGTATTTACACCTTAGGAGACTATGCACTAGTTAATTTTTTTTTTTTTTTTTTACAATTCTACTTCGGGAATTGCTTTTAGAATCAGCGTCACCTTTTTGGAACATCCACTATCATGGCAAAATTTCAATGTCCCAGACTAAATTTTATTTGTGGAGACGGCAGTTAAAGTTTGTTTAGATTGAAATCTACTGAATCTTTTGGATTATAAATTAAAGAAGTTAATACCATCTGGTTCAAAACAGAGGTGTGACTAAAAATAATGAAACTATTTTCTTTGTGACTACTCCTGGCTATGGGAGTAATTAACAAAATAATTTTTTTTTCACAGCAGGTGGTAGCTACCCAGCTGTCAAATTATCCCTAGGTTATTAAAGCCCTGTGTTTTGGCATGGTCATCACTACTGTTATTGGCATAGAATTATACAGATGGGGACAGTGGTGTATGGGAAAAAGGTTAGCGTCTGGACTGGAGTATGTGATTTAATTTCCCTAGTCCTAATATTCCTCATTTGTAAAATGGGAATAATAAAAGCCAACCATGTGAAAGTGCTGTGAGGATTACATGAGAAAATATAATAGTTTTAAATGCTTTATCTCAACACTTCTCACCTCCTAACATGCACAGGAATCTCCTTAGGATCTTATTAAGATGAAGTTTCTGATAAGTAGATCTAAGCGTGGCCTAAGATTGTGCATTTCTTTTTTTTTTTTTTTTTTTTTTTCGGGCCTCTCACTGTTGTGGCCTCTCCCGTTGCGGAGCACAGGCTGCGGACGCACAGGCTCAGCGGCCATGGCTCACAGGCCCAGCCGCTCCGCGGCATGTGGTATCCTCCCAGACCGGGGCACGAACCCATGTCCCCTGCATCGGCAAGCGGACTCTCAACCACTGCGCCACCAGGGAAGCCCTGATCGTGCATTTCTAACAAGCTCTCAGGTGATGCTGATGCTGCTAATCCACGGACGACACTTGGAGTTGGACGCTTAGCCTGGCCTATGGTAGGTAAGTCAGTAACTCAATAAGGATTAAACGTCCTTCCTTCTTATATGTCACGCCTCCATCTTTGTTGCTTTAGGGGTTTGGATTTTGGTCAAGAACTATAACTACTAATACTCCTTCATGAGAGATCCTGGGTGTTATCACAAAGAAAGTGACTCAGAGTGCACATGCTAGAAAAAAATATGAGCCTCCATGTTTACGGACTTAATATATTCACCCAATAACATTTAAAAGGGACCTCGGTTCCTACTGTTTGAACTCCCATTCCAGGGGAGGGGCAGACAGGCATCTGGAGCTACAGGGCGAGCCAAAGTCTCCCGTGGGAGTGGTCTCCAAAATCAAATGTCTCATATGCCATTTCCATGGGAGTGGGGCCAAGAAAGTGACTGAAAACAAAAGAACTAAAACCAGGCAAAATAGGCTTTCAGGGTCAGGAGATTTAACCCGGAAATATCTCTTGAGTCAATAGTAAAAGGAGAGAGCCTTTAATGAAATACCTACAGGGAAGTGCACAGGCAGAGAGGAAGTTGTTTTCCTTAAGACATTTATTTTATGAGCAGTTATAATGAGAATATATCTTTATCATTTCAAGTCAATAACAGTATTCAGCAGCAGTCTTTGTCTTCCCTTCACTAAGGATTGCTGCTGGCTATTAATCATTTCAAACACAATGAAAAGATAAAACCAATCTAGGTATATTGAAATAAAATTAAATCCTACTCAGCTCTAAATACTATTCTGTCTGAGGTGACATGATGATGTGTGGCTAACAAGCACAGTACACACACAGTCACTTTGTTTTTTTTCGTATCCAAACAAATAGTGTCACCTCATTCTGCCAAGCAGCTACTCAGAAACAATCAAGAAATAGATGTATTCTCAGTGGTGATTTAGGGACTTCTCATGAGTAAGCTTTTAGCAATCCTTGACAAGGCACTTTCATCATATTTCATGAAGCTTGAAAAACACTCTATCATCTTTTAAGATTCTTAGTAGTATCTCTCACATCATGTTACTTCAAATCAATCATTATATATCCTGGAAACAGCTCCTCCATGAGGCTTTGAAGTAGTTTTGATCCAGTAGTAGTATGTCTACTGTTATATAGACTAATAATGCAGACCTTGCAGAATCTTGTTGAACACTTTAAGTTGTTTTCAGATAATTCAAGCAACAACACAAAGCAAAAATAAAAACAGGTAGACACACACAGACATAAACTTTTTCTTTGTCCTTGGCTCACACACACAAAAAAAATAGAAACAAAATAAAATTTTTTTTTCCTCCTAATTCCTTCATTGCCTACATTAACCTAAATCACTGGATATTCATCACTCTTCTATTTCAGCCTGCCCACTGTAGACACTCTGTGTGCTTTGTTTTTAACTCCCTTTCTGTTGAACTACAGTCTGGGTGTACTGAGTTATTATGGCTGATTCACTTTGTTGTACCACAGAAACTAATACAGCATTGTGAAGCAATTATACTCCAATAAAGATGTATAAAATCAATCAATAAATGATTTCAAAATTAAATAAATAAAGTATAGCCAAAGATGACTTCTTGTTAAAAAAACATCAATATTTATAATATACATCAGATTCTAAAGTCAACCAAAAGTCCGTTTTTTTTTATCTTTTGACATTTGCATAGATGAAATGACAAAAAAAGAGACTACTTTTACAAACTAGATTAGCAGCCTTATTATTTTATTAAACTACCACTGGACATGAGTGTGTATATAAGCATTCTTACAGGACTATATTACTGGAATCCCACACACAGAATGTTTAATTAATATACACATTGTTTTTGCAGTTTACTTTTGCAAAATAGATCATTCACAAATGTGTAGGTTGTTACCAGAAACCCAACCAAGTAAAATAACTCCCATTAATATGACCCTTTCAGTATTACAGATGCTCAAGAGTTGGGCTTCTACCTTAAAAATAAAATAGGTTATGTTTATTGTACTTAATTAGGATAAGATGATGACCTGAGGCACCGAGAAATCCTGAAATACCCTGAAACAAGGTAATGTTACAATAGTTATGTATACTTTTAAGGTCAAGTATATCTTGAGTATGAGGATCCTTTTTAAACAGGTAATTTGTGGGAATTCCCTTGTGGTCCAATGGTTGGGACTCTGCGCTTCCCCTGCAGGGGGCACAGGTTCAATCCCTGGCTGGGGAACTAGGATCCCACAAGCTGTGAGGCCTGGCCAAAAATTTTTTAAAAATTAAAAAAAAAACCTGGTAATTTATATAGAGAACATATTCCAGCTTTCTGGTAACCACTGCCCTGCTCTTAAATGTAAAAGTAGAGGACAAGACAACAAAGACCTCAGAACCTGAAAGAGAAGGAAAAGAAAAAAAAAAAAAAGCCCACCTGTGCTATGACTAGAGCAGACACTAAACACTACTGGTTAAGGATTTTGCCAAGATAGGACCATCTGAAACATCAGAACGATATGCTCTATGAAATTTGTATATGTATATACTTCTTTACATGAGGAGTATTTAGAAAAGTTATAGTTTATTTCATAGCAACTACAGACATTAAATACAAACTTTGGGTTGTCTTTATGAAATCTCTCTCTTTCGCCAAACAACTATTCAGTTGGATGAGCCAGTCATTATTTCAGGTAATGGAGAGATTCCTATCCTCAACCAGTGGGAGAGACAGGCAAGCAAATAGACATCTAGGAAGGTTAGTATCCAAAACCTTCCACATTTGAATTTCCCCTAGAGATCTCCAGTCTCAACTGATTTCTTAACATGGACTTATTGCAACAATCAAACTAACAGGCATGTGCTTTTTTTTCTCATATTACTATTCCCATTCCTTTAATATCTATCACCTGACATACTCCGCCCTTCTTAGATATTTTAAAATATCTACCCAAATCCATCACCTCCTTTCAATTCTGTAAATGTTTATCATGAGTTTGGCTCCACTCTTAGCCAACAGGTGCCATAATATTCATTCACTGATTCAATAATTCAGTCTCAATTAACTACAGTTTTGTTTACATAGCGTTTGACTCTTGGGTGGCAAATAATAAGACAAAAATTTGTTCACTGATGTATCTTGGACGATACAGAATGGTCAACCCAGCTCAGTCTCTGAATCTTACCCCGTCTCCCGTCCATTCTCACTAGACTCTTAGCTCCTTGCAGTCTCCAAGTTTTCTTTTTATTCATCATTGTATCCCCAGCATCTAACACCGAGCATGCTCAATAAATAGTTGTAAAATAAATGAGGAAGTACTAGATAATGACTATTGCTCCTCACAATGATAGCCTGAAAATTACAAGAAACTGTTCGGCTAAGAAAGCAAACTAACAGTTTTTCAGTAACAAGGTCAAAACCAGAAAGAACTAATTGGTTAACAAATTTAATTGTCCAAAATTATCCTACATTTCTAGCATTAGGGTTAATACAAATTACTTTGCATATCAGCATTGAAGGGAAGAGCACAAACTCTTAGGCAACACTGTCCTAGTACAAATTCTGGCTTTGTCATTTCTTATCTGGGTGACCTTGGCAAGGTACTTAATTTTCTGTGTTTCAGTTTCTTCACCTGTAAACTGTCATAACAACATACTACCATTCTTAGTGTTCTTATGAGGATTCAATGAGATATTTGTAAGTTGCTTAAAATGATATCTGGCACATACTAAACACTCTATAATATTGTTAAATAAATATATAATATCAGCATCTCCCACTATGAGTCTTGAATAAACCTGGTCCCACAAGATGCTCTATGCAATTACATATCAGATAGGTTTGGGGAATACTGCATTTTCTGGAGAGTCACAAAATTGGTAAATTCAAAGCTTTGAAAAGTTTTCTAGCCAAAAGAATCTTGTTTAAATGTATTTACACCAACACTTCCAAGTCTATTTCAGAACCCCTTTCCCCCTACAGAACAGACGTTACTACCCTATAGCACTTGTTCTGGCTAACACATTTCAGCAAATTCTAAATATGCACCTGTGGCTCCTTTGCTCTGTAGTCGTTTGTATATATTCATATTTGTGTTTGTATATACCTGCAATTACATGCATATATTTTGAGCCACTAGAATGAGGGTATGGATTTTGGTTTTACTATAATTTCTATTTATTCCTCTACTATTCCCTTTCTCACTATTTTGCCACAACTGTTTATACAGAGTTCCACATAAATGCCAAACATGCTGATTTAAATGTAACGTAAACTGTTATTTAAAACAATAAATTCAGGACTTGTGGTTTTAAAGGTGGCTGGTTTAACAACTCCAAACAAAGCCTCTGGAACACCCATAAAAACACCTTTCTGGTAGAAAAGGCTCAGAAAACCTCACAGCAGTATAAAAACCCAAGATGGATGGAAAACCTAGTGGCAAAATAAGAAGTTTCATATCACTATAAAGACAATGGAGCTGAATTGGTGACCTACAACATACTTAAACTCAGCAAGGAGGGGGAACCTGAAGGGAAGTTTCCCTGCCTTTCTTCCCTATAGCTCAGTGCCCTGGCTTCTAAGAAAAGCAGATAACTGTCTCTTTATAGTACAGATTATACATCTGAAACAGCCTTCAGGGCAGCATCACTCAGAAGGCAACGAGGGAGCTTCCGGTAAAACGGCGGAAGAGTAAGACGCGGAGATCATCTTCCTCCCCACAGATACACCAGAAATACATCTACACGTGGAACAACTCCTACAGAACACCTACTGAACGCAGGCAGAAGACCTCAGACCTCCCAAAAGGCAAGAAACTCCCCAGGTAGGGCAAAAGAAAAAAGAATAAAAAGAGACAAAAGGATAGGGACGGGACCTGCACCAGTGGGAGGGAGCTGTTAAGAATAAAAGATTTCCACACACTAGGAAGCCCCTTCGCGGGCGGAGACTGTGGGTGGCGGAGGGGGAAAGCTTCGAAGACGCGGAGGAGAGCACAGCAACAGGGGTGCGGAGAACAAAGCGGAGAGATTCCCGCACAGAGGATCAGGGCCGACCGGCACTCACCAGGCCAAGAGGCTTCTCTGTTGACCCGCCGGAGCGGGCGGGGCTGGGAGTTGAGGCTCGGGCTTCGGTCGGAGCTCCGGGAGAGGACTGGCGGCGAGAACACAGCCTGAAGGGGTTAGTGCGCCACGGCTAGCCGGGAGGGATTCCGGGGAAAAGTCTGGACCTGCCGAAGAGGCAAGAGACTTTTTCTTCCCTCTTTGTTTCCTGGTGCGCGAGGAGAGGGGATTAAGAGCGCTGCTTAAAGGAGCTCCAGAGACGGGAGCGAGCCGCGGCTAAAAGCGCGGACCCCAGAGACGGGCATGAGACGCTAAGGCTGCTGCTGCCGCCACCAAGAAGGCTGTGTGCGAGCACAGGTCACTATCCGCACCCCGCTTCCGGGGAGCCTGTGCAGCCCGCCACTGCCAGGGTCCCGGGATCCAGGGACAACTTACCCGGAAGAATGCACGGCGCGCCTCAGGCTGGTGCAACGTCAGGCCGGCCTCTGCCGCTGCAGGCCCGCCCCGCACTCCGTGCCCCTCCCTCCCCGCCCCCCCTCCACCGCACTCCGTGCCCCGCCCGCACTCCTTGCCCCTCCCCCCCGCACTCCGTGCCCCTCCCTCCCTCCCCCCCTCCCCGCCCCGGCCTGAGTGAGCCAGAGCCCCCGAATCAGCAGCTCCTTTAAACCCGTCCTGTCTGAGCGAAGAACAGACGAAGAACAGACGCCCTACGGCGACCTACACGCAGAGGCGGGGCCAAATCCAAAGCTGAGCCCCTGGGAGCTGTGAGAACAAAGAATTGAAAGGGCAATCTCTCCCAGCAGCCTCAGAAGCAGCGGATTAAAAGTTCCACAATCAACCTGATGTACCCTGCATCTGTGGAAGACATGAATAGACAACGAATCATCCCAAATTAAAAAGCCAGGAGTCAGTGCTGTGCCTCTGAGGTGGGAAAGACAACTTCAGAGGACACTGGTCCACAAGAGACCTCCCAGCTCCACATAATATCAAACGGCAAAAATCTCCCAGAGATCTCCATCTCAACACCAGCACCCAGCTTCACTCAACGACCAGCAAGCTACAGTGCTGGACACCCTATGCCAAACAACTAGCAAGACAGGAACACAAACCCACACATTAGCAGAGAGGCTGCCTAATATCATAGTAAGTCCACAGACACCCCCAAAAGACACCACCAGACGTGGACCTGCCCACCAGAAACACAAGATTCAGCCTCATCCACCAGAACACATGCACTAGTCCCCTCCACCAGGAAGCCTACACAACCAACTGAACCAACCTTAGCCACTGGGGACAGACACCAAAAACAACAGGAACTACGAAACTGCAGTCTGCAAAAAGGAGACCCCAAACACAGTAAGATAAGCAAAATGAGAAAACAGAGAAACACACAGCAGATGAAGGAGCAAAGTAAAAACCCAGCAGACCAAACAAATGAAGAGGAAATAGGCAGTCTACCTGAAAAAGAATTCAGAGTAATGGTAGTAAAGATGATCCAAAATCTTGGAAATAGAATAGACAAAATGCAAGAAACATTTAAGAGGGACCTAGAAGAACTAAAGATGAAACAAGCAATGATGAACAACACAATAAACGAAATTAAAAATACTCTAGATGGGATCAATAGCAGAAAAACTGAGGCAGAAGAACGGATAAGTGACCTGGAAGATAAAATAGTGGAAATAACTGCTGCAGACCAGAATAAAGAAAAAAGAATGAAAAGAACTGAGGACAGTCTCAGAGACCGCTGAGACAACATTAAACACACCAACATTCGAATTATAGGGGTTCCAGAAGAAGAAGAGAAAAAGAAAGGGACTGAGAAAATATTTGAAGAGATTATAGTTGAAAACTTCCCTAATATGGGAAAGGAAATAGTTAATCGAGTCCAGGAAACACAGAGGGTCCCATACAGTATAAATCCAAGGAGAAATACGCCAAGACACATATTAATCAAACTATCAAATATTAAATACAAAGAAAACATATTAAAAGCAGCAAGGGAAAAACAACAAATAACACACAAGGGAATACCCATAAGGTTAACAGCTGATCTTTCAGGAGAAACTCTGCAAGCCAGAAGGAAGTGACAGGACTTATTTAAAGTGATGAAGGAGAAAAAGCTGCAACCAAGATTACTCTACCCAGCAAGGATCTCATTCAGATTTGATGGAGAAATTGAAACCTTTACAGACAAGCAAAAGCTGAGAGAGTTCAGCACGACCAAACCAGATTTACAACAATTGCTAAAGGAACTTCTCTAGGCAAGAAACACAAGAGAAGGAAAAGACCTACATTAAAGAACCCAAAACAATTAAGAAAATGGGAATAGGAACATACATATTGATACTTACCTTAAATGTAAATGGACTAAATGCTCCCACCAAAAGACACAGATTGGCTGAATGGATACAAAAACAAGACCCATATATTTGCTGTCTACAAGAGACCCACTTCAGACCTAGAGACACATACAGACTGAAAGTAAGGGGATGGAAAAAGATATTTCATACAAATGGAAACCAAAAGAAAGCTGAAGTAGCAATTCTCATATCAGACAAAATAGACTTTAAAATAAAGACTATTACAAGAGACAAAGAAGGACACTGCATAATGATCAAGGGATCGATCCAAGAAGAAGATATAACAATTGTAAATATTTATGCACCCAACATAGGAGCACCTCAGTACATAAGGCAAATACTAACAGCCATAAAAGGGGAAATCGACAGTAACACATTCATAGTTGGGGACTTTAACACCCCACTTTCACCAATGGACAGAGTATCCAAAATGAAAATAAATAAGGAAGCACAAGCTTTAAATGATAAATTAAACAAGATGGACTAAATTGATATTTATAGGACATTCCATCCAAAAACAACAGAATACACATTTTTCTCAAGTGCTCATGAAACATTCTCCAGGATAGATCATATCTTGGGTCACAAATCAAGCCTTGGTAAATTTAAGAAAATTGAAATTGTATCAAGTATCTTTTCCGACCACAACGCTATGAGACTAGATATCAATCACAGGAAAAGATCTGTAAAAAATAAAAAAACACATGGAGGCTAAACAATACACTACTTAGTAACGAAGTGATCACTAAAGAAATCAAAGAGGAAATAAAAAAATACCTAGAAACAAATGACAATGGAGACACAACGACCCAAAATCTATGGGATGCAGCAAAAGCAGTTCTAAGAGGGAAGTTTATAGCAATACAATCCTACCTTAAGAAACAGGAAACATCTCGAATAAACAACCTAACCTTGCACCTAAAGCAATTAGAGAAAGAAGAACAAAGCAACCCCAAAGTTAGCAGAAGGAAAGAAATCATAAAAATCAGATATGAAATAAATGAAAAAGAAATGAAGGAAACAATAGCAAAGATCAATAAGACTAAAAACTTGTTCTTTGAGAAGATAAACAAAATGATATACCATTAGCCAGACTCATCAAGATAAAAAGGGAGAAGACTCAAATCAATAGACTTAGAAATGAAAAAGGAGAAGTAACAACTGACACTGCAAAAATATAAAAGTTCATGAGAGATTACTACAAGCAACTCTATGCCAATAAAATGGACAACCTGGAAGAAATGGACAAATTCTTAGAAAGGTATATCCTGCCACGACTGAATCAGGAAGGAATAGAAAATATGAACAGACCAATCACACGCACTGAAATTGAAACTGTGATTAAAAATCTTCCAACAAACAAAAGCCCAGGACCAGATACCTTAACAGGTGAATTCTATCAAACATTTAGAGAAGAGCTAACACCTATCCTGCTCAAACTCTTCCAAAATATAGCAGAGGGAGGAACACTCCCAAACTCATTCTACGACGCCAACATCACCCTGATACCAAAACCAGACAAGGATGTCACAAAGAAAGAAAACTACAGGCCAATATCACTGATGAACATAGATGCAAAAATCCTCAACAAAACACCAGCAAACAGAATCCAACAGCACATTAAACGGATCATACACCATGATCAAGTGGGGTTTATTCCAGGAATGCAAGGATTCTTCAATATACGCAAATCAATCAATGTGATACACCATATTGACAAATTGAAGGAGAAAAACAATATGATCATCTCAACAGATGCAGAGAAAGCTTTTGACAAAATTCAACACCCATTTATGATAAAAACCCTGCAGAAAGTAGGCATAGAGGGAACTTTCCTCAACATAATAAAGGCCATATATGACAAACCCACAGCCAACATCGTGCTCAATGATGAAAAACTGAAAGTATTTCCACTAAGATCAGGAACAAGACAAGGTTGCCCACTCTCACCACTCTTATTCAACATAGTTTTGTTAGTTTTAGCCACAGCAATCAGAGAAGAAAAGGAAATAAAAGGAATCCAAATCGGAAAAGAAGAAGTAAAGCTGTCACTCTTTGCAGATGACATGATACTATACATAGAGAACCATAAAGATGCTACCAGAAAACTACTAGAGCTAATCAATGAATTTGGTAAAGTAGCAGGATACCAAATTAATGCACAGAAATCTCTTGCATTCCTATACACTAATGATGAAAAATCTGAAAGTGAAATCAAGAAAACACTCCCATTTACCAGTGCAACAAAAAGAATAAAATACCTAGGAATAAACCTACCTAAGGAGACAAAAGACCTGTATGCAGAAAATTATAAGACACTGATGAAAGAAATTAAAGATGATACAAATAGATGGAAAGATATACCATGTTCTTGGATTGGAAGAATCAACATTGTGAAAATGACTCTACTACCCAAAGCAATATACAGATTCAATGCAATCCCTGTCAAACTACCACTGGCATTTTTCACAGAACTAGAACAAAAATTTTCACAATTTGTATGGAAACACAAAAGACCCCGAATAGCCAAAGCAATCTTGTGAACGAAAAATGGAGCTGGAGGAATCAGGCTCCCTGACTTCAGACTAAACTACAAAGCTACAGTAATCAAGACAGTATGGTACTGGCACAAAAATAGAAATATAGATCAATGGAACAGGATAGAAAGCCCAGAGATAAACCCACGCACATATGGTCACCTTATCTTTGATAAAGGAGGCAGGAATGTACAGTGGAGAAAGGACAGCCTCTTCAATAAGTGGTGCTGGGAAAACTGGACAGGTACATGTAAAAGTATGAGATTAGATCACTCCCTAATACCATACACAAAAATAAGCTCAAAATGGATTAAAGACCTAAATCTAAGGCTAGAAACTATCAAACTCTTAGAGGAAAACATAGGCAGAACACTCCATGACATAAATCACAGCAAGATCCTTTCTGACCCACCTCCTAGAGAAATAGAAATAAAAACATAAATAAACAAATGGGACCTAATGAAACTTAAAAGCTTTTGCACAGCAAAGGAATCCATAAACAAGACCAAAAGACAACCCTCAGAATGGGAGAAAATATTTGCAAATGAAGCAACCGACAAAGGATTAATCTCCAAAATTTACAAGCAGCTCATGCAGCTCAATAACAAAAAAACAAACAACCCAATCCAAAAATGGGCAGAAGACCTAAATAGACATTTCTCCAAAGAAGATATACAGACTGCCAACAAACACATGAAAGAATGCTCAACATCATTAATCATTAGAGAAATGAAAATCAAAACTACAATGAGATATCATCTCACACCAGTCAGAATGGCCATCATCAAAAAATCTAGAAACAATCAATGCTGGAGAGGGTGTGGAGAAAAGGGAACGCTCTTGCACTGCTGGTGGGAATGTGAATTGGTTCAGCCACTATGGAGAACAGTATGGAGGTTCCTTAAAAAGCTACAAATAGAACTACCATACGACCCAGCAATCCCACTACTGGGCATATACCCTGAGAAAACCGAAATTCAAAAAGAGTCATGTACCAAAATGTTCGTTGCAGCTCTATTTACAATAGCCCGGAGATGGAAACAACCTAAGTGCCCATCATCGGACGAATGGATAAAGAAGATGTGGCACATATATACAATGGAATATTACTCAGCCATAAAAAGAAATGAAATTGAGCTATTTGTAATGAGGTGGATAGACCTAGAGTCTGTCATACAGAGTGAAGCAAGTCAGAAAGAAAAAGACAAATACCGTATGCTAACACATATATATGGAATTTAAGAAAAAAAAAATGTCAGGAAGAACGTAGGGGTAAGGCAGGAATAAAGACGCAGACCTCCTAGAGAACGGACTTGAGGTTATGGGGAGGGGGAAGGGTGAGCTGTGACAGGGCGAGAGAGAGTCATGGACATATACACACTAACAAACGTAGTAAGGTAGATAGCTAGTTGGAAGCAGCCGCATGGCACAGGGATATTGGCTTGGTGCTTTGTGACAGCCTGGAGGGGTGGGATAGGGAGGGTGGGAGGGAGGGAGACGCAAGAGGGAAGAGATATGGGAACGTATGTATATGTATAACTGATTCACTTTGTTATAAAGCAGAAACTAACACACCATTGTAAAGCAATTAAACCCCAATAAAGATGTTTAAAAAAAAAATCTAGAAACAATAAATGCTGGAGAGGGTGTGGAGAAAAGGGAACCATCTTGCACTGTTGGTGAGAATGTAAATTGATACAGCCACTGTTGAGAACAGTGTGGAGGTTCCTTAAAAAACTAACAATAGAACTACCATACGACCCAGCAATCCCACTAGTGGGCATATACCCTGAGAAAACCATAATTCAAAAAGAATCACGTACCAAAATGTTCATTGCAGCTCTATTTACAATAGCCAGGACATGGAAACAACCTAAGTGTCCATCATCGGATGAATGGATAAAGAAGATGTGGCACATATATACAATGGAATATTACTCAGCCATAAAAAGAAATGAAATTGAGCTATTTGTAATATGGTGGATAGACCTAGAGTCTGTCATACAGAGTGAAGTAAGTCAGAAAGAGAAAAACAAATACCGTATGCTAACACATATATACGGAATTTAAGGGAAAAAAATGTCATGAAGAACCTAGGGGTAAGACAGGAATAAAGACACAGACCTTCTAGAGAATGGACTTGAGGATATGGGGAGGGGGAATGGTAAGTTGTGACAAAGCACAAGAGAGGCATGGACATATATACACTACCAAACGTCAGGTAGATAGCTAGTGGGAAGCAGCTGCATAGCACAGAGAGATCAGCTCGGTGCTTTGTGACCGCCTGGAGGGGTGGGATGGGGAGGGTGGGAGGGAGGGAGACGCAAGAGGGAAGCGATATGGGAACATATGTATATGTATAACTGATTCACTTTGTTATAAAGCAGAAACTAACACACCATTGTAAAGCAATTAATACTCCAATAAAAATGTAAAAAAAAAAAAAAAAAGAAGGCAATGAGCAGTAAGTATGCCCCTCCTTCCACATATAGACCCCAATATATACTGATACTTAAATACAGTAAAAGGAGCACAAATATGCCCAACTGATTTTTGGTTCAGGGACAAGTGCAATTAAATGGAAGAAAGATAGCTTTTTCAACAAATGATGCTTGAGCAACAGGATATCCATAGGCAATAAATAAATCAACAATAAATTTAAAAAATGAACCTAGACCTAAACCTCACATGTTTTACAAAAATTAACTCAAAATGGATTATAGACAAATATAAAATGTAAAACTATAAAGTATAAACCTTTTAGAAGAAAACAGAGGAGAAAATCTTTGAGATCTAGGGCTAGCCAAAGAATTCTTAGACTTGGCACCAAAAGCACAACACATAGAAGGAAAACATGATAAACTGTACTTCAAAAATTTAGAACTATTTGCTCTGTGAAAGACCCTATTAAGAACAGGAAAAGACAAAGTACAGACTGAGAAAATATTTGCAAACCATGTATGTGACAAAGGACTAACTTCTAGAATAAGAAAGAACCCAAAATCAACAGTAAAAAACAAACAATTCAATTATAAAATGGGCAACTGATAGAGACATTTTACCAATAAAAAAAAATGCAGATGGCAAATAAGCACATGAAAAGATGTTCAGAATCATTAGCCATTACACAAATGCAAACTAATACCACCATGAGATATCACTACGTTTAATACCTACCACAATGGCTAAAAGGAAACATACTGAAAACACAAAATTGTGGCAAGGGTGCTGAGAAACTCTGTAACTTATAGAATTGGTGGTGGGATGTAACATGGTACAGCCACTCTGGAAAATAACCTGGCAGTTTCTTTAAAAACCGAACATACAACTACCATACAACCCAGCAATTGTAATCCTGGGCATTTACCCCAGAGAAGTGAAAAACTGTGTTCACTCAAAAGCTGGCACATGAATGTTTATAGCACTTGATGTGTAACAGCCCCAAATTAAAAACAACCCGTGTCTGTCCTTCAACAGTGAATGGTTCAACAAACTATGGTATATCCATACCATGAAATACTAATTAGCAATGAAAAGGAACAAGCTACTAAAGCATTCAACAGATTGCATCAACTACCAGAGAACTATGCTGAGTGAAAAAAGCCAATCCTAAAAGGTTTTATAGTGAATGATTCCATTTATATAACATTCTTGAAATGATAAAATTACAGAAATGGAGAACAGATTACTGGCTGTCAAAGGGGGATTAAGTGAGAGGGCAATGTTGTGGCTCCAAAAGGGATCTTTGTGGTTAAGGAAATGTCTGTATCTTGACTCTGCCAATATTCATATCCTGGTTATGATGTTGCACTACCTTTTCACAAGATGTCACCTTTGTGGGAATAAGGTAAATTCAATCTCTATGTGTTACATCTTAGAATTGCATGTGAATCTACAATTATCTCAGAATAAAAAGTTAATTGCAAAAAAATGTTAACTGAATGGCATATTCAACAACCACTTTATTATTTTCATTTGTGGCAAGTGTACCTCTTCAATATGCTAATATTGACATATCTTAAAACAATATTATTTTAAGAAAACAGAAATTATCCCTGAACTCATTTGAACTGGTTATTTTATAGTGATTCTCATGAAAAGATCAACTTGATTCACAGAAGATTTTAAAAAGAAAATGACTAATACCAGAGAAAACAGAGAGCTAAAAGCTCAATTAAATATTAAATAACGTTCACAGAAGATTGTGGATTCAAAAGTAGGCAACTATTTCAAGCAGAAGAAAAGAAAAAAAAATGAAAGAAAACTGCTTAAGTAGCAATGAAAAAATAATAGGCACAAATGACATGACAGTAGTTTGGAGCATTTTTTTTCAAAACTCTCCTAAGTAAAACGAATGTATTCAATTTCCAAATGTTGGATGAACTTGAATAGTCTGGTTATCTAGGACATTTTTCCACGTTAACCTTACTTATAATATGTTAATATACCCTTCTTTCCATCCTCCACTGTAATTTAATCTCTCATCATGAGAATATATGCAGACATATATTTTTTGAAAATATCCACTACTTCCATTTTCCAATTGCCTGCTCATTCTTTTCTACCTATCTGAGTTCTAAATAACTGAGTTCAGCGTTTATTCAAGTAGCATTCTCAGAGGGCAGCAATGATTTGCAAATTTAACACCCAAAGGTGCTGACACTCATTTCCTGAGACTCATTTTCTTTGGACTCTGTGACAGTGTCCACTCCTGTCTTTCTTCTACAGTTTCTACTTCTCTGTCTCACTCACTGGACCTTCTTCCTTCTCCCTCTCAATAGCAACAGTAACAATATTTGGGAAGCACTTTACACGTTATTTTTCACATACATTATTTCATTTGATTTTAAGATAGTAAAAAGGAGACACGGGTTAAGTAATTTACCCAGAATTATACTGAGTCAAGTAAATCCTGTCCCTCACCTCTTTTATTATTATTCCTGTTCTTCCGTCAATGTTAACTACCTTTGTGGCTTTTGGGACCACCTTTATGGAGACATCATTAAACTATATTGATAATACAGTTATTTCATTTGTAACATAGATGATGCAGATATGTTCCCAAGTTTTTTGCTGAAGTTGGAACTGTGGTTGTAAGTCATAACTGAGATGACCATAAACGATTTCCGAATAGAAACTGAGGCTTCACTTCATGGAGGTTTCACTGTTAAATAAGTAATTAAGAGACCCTATAACAAATACCATGTTTAAAGAGTACTACTTAATAAACTGATTCAGTGGTTTGAGTTAACTGATTTAATGGAAGAAAAGTGTTAACACTATTACCAACAGAAGCAGTGAGGAACAAATACAGAAAGCAAAAGCCTCAATGTTTCCAAAAGTTATATAAATGTGAATGAACCATACAGTTCACTTAAAACTTCCTAAGTATCACGCCTAATTTCCCTTTTAGTGGTTATTACATGATATTTTGGTGGTTATTACATGAATTTCTCCTGATATTCTTCAGGTTTCTTTCAAAATGGCTACAAACTTTATCATAGCAAAGCTACCAACAGCTCCCACAATAGATACATTTCAATGTTTACTTGACATTTTCATGGAGCTAACGTGGCAGGAATAATCAGGTGCTACTGTAGGGTAAGCAGTACATTTCAGGGGTTATATTTCACAGCCTTTCAGTTCGTAACACATGGAGAATAAAATATGCAAAGGCTACCTGAGAGTGTCTATTTAACTATTGAGTTTACCTGTCCATTGTCCCTCATTCCAACTATGAATATCGATATATTATTGAGAAACCACACTCATATACCCATTATATGTGTAGGTACACATGTTGATAGACATACATACACACACCAACCAGCCATTCTTACTTTCTGTCTTCATCAGTAGTTACCAACATCTAGTATGCAGCACGAACATTTAATTTAATTTAATGAAATCTTCATTCTCCGATTTCCTTTTTGTCGTTGCCTGTATGTAAACTTTATAGAATTACATATTGATGAATATAAATTATACAATTGAATTTTTAAAGTGGACATAATAATGAAAACATTTTCCATACTGTTAGCAGTACTGTCACTGCATATGTATCAATTTTATTTTATTTTAACATCTTTATTGGAGCATAATTGCTTTACAATGTTGCATGAGATTTTGCTGTATAACAAAGTGAATCAGCTATATGTATACATATATCCCCATACCCCCTCCCTCTTGCGTCTCCCTCCCATGCCCTAGGTGGACACAAACCACCAAGATGATCTCCCCATGCAATGTAGCTGTGTCCCACTAGTTATCTATTTTACATTTAGTAGTGTATATATGTCAGTGCTACTCTCTCACTTCGTCTCAGCTTACCCTACCCCCTCCCCGTGTCCTCATGTCCATTCTCTACATCTGCGTCTTTATTCCTGTCCTGCCCCTAGGTTCATCAGAATCATTTTTTTCTTTTAGATCCCATATATATGTGTTAGCATATGGTATTTGTTCTGCTCATTCTGACTTACTTCACTCTGTATGACAGACCCTAGGTCCATCCACCTCACTACAAATAACGAAATTGTATTTCTTTTATGGCTGAATAATATTCCATTGTATATATGTGCTGCATTTCTTTATCCATTCATCTGTCAATGGATACTCAGGTTGTTTCCATGTCCTGGCTATTGTAAATAGTGCTGAAGTGAACACTGTGGTACATGACTCTCTTTGAATTATGGTTTTATCAGGGTATATGCCTAGTAGTGGGATTGCTGAGTCATATGGTAGTTCTATTTTTAGTTTTTTAAGGAACCTCTATGCTGTTCTCCATAGTGGCTGTATCAATTTATATTCCCAGCAACAATGCGAGAGGGTTCCCTTTTTTCCACACATTCTGGAGCATTTATTGTTTGCAGACTTTTTGATGATGGCCATTGTGACCGGTGTGAGGTGATATCTCACTGTAGTTTTGATTTGCACTTCTCTAATGATTAGTGATGTTGAGCATCCTTTCATGTGTTTGTTGGCAATCTGTGTATCTTCTTTGGAGAAATGCCTATTTAGATCTTCTGTGCAATTTTGGATTGGGTTGTTTGTGCTTTTGTTATTGAGCCGCATGAGCTACTTGTATATTTTGGAGATTAATCTTTCATCAGTTGCTTTGTTTGCAAATATTTTCTCCCATTCTGAGGGTTGTCTTTTCGTCTTGGAGAGAGTGGACATCCTTGTTTTGCTCCTTATTTTAGAGGAAATGGTTTCAGTTTTTCACCATTGAGGATGACATTGGCTGTGGGTTTGTCATATATGTCCTTTATTATGTTGAGTTAAGTTCCCTCTGTGCCCACTTTCTGGAGAGTTTTTATCATAAATGGGTGTTGAATTTTGTAGAAAGCTTTTTCTGCATCTTGAGATGATCATATGGTTTTTATACTTCAGTTTGTTAATATGGTGTATCACATTGATTGATTTGTGTACACTGAAGAATCCTTGCATTTCTGGGATAAACCCCACTTGATCATGGTGTATGATCCTTTTAATGTGCTGTTGGATTCTGTTTGCTACTATTTTTGTTGAGGATTTTTGCATCTATATTCATCAGTGATCATGGCCTGTAGTTTCCTTTCTTTATGACATCTCTGTCTGGTTTTTGTATCAGGGTGATGGTGGCCTCATAGAATGAGTTTTCAAGAGTTCCTCCCTCTGCTATATTTTGGAAGAGTGTGAGAAGGATAGGTTTCAGCTCTTCTTTAAATGTTTGATAGAATTCGCCTATGAAGCCATCTGGTCCTGGGCTTTTGTTTGTTTGAAGATTTTTAATCACAGTTTGAATCTCAGTGCTTGTGATTCATCTGTTTATATTTTCTGTTTCTTCCTGCTTCAGTCTCAGAAGGTTGTGCTTCTCTAAGAATTTATCCATTTCTTCCAGATTGTCCATTTTATTGGCATAGAGTTGCCTGTAGTAATCCCAAATGATTCTTTGTATTTCTGAAATGTCAATTGTTACTTCTCCTGTTTCATTTCTAATTCTGTTGATTTGAGTCTTCTCCCCTTTTTTCTTGATGAGTCTAGCTAGTGGTTTATCAATTTTGTTTATCTTCTCAGAGAACCAGCTTTTAGTTTTATTGATCTTTGCTACTGTTTCCTTCATTTCTTTTTTATTTATTTCTGATCTGATCTTTATGATTTCTTTCCTTCTGCTAACTTTGGGATTTTTTTGTTCTTCTTTTTCTAATTGCTTTAGATGTAAGGTTAGGTTGTTTATCTGAGATGTTTCTTGTTTCTTGAGGTAGGATTGTATTGCTATAAACTTCCCTCTTAGAACTGCTTTTGCTGCATACCATAGGTTTTCGGTGATTGTGTTTTCATTGTCATTTGTTTCTAGGTATTTTTTTGATTTCTTCTTTGATCTCTTCAGTGATCTCTTGGTTATTTAGTACTGGATTGTTTAGCCTCCATGTGTTTGTATTTTTTTAGAGTTTTTTATTCCTGTAATTGATATCTAGTGTCATAGCGTTGTGGTCAGAAACAACCGATTGAAATCCATTGATATGATTTCAATTTTCTTAAATTTATCAAGGCTTGAAATGTGACCCAGGATATGATCTATCCTGGATAATGTTCCATGGGCATCTGAGAAGAAAGTGTGTTCTGTAGTTTTTGGATGGAATGTCTGATAAATATCAATTAAGTCCATCATGTTAATGTGTTATTTAAAGCTTGTGTTTCCTTATGTATTTTCATTTTGGATGATCTGTCCATTAGTGAAAGTGGGGTGCTAAAGTCCCCTACTATGATTGTGTTACTATTGATTTCCCCTTTTATGGCTGCTAGCATTTGCCTTATCTATTGAGATACTCCTATGCTGGGTGCATAAATATATACAATTGTTATATCTTCTTCCTGGATTGATCCCTTGATCATTATGTAGGGTGCTTCTTTGTCTCTTGTAATAGTCTTTATTTTAAAGTCTACTGTCTCTGATAGGAGTATCACTACTCCAACTTTCTTTTGATTTCC
Organism: Aethalodelphis obliquidens; assembly: GCF_003676395.1. NCBI lineage: Eukaryota > Metazoa > Chordata > Mammalia > Artiodactyla > Delphinidae > Aethalodelphis > Aethalodelphis obliquidens. Next base: position 3,956,952 of record NW_020837971.1, on the reverse strand, counting down.
ATTTGCATGGAATATCTTTTTCCATCCCCTCACTTTCAATCTGTATGTGTCCCTAAGTCTGAAGTGGGTCTTTTGTAGACAGCCTATATATGGGACTTGTTTTTGTATCCATTCAGCCAGTCTGTGTCTTTTGGTTGGAGCATTTAATCCACTTACATTTAAGGTAAGTATCGATATGTATGTTCCTATTAACATTTTCTTAATTGTTTTAGGTTTGTTTTTTGTAGGTCTTTTCCTTGTGTTTTCTGCCTAGAGAAGTTCCTTTAACATTTGTCATAAAGCTGGTTTGGTAGTGTTGAATTCTCTTAATTTTTGCTTGTCTGTAAAGGTTTTAATTTCTCTGAAGAATCTGAATGAGATCCTTGCTGGGTAGAATAATCTTAGTTGTAGGTTTTTCCCTGTTATCAGTTTAAATATGTCCTGCCACTCCCTTCTGGTTTACGGAGCTTCTGCTGATAGATCAGCTGTTAACTTTATGGGGATTCCCTTGTATGTTATTTTTCCCTTGCTGCTTTTAATAATTTTTTTTGTATTTAATTTTTGATAGTTTTTTTTTTTTTTTTTTTTTTTTTTGGCAGTACACAGGCCTCTCAGTGTTGTGGCCTCTCCCATCGCAGAGCACAGGCTCCGGACGCGCAGGCTCAGTGGCCATGGCTCACGGACCCAGCCGCTCCGCGGCATGTGGGATCTTCCTGGACCGGGGCACAAACCCGTGGTCCCCTGCATCAGCTGGTGGACTCTCAACCACTGTGCCACCAGGGAAGCCCTAATTTTTGATAGTTTGATTAATATGTTTCTTGACATCTTTCTCCTTGGATTTATCCTGTATGGGACTCTCTTCACTTCCTGGACTTGATTATTTCCTTTCTCACGTTAGGGAAGATTTCAACTATAATCTCTTCAAATACTTTCTCATCCCTTTCTTTTTCTCTTCTTCTTCTGGACCCTTATTATTCGAATGTTGGTGCATTTAATGTTGTCCCAGACGTCTCTGAGACTGTCCTCAATTCTTTTTTTTCTTTTTTCTTTATTCTGCTCTGTGGTAGTTATTTCCACTATTTTATCTTGCAGTTCACTTCTCCGTTCTTCTGCCTCAGTTATTCTGCTATTGATCCCTTCTAGATAATTTTTAATTTCCTTTATTGTGTAGTTCATCTTTGTTTGTTTGCTCTTTAGTTCTTCTAGGTCCTTGTTAAATGTTTCTTGTATTTTCTCCATTGTATTTCCAAGATTTTAGATCATCTTTATTATCATTACTCTGAATTGTTTTTCAGGTAGACTGCCTATTTCCTCTTCATTTGTTTGGTCTGGTGGGTGTTTACCTTGCTCATTCCTCTGCTGCGTATTTCTCTGTCTTCCCATTTTGCCCAACTTACTGTGTTTGGGGTCTTGTTTTCACAGGCTAGAGGTTCGTTGTTCCCGTTGTTTTTGGTGTCAGCCCAGTGGGTAAGGTTGCTTCAATGGGTTGTGTAGGCTTCCTGGTGGAGTGGACTGGTGCCTGTGTTCTTGTGGGTGGGGCTGGATCTTGTCTTTCTCTTGGGTAGGTCTGCATCTGGTGGTGTGTTTTGGGGTGTCTGTGAAAGTATGATTTTAGGCAGCTTCTCTGCTAATGAGTGGGGTCGTGTTCCTGCCTTGAGAGTTGTTTGGCATGGGGTGTCCAGCACTAGAGCTTGCTGGCCATTAGGTGGAGCTGGGTCTTAGCACTGAGATGGAGGTCTCTGGGAGACCTCTCGCTGATTGATATTACGTGGCACCAGGAGCTCTCTGGTGGTCCAATATCCTAAACTCAGCTTTCCCACCTCAGAGGCTCAGGCCTGACACCAGGCCAGAGCAGCAAGACACTGTCAGCCACACAGCTGCCTTGAGTCACACGTACTGTGTCCAGATGGTCTCAACACCACAGTGCTCTCTCAGGGCTGCCTCCTTGAAGTAGCTCCCACTGTGGAAACTGGGCAAAATGCACATCTCAACGATCCACTTTTATTTTAGACATGCATCCATAATTTGAAGAAGCTTTACTTTCAGAGATAATTCTGAGATAAAGTTTTATGTACTCGTTTTTCTCTAACTTTGAATACTTTACTTGGTATAAATATTAAGAATGAGATTAACATTTTTAATTATCTTGAAATGGTACATGCACCATGAAAAAAACAAAAAAAAAAGAAAAACAAATGTTATCCTTCTGGGGACTCTAGGAGTGAATCTACTTCCTCACTTTATCAGCTTCTGGTGGCTGCCTGCATTCCTGGCTCATGGTTCCCAATCCATTTTTAAAGCCAGCAGTGTCACATCTTCAATTGTGTCTCTAACTGACTTTCCTGCCTCCCTATTTCATTTATAAGGACACTTGTGACAGCAGATAATCCCACCTAGATAATCCAGGATAATCTCCCCATCTTGAGGTTAGCTGATTAGCAAATTTGACTCCACCTGCAGCCTTCATTCCCCTCTGCTGTGCAACTTAACATATTCACAGTTGGACATGCATTCTTTATGTGGCTATTATTCTGCCTATCATGCTCAGAAGGGAGAGGAACCCAGTATCAGTAGTGAATTTTATCTGCTTACTATAAAGAAGTGATGGTTCTTTTCTTGTCAGTTCTTTTAAGGACATTTCCTTTAATTACTGGAAAAGGAGAGAGAATGCCAGTGAATTAAAAAAATCATGTTTTGAAGCTTTTCTTCACAGACTGATTCTTTGAGAAGTTTCATGTAAATAGTTTAAAAGCAATATTTACCTACTGTGATTATTAAAATCTACATAGACTCTTAAGGGTTGCAAATTATGAACTTTCACAATACTCTGTAATCATCTTCTGTTTTATGTATGCCTTACTATACCTTAATGTACTTGGCAGTAATGATGCTGCTACTCATTGAGGGGAGAAATAAGCATATATATTGGGTTGGCCAAAAAGTTCGTTTGGGTTTTTCCATAAGATGTTTCAGAAAATCCCGAACAAACTTTTTGGCCAGCCCAGTATATATGTATGTAAAATTGAATCACTTTGCTGTAGATCTGAAATTATCACAACATTGTAAATCAGCTGTATTTCAGTAAAAGTTAACAACAAAAAAAGAAAATCCTGGGCATGCACAAAGTGTACTATTGGCACAGATCTCTAATAAAACTGACTTGGCTTCCAAAACAAACAAAAAAAAACTTTAACTCTTCATTGTTAGTGCCCTGATTTCTACATTTTTTTAAAATAAAATAAAAATGCTAAGATATGTTAACATTTTTTTATTCTACGTTATTTTTTCTAACACTTGTCAATAAATGCTTAAGAAAATAAGTGTATACAGGCAGCTTCTAAGGAAAAGAAAAGTGTATTGCTTTAAGCCACGATTAACACTTAAAGCAATTTTTATTTAAAGTAATTTTTTACGATTTTAAGAATATTACAGTCTCATAATGAAAATAGTAAGAGGAATATGGTCTCCTATGATTTACTCTTCCATATTCTCTCTATGAATATAATTTGATATTTTGATACAATCAAATTATATGTAAATTTCTCTGAAGCATACAGTGTCTTCAAGTGCATGATTTTGATCACTGCACACTACTAATATATCCTACTTTATTTAATCATTTTCCTATTAGTATACATTTCAGCGTAGACTAAAATGTTTCAGCTTTTATCATGCTGCAACAAACAGGGTCAAATTTTTGCCCATATTTGTGACTATTTCCTTAAATTCCTAGAAGTGACATTACTGATTATAAACAGTTTTAAGACTCTTGATATATAGTATCAAATTATTTTCAAAAAGCTGTATTAAAGCTTGAAAAAAGTTTTTCAAATATTAAGTAAAAGCACTACTTGGAATGTGTCGCAAATATCCATCCGGCTTTATGCTTATGTGGGATAGTTACTCTTTAACAGTGGATAACGACATCTAGAAATGGGAAAGAAGTCACAGGCAGCAAAGCAGGGAAAGTAGGTAGGTGAGGCCGAGGGTGAAGAAATAATACAAGCTCTATTAATATACAACATTCTTTGCCTGGCTGTACATTGTATATTGATGATCTGGTTGGGAAGGGAGCCAGAACTGGCTCAAGACTTTTAGTTCCATCATAACCTTTATGGATCTAAAGTAGACGGGTTTGGCATTTAAGGATTACTTGAAAACTATGCTGTTTGACTTTATAGAGAACATAAGCTCTTGAAAACGAATGTAAAATCTGCTTTGAGAATTTACGTAGTCTTAGAACAACCATATCATCAAACTAATAGGAGAGAAAAAAAGGAATCCCATATCTGGTGTTAAATATCAAGAGAATACATGGAAACAATTATACTTTATTTTACTAATTCATGTATTCATTCAATCATTTACTCCTTCAACCAATATTCATCAAGCACCTATTAGATGTCAGGCACTGCTCTAAATACTGGGAACATGATTATGAATCAGAGAGGTATGGTTCATATCCTCTTGGAGCTCACAGTTTCACAAGAAAGAAACAGGGTCAACACACCCTATTACGGTGATATCTGTATCTGAGTATCTGAGATTGGTTTTCAAATGAAAACTAAAAGCTAGTTGATTGAACAGAATGAGTTGAAGAATCAAAATGTGAAATGCCTTACCTAGGGTCACCCATCTAATAACTGTGTCATACTAGAAGTGAGGTCTTCAGACTCTCCACTGATATTTGTGATATTCCACTAATATCAGTTTCCTTAACACCTCTGGACATTCTTTATGAGTGATCAGAATTGTCAGAAAGACCCCTACACATGGGAAAAACTCTTAAAGACCATGGAAACCATATTTTAAACCACAGCATATTTTAGAGTCCATGTTGGGTGTTTAAGACAAGTATGAAAAGAAAACAAATCGTGCTTTGAAGCTGTCTAACCTTTTAGTAAAAGACATCAAACAGCAATAAGTCTGTGGACATTCCAACCCATCATTAAAAACTTCAAGTGCTTACTTAGACCACTGGGGGTTCCAAATATGTATTCAACTATGTCAAATAGAACAGAATAGATGAAGCCAAAGCCAAGCTGAAAGGGCTTTCTTTTTGAACTCCATGACACCAGCACTTTCTAATAAATTTTAATGTTAATCAACTGATCCTGATGCCATTTAAGGGACATTGCAAGGAAAAACTAAGTTACAGAGCATTTTTAGCAGAAGATTATCAAGTCTAATCACCAATACTATTCTCATGCATTTGATCAGTTTGCTTTCTGTTATAACAACTTCTAAATTTGCTTATTATGTTGACCCTCAAATTCCCATCTCCAGACAACTGCACAGCAGTTGTATACAATGAGCAAATCATGTATACATGATTTCCTTCTTTCACAGGCTGCAGAGTGATATTTAATTATGCCTCTTTTCTTTAAAAATAGGCAATAACTTGGCTATTTTTTCCTCCCCAAGGAGTTACTCTGAATCCCAGAACAACAAGGAAAATTTTTTCAAATGTAAAGTGCATAAAATAATTACAATCAACTCTTAGTTTTCTATGGTAGGGGAAGGCAGAGATAGCACATGTGACTGAAATCCACGGATGTGCCCCACATTTAATTTCAAAAAGCAATTTTGACCTCTCATTTAAACAAAACTGTTATTTGCAGCAAAACTGGTTGATTTGAGCTTTGCCATTTTTGGAGCCAGCCACTGGGTAAGGGAGGGAAGACATGAAACAGAAGTATCCTCAAACTTGATAATCCCCAAGGAAATGAAAGTTAACTATAATCATTTGGCTCTGTATAAAGAAAGAATTTCACAGGAAATGTAAACACAGCTAAAACCATCTGATACTTGTTGTTTTTGGATTCTAAATGCCCTGTTTAGAGCCAGTATATAGAAAGAGTCATCAGATTTTCTTCACCAAGTCTGTGATTATTTAAAACCAAGTCATGAAGCTACACATTTAGAAGTACTTCCAGGAAATTTAAAAATGAAGATACCATGCTTTACCTCTATATTTCTAGGTGATGACATTGATTGGGCAGCTAAATTGAAGCTGTGCATAAAAAGCAGCTTCTCTACTTATGAACAGATTCAAAAAGTGATTCATAATTCTAATTGTTTTTTAAGTGCAGAGTGATTAAATTTGAATTGTTTTTAAGGTAAGTTTAAGATTGCAATTCCCAAAGCATTTCATTATGTAGAAGTATCCATTGTTCTTACAAACGTTTACATGTTTGAAAGACCTTTAAATAAGGCAGGAAGAAAGAAGAAGGTATGGTCTTCTTTCTATTGATACCCATTCGACCAAGAATCTTTTTTCAAAAAAGTGAATTTCATCTCTCTGAAGAAAACCTATTGAGGCACTTAACAACCATGATTAATGATAAAGATGTTTCAGGAAACACCTTAGGTTGAACAGTGGTTCTCAAAATGTGGTTCTCATAGGCCAGGAACATCAGCTGTATCTGGGTATTTGTCAGACATGCAAAATGTTGGGCCCCACCTCAGGCCTACTGAATCAGAAACCCTGGTTGGAGCCCAACAAGTTGCATTTTAACCAGCCATTTAGGTGATTCTGATGCATATAAGTTTGTGGACCACTCCTTTCAAAGGTCTGACCCCTCGCCACTGTCTCAAAGTTATGAGAGTCTGAGAAAACCAGGACTGCTGGAAACATCTGGGAGTTTGCAACGATTTCTACCCATGACTTTTATCATGCTTAGTCTATGAAAGTTTGGAATAAATGTTTAGCCTTCTTCTGAATTAAATTACTAACACATCTGTTGTTAAAACTAATCTTCCAAAGTTTTCCTTTTCAACTTTACCAATCACTTTGCTTCAGCACTTATTGATCACCAGTACAATCTATCAATTACACAGAGTTCAAATTTCACATGCGTATTTCATTTTTGATCCATCACAGAAACCATTACAATATGTGAATGACTAATCTCATTAATGATATTAAAATTTTTAAAAACACTTTTGGTCACTGGTTTAGTCAGGGTTCTCCAGAGAAACAGAATTAATTAATTAATTACTTTATTTGATTATGGGGTTGGAGGAGTCCCAAATCTGCAGTTGGCAAGCTGGAGACTCACCAGAAATGGTGTAAATTCTAGTCTGAAAGCCAGCAGGCTCCAGACCCAAGAAGAGATAATGTTTCAAATGGGGTACTAAAGCAGGAAAAAACACGCCACAGCTTAAGACAATCAGGCAGGAGGAGTTCCCTCTTACTCAAGAGAGAGTTAGCATTTTTTTGTTCTTTTCAGATCTTCAGCTGTCTGGATGAGGACATTAGGGAGGACAATCTGCTGCTTTACTCAGTCCACCAATTAAGATGTTAATCTTTTCTACAAACACTTTCACAGATACACCCAGAATAATGTTTGACCCAATATCTGGGCACCCCATGGCTCAGTCAAGTTGACACAAAATATTAACCATCACTGTCATTTTTAAATTTCTATTTTCATTTCCCACCAGAATTATTTAAACATCCTTACCAATATTTCAAATGTTCATTGTTTCACTTTTATTGGACATGATATGGTTAATACTATTCATAAGAGTCCTATGGATGAAGTACAAACATAGTACATTATAGACACTAAGAAATGACCTGCTGATTTAAATTAAAGTAGCCAATCACTACCATGTAGAACATTGCCGATGTTGGGTAGTCAATGTTCTTTGCTCTACTGTGTACCTTTTATATATAAATAAAACTCTGTAAGTTAAAAGTTAATAAGGAGATTGGCTTTTTTGCATAGTACTAATTCAACTGGAAATAAATGAAAATTGCATCCAAACAGTAAAGCATTTTGTTTTATATTCATGCTTTTTTTTAAAAAAAATTATTTACTATTTATTTTATTTTATTTTTTATTTTTGGCTGCATCCAGTCTTAGTTGCGGCACGAGGGTTTTTCCTTGAGGCATGCGGGATCTTTCTTCACGGTGCGCAGGCTCTTCGTTTTGGCGCTCAAGCTTCTCTCTAGTTGTGGTGTGCAGGCTTTTCTCTTCTTCAGTTGTGGCATCCAGGCTCCAGGGCACATGGGCTCTGTAGTTCTGGCACATGGGTTCCAGAGCACATGGGCTCTGCAGTTTGCACTATGTGGGCTCTAATTGAGGTGCGCGAGCTCAGTAATTGTGGCACGCCGGCTTAGTTGCCCTACGGCATGTGGGATCTTAGTTTCCTGACCAGGGATCGAACCTGCATCCCCTGCATTGTAAAGTGGATTCTTTACCACTGGACCACCAGGGAAGTCCCCAGTAAAGCATTTTTATTATACATGGTTGTGCAGCAGAGTGTTTAGTTAATAGACGATTTTGGTACCAAGTAGACTGATCCTAAATCAGAAGAGAACAGGATCTTCTCTAGTTGGAAGGGATTTCAAATAATCAATAACAAAAGCAAATGTTTATGGCATGTCTATCATATGTGAGGTGCCTGATTTTAGGCCCCAGATTCTCCCAAATTAACGCTGCAAAACTAAACATTGTGAATTTGATAGCTGAAAACATGGTAAATACATGTATTCCATACTTTAACACTTTACCTCATCATTTTTTTTTTTTTTTTTTTTGCGGTATGCGGGCCTCTCACTGTTGTGGCCTCTCCCGTTGTGGAGCACAGGCTCCGGATGCACAGGCTCAGTGGCCATGGCTCACAGGCCCAGTTGCTCCGCGGCACATGGGATCCTCCTGGACCGGGGCACGAACCCGTGTCCCCTGCAATGGCAGGCAGACCCTCAACCACTGCGCCACCAGGGAAGCCCCCTCATCAGTTTTTAATCAATGTGAATCATAAATCCTCTTGCTTCACCTTTGCAATTTATGACTCTAGGATGATGAAGAGAGGTTAGAAGCAATAGTAGTAGGAAGCCTGAGGTGTGTTTATCTATGTTTTTCTATAGTGTAATCATTTTAATATTAGAAACACTTACATAGTGCTTGTTATGTGCCACGCTTTAAGTACTTTGTATATATTAACTCCTTTAAGTGCACAAGCTTAAAAGGGAGGTTTTGTTTATATTCTAGCACACAAATGAAGCAACTGTGGCACAAAGAGTTGAGTAAGTAGTCTGAAGTCACACAGCTAGAAAGCGATAGAAGAATGATTTGTACCTTGCAGCCTGGCTCCAGGCTCATGCTATTAACCGTGGTGGGCCACAGCACAGTAGCAGACACTACCCAGTGACTCGGTGAACTGGGAATGAATGTGTACTGAGAAAAAACAGACACCATACAAAAACAAGCAAAATTAATTCCTATAAAGAAAATGAAATTAAGTCTGAGCTAGTAAAATGAATTCCTCCTTTCTACGACACCAAATTACAAGGACTTTATTTTTGTTTGCTTCACATGTATAAAACCTTACATAGGAAACCATAAACAAGACAAAAAGACAACTCTGAGAATGGGAGAAAATATTTGCAAACGAAGCCACTGATAAGGGATTAATCTCCAAAATATACAAACACCTCATGCAGCCCTATATCAAAAAAACAAACAACCTAATCAAAAAATGGGTGGAAGACCTAAATAGACATTTCTCCAAAGAAGACATACAGATGGCCAAGAGGCACACGAAAAGATGTTCAACATCACTAATTATTAGAGAAATGCAAATCAAACCTACAATGAGGTGTCACCTCACACAGGTCAGAATGCCCATCATTAAAAAAATCTACAAACAATAAATGCTGGGAAGCGTGTGGAGAAAAGGGAACCCTCTTGCACTGTTGGTGAGAATGTAAATTGATACAGCCACTATGGAGAACAGTATGGAAGTTCCTTAAAAAACTAAAAATAGAACTACCATATAACCCAGCAATCCCACTCCTGGGCATACACCCTGAGAAAAACCATAATTCAGAAAGACACATGTACCCCAATGTTTGTTGCAGCACTATTCACAATAGCCAGGACATGGAAGCAAGCTAAATGTCCATCAGCAGAGGGATGGATAAAGAAGATGTGGCACATATACACAATGGAATATTACTCAGCCATAAAAAGGAAGGAAATTGGGTCATTTGGAGAGATGTGGATGGACTTAGAGACTGTCATATGGAGTGATGTAAGTCAAAAAGAGAAAAACAAATATCATATATTAACACATGTGTGGAATCTAGAAAAAATGGTACAGATGAACCTATTTCCAAAGCAGAAATAGAGACACAGACGTATGGACACCAAGGAGGGAAGGGGGAGGTGGGATGAACTGGAAGATTGGGATTGACATATATACACTGCTATGTACAAAATAGATAACTAATGAGAACCTGCTGTATAGCACAGGGAACTCTCCTCAGTGCTCTGTGGTGACCTAAATGGGAAGGAAATCCAAAAAAGAGGGGATATATGTATACAAATAGCTGACTCACTTCACTGTACAGCAGAAACTAGCACAACATTGTGAAGAAACTATACCCCAATTAAAAAAAAAAAAAAGAACTTATGAGTCTTGCAGTAGCAATTGCCTTCTATGAGTAAACCTTTAGAAATCCTTTTGACTTATGTAATATAGTTAGGTCATTGCAATAATTCTGGGAAGCACTCCTCTCATTTTAGAAATGAGAAAACATGCTTAGGGAAGTTAAGAAACTGGGTAAGACGTGAGTTCAGACCTTTCTGTGCCTGAAACAGCCAGATCTCCTTCTACCCACCGCCTCAACAATGAAAATTTACCCATTGGGTCACATTGTATGCAGAATTTTATCCTCAACATCCTTAAAGCATAAACACATTTCCTTAACTAAGTTGTTAAATATAGAAATAGAAACTACAAATTGACAAAATCAGAGATTATACTAAACCACCTGATGCTCAAATCCAAGGGAACAAATTAAAAAAAAAATCACATATAGTTATTAGAGTTTGTCTAGTATAATTAATATAAGTTTAAGACTGAAGGAACTGAAACTGCTTATTTTGAATTATATTTCAAATATATATATGAAAAGATTTGGAGGGAAAAAGTAAATGATTTGGCATGTTCCTGAAATACAAATAGCTCCTAAGGAAAGAGGGTAATCATGTTTAAAATTTTAATGAAGAAGGAAAAAAATTTGGACAAAGTTTGCTCTCTTAGATTAGATTGAACTGACACATCATTATCTTTATCTCTTGTAGTATTCATTTTCAGCAGTATAAATCTGGGTCAAAAGGCCCCAAACTTTAGATGGCTACCAGTAAATACATACGGCCTAGTAGTTAAATTTAGTATTGCTGGAGATTACCTCAAAGAAGCAAAGACACATCTATTATTTTTGTAATCAGTTCCCTCAAACAAAATTTATCAAATTGATGCAATTTCCAGACAACGAAAAGAGCTAATGGTCTTTTCATGCCTATGAAAAGGGGCTTTCTTGAGGATATGTGATTTTATACAGTGAAAAAGGAATAAGAAAGTAAGAAAATGAATGACTGAGAAACAGGAAGTTCAAGCTAGTGAAGGCAGGCAGAAGGGAGGAGGAAGAAAGGAAGGAGAGAGAGAAGAGAGGCTATTGACTTAGATTGCCGTAGATGTTTATTCCATCAAGATGCAGAATTTAAAAGCATCAAAGAGAAAGAGTAAGCTTTGCTCCAGTGTTACAGATATATGTATACATGTATACAGACATATACATTTGTGTATATATGTATACAGATATATACATTTGTGTATATATATACATGCACATATATATGTTGTTATGAGTATATATATGAAATTTAACCTGAATCTTACCTAAGAATTCCTACACTGCCTCCCCACAGATTAAGTGATATATGTGAAATCCATTTATAAATTGTAAGGCACTAGACATACAGGACAAGTAATAAATCATGATCTCCATAGGTTGTAAACAACTCTGCATTTACAACCATCGTCATTCTTGTTTTCCAAAAGGAAATGAAGTTTAATTAGAGGTGCAGAATATTGTCAGTGGTGTACCTGAGGACAAGATTACAGGATTCATCCAAAAATCAACTAGTGTTATATACAAATTGACTTAGTTCCCTCTTCAAAATATAAATAAGTTTACAGATCACATTTGTTCCTTATGAATCAAGAATATGGTGTATTTCAGAACACGAGTTAGAAGTTTTAAGGATACTGTTTTCACTAATTCCAAGCCACTAGTGACCTGCAAGCTATGGGTAAGGGCAATGTCAATATCAATACCACCTATTCAGTAATAAAAAGTATATGCAATAAAATAAAAAATTAGAAAAGTAATATTCTCACAAAATCCTATTATAAAAAATGAGATAATTTCTCTTCCAAATGATTGTATGGTCCCAAAATATATAATTCCATTATAGAAACACCTTTAAACAAACATAAAGCTAAATGAATTCATAATATGCTGCTTCTACTACGGCAGAATAGAATAAAAGGAGAATAAGAGGGGGAAAAAACCCTAATGTTCAAGACTTGAACAAATAAGAATGCTTAGATTCTCACACTACTTTTTTGATGATTTAGGCCTTTCCCAATTTAAGAAGATACCTCATATTTCTGAGTGTCTGTTATTCCGTACACTCCAGGAATTACTCTTTTCATTTTGAAGAGCTGTTGTCTTGGAAAAGCCAACTTACAAAATTAATTATTCTCTAAGACCATCTTTTACGTTTTAAAGTATGTATCTGTGTGCTCATTATTGCTAAATGCTAAGAAAGCAAGATTTAAAAGATAAACCACAGAGATTGTTTCATCCCAATCCAGTGTCACAATTTAGTTTAACACATAGTATTTTACTGATACATTTTTAAAAAACAGGTGTTTTTGTTTTTTACAAGGCAGAGATATTATATTATCCTTAATCATTCCTATATTCCTTAGAGAAATATGATTTTGTGATGAACATGGGTATTACAATAATACTAGAGTCAATGTACTTTAATTTTGTGTTAGTCTTTTTAGGATAACAACCATCCTAATAATGAATATGTATTTGGTAGCTTGCCAAACATATTGAGGCATTTCTTACTAAACAAAACATTTTCTTGCTTCAGAATTATATGCTCTATGTGGTACTCAAAGTAGGGGACCAAAAGGAGTGACAGGCTTTTATTTTAGATCCTTAATATAATTTCCCCAGGTTTGAAGTAACAAAACTCAGTTTAGAGAAGTTTTCTCAACGTTTTCTTTAGCTTCCCATTACTCTTTCCCTTCTTCAATATTCTCTCACATTTCATCCTTTCTTTAAAAGTAGCATTATCAACAGGAAAAAACAAGGTGAGCTCTGGGGAGAAATATTCTCCTTCCCTGCTCCTCCCCATCATTTAAGGCCTACTTTGACCATAGCCCTAAGTAAATCACATTTACAGTGTAGTAATAAATATCAAAGTCATACCATTTTCTTATCTGTGTGTGCTATTATTTATCAGCTGTACTGATCTGGCTCTATTATGCCTGTTCACACACTAGTATATGCCATACTTCTTTTTTAATTTAATTTTTATTTTATATTGGAGTATAGTTGATTTACACTGTTGTGTTAGTTTCAGGTGTACAGCAAAGTGATTCAGCTATACATATATCCATTCTTTTTCAGATTCCTTTCCCATATAGGTTATTACAGAATACTGAGTAGAGTTCCCTGTGCCAGACAGTAGGTCCTTGTTGATTATTTAATATATAGTAGTGTGTATATGTTAATCCCAAACTCCTAATTTATCCCTCCCCCTGACCTTTTCCCTTTGGTAACCATGAGTTTGTTTTCGAAGTTTGTGAGTCTGTTTCTGTTTTATAAATAAGTTCATTTGTATCATGTTTAGACTCTTGCATATAAGTGATATCATATGATATTTGTGTTTCTATGTCTGACTTATTTCTCTTAGTATATAATCTCTAGGTCCATCCACGTCACTGCAAATGGCATTATTTCATTCTTTTTTATGGCTGAATAATATTCCATTGTAATACATACCACATCTTCTTTATCGATTCTTCTGTCAATGGACACTTAGGTTGTTTCCATGTCTTAGCTATTGTAAATAGTTCTTCAATGAACATTGGGGTGCATTTATCTTTTCAAATTATGGTTTTGTCCAGATATATGCCCAGGAGTGGGATTCCTGGATCATATGGTAGCTCTATTTTTAGTTTAAGGAACCTCCATACTGTTCTCCATAGTGGTTGTACCAATTTACATTCCCACCAACTGTGTAGGAGGGCTCCCTTTTCTCCACACCCTCTCCAGCATTGTTTGTAGACTTTTTGATGATGGCAATTCTGACTGGTGTGCGGTGATACCTCATTGCAGTTTTGATTTGCATTTCTCTGATAATTAGCAATGTTGAGCAACTTTTCTTGTGCCTTTTGGCCATCTGTATGTCTTCTTTGTAGAAATGTCTGTTTAGGTCTTCAGCCCATTTTTTGACTGTTTTTTTCATTTTTTTTGATATAGAGCTGTATGAACTATTTGTATATTTTGGAGATTAATTCCTTGTAGTTCACTTCATTTGCAAATATTTTCTCCCTTTCTGTGGGTTGTCTTATCGTTTCGTTTATGGTTTTCCTTTGCTGTGCAAAAGCTTTTGAGTTTAATTAGGTCCCATTTGTTTACAGTAAGTCTCTTACATATGAACCTTCAAGTTGTGACCTTTCAAACATGTGAACATGCGTTCCATCAACGTCAGGTGTGAATGAAATTACAGCTTACTGTAATTGCTGACAATCCTCAGCTCTACCATCTCCCACCTCCTCTCCCTCCTCTAGTCGGTAACTCTTCTTACCTGTTCACTTGATGCCAACCCCCATATGCCAGCTGTTGTACTGTACTACTGTACTTTTCAAGGTACTGTACTGTAAGATTAAAACTGTTTTATTTTTAATTTTTTAATGTATTATCTGTGTGGAAAGTATTATAAACCTATTACACTACAGTACTATATAGCCAATTGTGTTATTTGGGTACCTAAGCTAACTTTGCTGGACTTATGAACAAATTGGACTTACAAATGCTCTCTCGGAATGAAACTCATTTGTACTTAGGGGACTTACTGTATTTTTGCTTTTATTTTCATTACTCTAAGAGGTGGATCCAAAAAAGATCGTGCTTCGATTTATGTCAAAGAGTGTTCTAGGTTTTCCTCTAAGAGTTTTACAGTGTCCAGCCTTACATTTAGGTCTTCAATATATTTTGAGTTTATTTTTGTGTATGGTGTTAGAGAATGTTCTAATTTCATTCTTTTACATGTAGCTGTCCAGTTTTCCCAGCACCCCTTATTGAAGAGACTGTCTTTTCTCCATTGTATATTCTTGCCTCCTTTTTCCTAGGTTAATTGACCATAGGTACATGGGTTTATTTCCGGCCTTTCTATTCTGTTCTGTTGATCTATATTTCTATATGCCAGAACCACACTGTTTTGATGACTGTAGCTTTGTAGTATAGTCTGAAATCAGGGAGTCTGATTCCTACAGCTCTGTTTTTCTTTCTCAGGATTGCTTTGGCTATTTGGGATCTTTTTTGTTTCTATACAAATTTAAAAAAAAATTGTTCTGGTTTTGTGAAAAATGCCATTGGTGATTTGATAGGGATTGCCCTGAATCTGTAGATTGCCTTGGGTAGTAGAGTCATTTTGACGATACTGATTCTTCCAATCCAACAACACGGTATATCTTTCCATCTGTTTGTGTCATCTTTGATTTCTTTCATCAGCACCTTACAGTTTTCAGAGTACAGGTCTTTTTGCCTCCTTAGGAGGTTTATTCCTGGGTATTTTATTCCTTTTAATTATGCCATATTTTTATATAAAAGCTTTATATATGTATAACATAAATGTATGAATGGCTATCTGTTTGTCTCTATTTTGTAATACCATAAGTTACATTTACCAATGAATTTTATTTATTTATTTATTCATTTTTTGCAGTACGCGGGCCTCTCACTGCTGTGGCCTCTCCCGTTGTGGAGCACAGGCTCCGGACGCGCAGGCTCAGCGGCCATGGCTCACAGGCCCAGCCGCTCCGTGGCATGTGGGATCCTCCCGGACCAGGGCACGAACCCATGTCCCCTGCATCAGCAGACAGACTCTCAACCACTGCACCACCAGAGAAGCCCCATATCAATGAATTTTAAATGGCATATATTAAAGTGGCTTTTTAAAATACTTTCTTACCTTTAAAGTAAAGAAAGATTTTAAAACTGAAAGCACTGTTTAATAAGTATGGTATTGGAGAAGATTAGTTTAAATCAGTTAGGCATACAGTTATGTGGAATTTGGCTTGTTTCATCAACCAATTACTATGTCTAAGACACTGAATGTAAGAATTTGTGTTTGATGGTTACCACTTGCAACCTCATCTGTTTTTTTGTTTTTGTTTTGAAATGGGAAATATTTTCATAGGAACTATTATGGATTTACTGGGGATTCTTCTCTTAGAAAGATAGAACATTTTGGCATTTATGACATCATCTTCTCCAATCCTCTGATTTTACAAATGAGAAGTGTGGTATCCAGAGATGTTAAATGAGTTGCTTAAAATTAATGCTGTCTGTTGTCCCTCACAGTCAAGCAGAGGGCCTAGGACTCTGCCTGATATAGAATCTGGGAATGAGGGGTATGTTAGAAGGAAGGGCTGGTCTATGACATCATGGCACAAACATCAAAGACAGAACCAATGCCTGAGTCTTTGCCATTGGCAGACTTGGGAAGGATGGGAATCTTCCAAGCAAGGGACAAAAGAAGGCACTATATTCAAGTTTAGCTTGAAAATTGGAAAACTTGGAGCCCGACTATTGGAGGAGGCAGCACTGATGACATTTTTGATTATGATACACTCAGGCATGAAAAGGCTTCCTTATTCTTTAACTAGTCAACATTTTGCCCAGTCTCCACTCTAAGTAATCTCTCCCTTTGTTTGTAGAGTTTTTATTATTTGTGTCATTCATTTATAGTGGGACTATACTCATTTGTAAAATGATGAGTTTTGCCCAAGATAGCCTTGGTTAATACCTGTTGTCCTTGTGCATAATTATTAATACAGCCCCCTCCTTTTCCAAAATGTCATGGTTTTGGATAATAAATTATATGGTTACCCAATTCATGTAGCATCAATTTTTTATTGCCTTTCCCTTTTGGTAATTTCTTCAGGTGTCTCTACCTAATAATGACCATGCAATTTATAAACTGCATGAAGAGAGGGATATGAGTAACATGATTAGGTAAGGTTAGTTAGGGTTGTGCTCATTTAAGATTTTAGTATCTTTCATATATAACGTTATATATATATATATATATATATATATATATATATATATATATATATATAATCTAAGCTAATCTATTATCTTGCTCAGTACCTAGACCATGATTGCATGTAGTGGATACTTAATTTTTTTCTATTGATTTGAGTGATAAGATGCCAAAGTTCTCATCAATATAAAGTCTTACTCAATCATGGGACAGTTAAATAATCAGAGTTTTTATATGAACTCACTGCATGGATTTTAACCATGTTGCCAAAATGACTATAGGAAATTAAAACTGAAAAGGCTGGAACATTTGAGTTATCTCCTTATTATACTTATGGAATTTATCATTATAAAATATAGAGAATATTGTAAGAAGTAAAAAGGGGGGACTTTTTATTCCACTTTTAAAATGATCCCTATCCTTCCCCCCAAAGTAAATACTCCAAGAGAGTAACCTCTCTAATCTAATGATGTAACTGCTAAATTTTCAAGCTAAAGCAATTTACATTTAAAAACACTATTTCATTCATATATTCCTGCTTAACTACTAAAAAAAAGACATGGTTAGACTAATAATGAGGAGATAAATGTATCTACATTACCCTTACCCTACCCTCACTCATTAAATTCTATGAAATTCTACTGTTAGAATTTCAGTTCAGATGTCACTTCAATTTTGCATCCTTCCATCTTGACTCTTTTTTCCTTCTCTCCACACCCCCCTCCTTCCCAGGAGAGTCAGGTGCCCTACTTCTGTATTCTTACAGTACCTTTTACATATTGATATTATAACACTTACCACACTGTACTATAGTTGTTCATATACCAATCTGCCCCATTAAACTGATTTCCTAGGAGTCAGAAACCAAATCTTTTTCATCTGTCAATTCCCAGTATCTAGCCCAATGCCTGAAACACAGCCTGCTTTTAGTAAATATTTGTTAGACAAATGAATCAATGATTCGGACATTTAAAAAAAGTTTATATCTGAATGTTAAGTAAATTTTCTGTATAAAAGAAGTTACAATTTTAAATGAGTGCAGCACTAACCCAACAGTGATATACACACTATTTACAAAGTTTGTATTAAAGAGAGATCCTTTCAAATACACAAGGTGCTCATAATCACAAAGTCATTACGCTGAAGGACCAATGATTTCCAAACAAAAAATGCTATCCTTCAACTTAAGCTTACAAAAGACAGAAGGAAGCACATGAAGCAGTTTGAAGCAATGCAATGGAACCATTAAAACCTAGGAAGCAAGACCAATGAAGGGAAACTGTGTTCAGAGATAAGGTGTTTTCATTTTAATGAATCCATAAGGAAATTGGGCCCTAGATCAGGGCTTAGATGCGTCAGTTCTCTCTACATGTTGCCGATCACAGAAGCAATCAACCAAGCAAACAACTCAACACAGTCAGCATGGGCAGTTTAGCTAAGCAACCAGTGAAAAAAATCAGTCAAACTGGTGGCTAGACATTAAGAAAACCAGATCAAAAGCAAAGAGTGGGATTGAGATTTTCTTTTCATCAATCTTTCTATTCTACACATATAAAGACATAAAACAAAAATAACTGGAGATGTGTATTCGATGGCTTTTTCTAGCCATAAGTTATCACAGACCTCTCTGGATGACTGTGCCGTACAACCTGAAAAATAATAAGGTGCTTACAGTTCCCCAGTGTCTTTAGACTGACAGAAATAGCCTAGGAACCATTAACATGGATTAATGTTTATGTACATAACCTTCTGTGTATACACAATCTTCTGCAATATTATTTGGGTATATACAGCATGTACTGCAACAGAGTATAGTGAGTTATCACTATATTCTTTCCCACTAATTGAATGCTAGGTTTCTTTAGGGGACAAACATAAGTGTGGTCACCCTCAAGAGAAACGTGCCCTCTCTTAGGTCTGGGGCTTGTAAAAGTGGGAGGTGGGTGTGATAAAGGGATAACAGCAGTTAGAAAGGATATATTTTCCAAAATGCTAACTAGCCTCTTAGTGTTCACAGATCAGCACTAGAAGGGGCGATTTGAGACCACTTTCTACTTCTAGATAGGATTATATCCATAACATTTCTAATAAGAGGGGTAATCCTATTCTTAATATCCTCCAAAGAAGATTTAAAAGCTTTCATTTGTAACCTATGCCTGAGTTTTGACAACACTTATAGTCAAGTCATTCTTTGTAGAGCTGACCTAAATCCCTCTTAACCCAGTAGGAATTCATTTCCTCTGTGTGCTCCTTAGAGGAGCAAGCTTATCACCTTCTTTCATATAGTCTTTCAGATACTTGGCTATTAAGTCTTGGGTCTAGAGAAGGCCTGAGAGGGCTGGGATAAGCACTAAGCTCAATGGATCTTGATGCAGGCCTATGCTTGGAGGGTGGTCCTAAAAGTGACTCAATTCTCAGGGACCTCACAGTGACGAGCCACAGCTGAGGCAGAGGGACTGCATGGGATTATCTCATCGCCGGTGCTACTGGCATCCTGGACAGGAAAATTCTTTGTTGGTGGGATTATCCTGCTCATTGCAGGACATTTAAAACGCCTGCCCCCATAACACCAACCCCACTAAATTCTAGTAGCATGCAGTCTCCAGTCACTGTTGGCAACCAGAAACACATTCTCCATCTCCACATTTCCCAGGTCCCTCATAGTGGAGTGAAACTGCCCCTGTTTCTTTGAGACCTACTGGACAATAACCCCTAGACTTACATTAATCAACTGGGTTACAATCAAATGGTTCATAGGTGCATATACACACACATAAAGTCAACATTTTTCTTTGGTACATTTTAAATAGACTTGTACATCTTTGTCTCCATATTCTAGGTCTGTTACAAGCCAGAAAGGATAAAGTTAATAATAGTGATTGCTGTTGCTTACTAATTATCTATTATCCATCACATTCTCTGTTTGCCATTTTGCATGAGTTACATTATTTAATACTTAAGAAAACCATATTTAGGAAGAATCAATATCGTCATTTTAAACACAAAGAAAATGAGGATCAGAGACAGCCACGAACTTGTTTAAAGTCATCCAGATGAGAATTAAAAGGACCAAACTGACATCTTTCTAACTCCAAAGTCCTTGCTATTTTCAGAATATTAGTCTGCTATATATGTTGTCATATATTTATATATGTGGGTCTCATGCACAAGAAAAAGGTCTGACTGGAAGATAATAGTACACATGTGACAGGGGGTGTCACAAACATGAATACGGTCACTCAGACTTGAGACAGTGAGGGGAGAAGATAGCCAGGGACAGCACCCTAGGAAAAATAGCAAAAGGAATGGAGTCGGGGAGAGAAGGGGAAGAGAAATTTTCATAAATGTATTTCTTTTGAAAGCTTGAGGTATTAATTGGGAAACGTCAGAATCACAACCTACATAAGACAGAATAATTACACGAACGTCTTACTACCCCAGTAAAGATGTTTAAAGGGATAGTCTATAGAGCAAAGAGAGAAATGTAATGACCAAGTAAGTGTTTTTAAAAACTCCCTGTAATCATAACAATTTCTTCTACTTTGACTCAAGAGGTACCATCTGATTCTCAGCACAACATTAACATACTAATTCTAAAATGGTAGGAATTGTATACGCTGCAAATGCTAGTAACAGTCTCTATTTCTATCTCCCAATAAATAAATATTATGCTTTAGGAAATCAAATTTTGGAGTCAAATTATACATGAAACTGCTCAATGTTTTAGATATGTAAACATGAAATGCTTAACCTTTCTTTCTCAGGAAAAACTTAGGGTTTTTAAAATTTATTGATGACCTCTTAAAAGGGCTTTTACTTTCCACATGATATTAAAACAAAAGGAGGAAGATAAAAACCAACCCAGATTTTTGATTTTTAAAACTCTTTTGCTTCATTGTATGGTTAGTACTCTTTTCAACCACTTTAAATCTTTTGTGGCTGAAAATTATAAGAAAATAGTAAGTATTTAAGAAAAGAAAACAATACGTAAATTACTGAGGGGATATTGGTAAAATCTGAGAGAATTCACTTGCAATAAATTTAGGATTGAATATGTGGAAGGAAATATGGACAGGAAGTACCGATCAGTTTGGCTAGAAAAGGATTCATGAAAAAAAGCATTAGTGATAAAGTTGGTTGTGGAGGACTTAAAATCTGAGTCTTGATCAACATTAAGAAGGGTCACTGAAGCTTTGTGAGCACAGTAGTGACTCTTCATAGTCTGGTCCATGGTAAAGGCTATATAATAAGGAGGACTTATTTGGAAGCTATTACAATAGTGCTACAAGAGGATACTCAGGTGGAAAGAGCTAAGAGAAAAGAGGAAGAACAGAGTTTGCATAAGAATCAGGATGCTCAGGGCCATGGAGGGCAAGGGAAGAGAGCCTTTGAGGAAAGATGCCAAGGGTTGAGAATGAACAATTAAGAAGTGGCAGAGGGGCTTCCCTGGTGGCGCAGTGGTTGAGAGTCCGCCTGCCGATGCAGGGGACGCGGGTTCGTGACCCGGTCCGGGTGGATCCCACATGCCGCAGAGCGGCTGGGCCCGTGAGCCATGGCCGCTGAGCCTGCGCGTCCGCAGCCTGTGCTCCGCGGCGGGAGAGGCCACAACAGTGAGAGGCCCGCGTACCGCAAAAAAAAAAAAAAAAAGTGGCAGAGGGAAAGTCATTAGATTATTGATCAGGGGGTCAGTGGCGAGCTCTGAGAAATTTCGCAAGGACTTTGGGAAAATGGAAGTAGAAAAGAGATACAACTTTAGATCACTGTCCAGCCACCTTGGTTTCCTAATGCTGTTTTAATGAACTTAGCATTGATTCTATGTGCTAAAATCTGCAAGCATGGACTATTCCACAAATAAAGTGTTTCTCGTGTCCTCATGTTCACTTTGTCCTACATTCCAGGCACTACACTTATTCTCAACCTTTTGACTATTAGAAATCCATACCCCTTCCCTAACCAGGAAGATCACTCATCTTTTAACATGAGCCTATTGCTCTGCAGTGTCCTCGCTGGGGCTGTTACTGAAATTAACATTTCATTCTCTGTGGTTAAAAATAGTACACTGTAATTTTAAAACGAATACCACAGCCAACAAAGACTGGTTACTGCCTGGCTTTTGTTTTGGGGAAAACATATTTTAGATCTTTAAGAGTTAAACTTACTAATAATTTTAAACAAAATAATTCTTACTCTTAATAACAGGGCTTCTCCTAATGATATAATAGAAGGGGCAGAGTTCACAGCTCTGAGTCCCCTAATCATGTAAGAGTTTGTTTTTTACAGTCTTCATGCCAGATCCTCTTTCTGGGCTGGCTAAGCCCAACACAGTGCTAGAATAATACGAATCCATTATGTCATCCTCAAACTACTAAATGGCCAAAACCAAACAGAAAAACAAAGGTAAAAGTGAACTTGTATTTCACTCATTATCAACTGATATTTTCCAAATACATTTCGTCCCATGAACTGGACCCTGTATTTTTTCTTTTAAAGCACCTAAGTTATCATAACCCTTTTAAAGTATCAGGAGGATAATTAGTGATTTTCAGGCTTGCTGTGTAAAGTTAGGGATCACTGCCCATGATTCCCTCAATTAACACTCACTTGCACTCACCCCCAAAATATAAAACAGGGAATGCTTTGGGTCACAAGGAATTTCTTTTGTAAGATTAGATGGGAAGCAGATGCTTTGATCTCTACAGAGAGCCAATTATGTACCCTAAATGAAGGCTCTTTTGGAATCACAGGTTTAAGTTTCACTTAAATTGTCTAGGTCTATAAAAGAAACACTTATGAATACAATGTCTTTATTAGTGACAAAGTAAAATTCACATTACTTCAGAAAAGGTAAAATTCAAGTTACCTTGAGAATTCTTGTTCCTATTTACTTCTGTATCATGAAATAGAGGTGAATGGATAGTCAAGAAATGAGATGAAAATTAAATGGAGATATATGAAAAAGAGTCAGCTTTTCAGTTGCTTTCAGGAAAAAAATAGTTTTGTTTTTGTGTTGCTGAAACTTTAAAGATATAGCTATGATACATTTCGCATAACTAACACTCAGTATCCGTGTTCCACAAATATGTAGGATTATTGAGAAGTTCTACCTTGGCTGGACAAAGAAATTTCAGAGCAATAGCAAATTATACATGTGAACACAGGTAATTAGTGAACAAAGGCCATTACTACAGTATTGTATTTTCAACATACAGAAGAGACTGTGGTACCAATACAGTTATAACTTATAGTCACATGCTTTCTCATACTACATTTATGAGACTGCATATAGCGGGATTGATTTTATATATAAAGCATACCTGCTGGATGGATATCCCATCTCAGCCTTAAATGTTTCTGTCAAAGAAGTTTTCACAGTGTTGTCCCCTGACACCTGATCTTAATACCTCCTCCTACCTTCTGTTCTCATATAGCACATTTTAAAACTTTTTTTTAAAAAAAGCCTTTTCTAATGTTGAGCCTCACATCATCTATTCCTTGCAGAGCTCAAAGCTGTCACCCCAAGAACTGTCCTTTTTGGTAATGAGAATAATTGATTTCTGTCCCAGTGTATATTTCATTGTGTAATCTGGATCATTCTCAAGTGTCCCTTAGTTTTCTTTCTTTTCCTTGAGACTGAACATATCTAATTAGGTTCACCTTTTCTGACAAACCTTGTTTTCTAAACATTTTATCACTTTGTTTCCCTGCACTCCCTTCAATTTGTCATTGTCCTTTTTTTTTTTTAACAGCCCCACATGAGTGAAATCCTCTAGAGGGCATTTTAGCAGTAGCCAGAGAAATAGAAGATTTTTTTTTTTAATTCACATTCTTCCAAGTATGTCACGATATATTGAAGATGCAATGTGATATTCAAATGAACATGAATGCATAAAAAAAGCAACAGGATGGAGTTAGACTCTTCCCCCATTGTCCTCCCTCCCTTCATTTTATCTCTTTTTTAAGATTTAACTGAACACCTTTACAAGTCATTCTTACTTTGGAGGGTGGTCTACTAAAAGGTATCCACTCCAGTGACCTAAGAACTCTAAATGTCTTCTGACACTTTGTCTGCCACCTAAGTGTAAACTCCTTCCTTCCTTCCACCCCTATCACTGTGCCCACCTCCCAGTCAGTCCTTCCTCATTAATATTAGCATGAGAAGTCACCTGTGTAATTTGTGTCTCCATAACAGTCAGATAGAGGTAAACTGTATATTTACATGTGTTTTCATCACAGGCTTCTCCCCATCCCAAGTTACAGCTGTTAGCTTTCCAAAGGAGGAAAAGGAAGAAATCGAGGGATAAATGAATCTTACAGATGGAATCATGGTTGAAGGCCAGCTGGATTTATGTCTCTTTATCCATAATGTGATCTAAGGCTACTGAATATTCAAAATATTGTTTAAATGAGGCTATGTTTCTGAAGAAGAGAAGACTTAGCTCCCTACAAATTATAACCTATGGAGGGAGGGCTATGATAAAAGAGAGAAATTAGCTTTATTCTCTGTAACCCCAGGAGGCAGAAGGCACAAGGCAGCAAGCACATACTAGCTCAGTTAAAGGAAGGCCTTCCTGATAATGGGGGGTCGGGAGGGCGTTAGAAGCAAATGTTTGCATCACTAGCAGCATTCAAACAGGGGCTGAATGAGATTGGCTACTGTGAGGTGCAGATGGAATTTATAAATGAACCTGGAGATTGGGCTGAATCAGTGGTTTCCGAACGTTGGTACTCAGTCTAGCTGTATCATCCAAGTGCTTAGTTAAAAAATAAATACTGAATCTTCACCCCCAACTATGACTCAGAATCCTTGCACGTAAGACTGAGGAAATTGTTATTTAACACATGCCCATATGAATGTCTGAGCCCAGCCAGGTTTACATCTTACTTCTAAGTCGAGATGACTTCTGAGATCCCATCTAACCTAGAGCTTCTACTGCTATCTTGATTAAACTATTAGGAGTTGAATGTATCATGTGACTCACCCCTGCTTTGATTTTTGTTATGCCAACTATTTGGGTCCCTAAGCCCCCTTGTTAAGGAGCTAAATATAGTCACATGGAGATAAATTATGGCTTAAAACACATGTGTGAAATATTGTTAGCATATTGGTAACTTCCTAATGAAAATCTTAATTCCTGAAAATTAGAAATGCTAGGCATAATTTTTAAACATGTGGAAAATGGAACCCACAGGAGAAACAGACTCTCAGCTCAGCAGGAACTGGGCCCACACCTACATCATTTCCCAGTACCTTATCCAATGTGTAGCACAGAGATGTTGTCTAATAAATATATGTTTAACATACTAATGAGCAATTTAATTTAAAAGGTTACTATTACATCCAGGTGCTCTGGATGACAGCTGAAGGAAAAACTGTGAACACCTAAAGTGCAAAATGGATTTGTATTCACATATCAAACAAGTGTGGGACTCACAAACAAAGACAGTATGTGCATTGCAGTTAGCACATTGAAGAGCATGTAGCTTTGAAAACAATCTCATATTTATTGAACCTCTTATCCAGCCTCATTTAGCAAAGGCTTTGAGACAGCTATAAAAATTACCCAATGTAATGATATGAGATATCACCTATTTTTTAGCCTTTGGCCAGAAGATCAAGGTGTAATTTAAAAATAATAGCACAGGGAACTCTGCTCAATGTTATGTGGCAGCCTAGATGGGAGGGGAATTTGGGAAAAAATCGATACATGTATCTGTATGGCTGACTCCCTTTGCTGTCCACCTGAAACTATCACAACATTGTTAACTGGCTATATTCCAATACAAAATAAAAAGTTAAAAAAAAATACATTACTGATCTCACTTGGGCTTTGGCCGAACACGTCCGTCTGGTTTCATTATGATGAAGAAAAACAAATAATTTTCTTTCTACCAAAAGCAGACTCAAGTTCTTATTAAATATTATATTTCAACTTGTTTAGCTATGGCAGATTTAACAATTTGTTTCTTTTTTATAGAGGCCAAAACTAATAGTCCTAGGAAATATTTCTGAAATAAGGTTTTTAAAAGAAAAAAAAAATGTGTTAGAAGAAGGGTCCATAAATTCTTGACCTTTTATCTCCATTGAAAGGATCATTTCACTTCACTTAAGCCTTGTGGTTCACAGAAGTGTAAGAATGTACAACGAAAAGCATGAATACTTTTCTCCGTGAGCAGTGCAGAAGAACATGAAGAATAAGAACAGGCTCCTTTGAAGTGAGAGGTGAAGCAACATTTCATATCCCCAGCATGTCTCTTTCTACTAAAAAGGGTGAATAGAAATAAACGCTAGTACAAGATTTACAAGACCTTCTGTTTCTCAGTTTTTAGAACTGTAAAGTACAACTGAAAAATGTGTCTCAAAGACAGATAAAATATAAAGGAAGAAATAATGATGTTAATAGCCTGTTGTGATGACTTCCTACTCTTATAAAACGCTTAGGGTTTGCCAATAGAAGCTTATGAAAACAGTCTAGGAAAGTTAAAATTATTTTTTAGTATTCTCTTTACAAATAAGTTATGAGGTCAAAGTTGCTTTGACACTATCAGTCAGAGTTTTTTATCTGGAAATGTCTGGAATTAAGCCAGTAGTCTTTGACTTTGGTCTTTCACAATATAGAGCAATGACAACCACTCTTCATGGAAGTAGGGATTGAAGTTGAAATAGAGCATTAAATTGTGAGAAATTTTAAAGAAATGTACGTATTACATTTTAGTAAATCTTTAAAATTCTCTATCCTATTGCAGCATCTGACCACCCTAGAACAGATTATAGCCAGAGTATAATCTAATAATCCCCAAATCCTGTAATATTATAAAAATTTTAAGTTACTTATAGAAAAAAAATTTTTTTCTGAAAGGCTATCTATCATATTATACCAAATACTATAAACTGATGTTATCAGAAAAACACTAATATATTTAAATTTTTTTTAATTTCAAGGTGCAATTTAAATACAATAAAATGTTCCAAGTTTGATGAGGTTTTTCAGATATATACATCTACATAACCACCATTCTAATCAAGATTTAGAACATTTCTATCACCCTAAACATTCCATGCTCCTTTGCACACAAACTTCCCCATCTCCCCATCTCCTACACATAACCCTCAGGCAACTACTAATCTCCTTTCTGTCTTTCTGTCACTACAGATTAGTTTTGTCTGTTCTAAGATCTTTACAAATGGAGTTATAAAAAGTGTATTCTTTTGGGTCTGGCTTTTTTGCTGAACATAATGTTTCAAAAATTTATCCATGTTGTTAACAATGTATCAGTAATTCTTTCCTTTTCATTGCCAAATAGCATTCCATTGTAATAAGATACCACAATTTATGTGTTCATTTACCTATTGTATTTGATTTGTTTCCAGTGTTTGGTTCATGATTATATCTGTTACTAACATCATGTCTAAGTCTTACTGTATTTCTCTTAGTTGTACAATCTTAACTACACATTATCTTTCTAATAATTTAAAAGACATGCATTTGGTATATAGATTTCACATGCAAGTAATGTAATAAGATATGAAATAACTTTCTGCAAGAGTTATTAAATAAGACCTTTTCCTCTTTCAATGACCTTTCAGTTAGTTTTAGACTTTTAAAATTTCTTAGAAAAATATCACAATATTTAAAGAACCTGAATGTACTGCCTCTTGTAATTTTAAACTTCTTATCCTTTTGTTGTTGACAACCTTCTGTACAATTTTAATATACATTAAAACATGTAATTCATTCCTAGTCACATTAATAAATGTGCTAACCACACAGTTCATAACTTGGTGAACTTGAGGGATGCATGATGCTGTCATATAAATCACAGGGTCAGCATATAAGTTTTCCATCGTGTTAAGTATGTTTTATAACAGAGAAGGCTGATATTTTCAGCAAATTTCCGTTTCTTTCTGATCAGTGCCCCCACTCCAAGTCCCACTGTAAGAAAGAATATACATAACATTTGGAGGATAGTAGACCCTAGCTTGGGAATGTGCTATTAACCACCAACTATATTTTTGTCTCTTTAAACATTTCTAATTATGTCTTAGTGATAGAGAGTCCTTCTATTATAACATTGGGTCAGCTATGTTTGTTTATCTAGGTGTATAAGAGAGAACACACAAATGAAACTGAATTTAGGAATTAATTATGTTTTATTCCTCATCAGTGCTTTAGGTTGAAACTCCGCCTTATGAAAGTCCCGTTATTTCATTGACTGCAGAAAATATCCCTACTGGCCTCTCAGGAAAGTGGAGGAGAGGATAAAACCTGTAATGATTGGTTAAACGCAAGTCAGTCAGAAATATTCCTTGAATAACCACTTTCAATGGAGCATTCACCATATAAGCAATTAGAATAGAATAGAAACAGCCTCCAAATTCCTCCTGAATCTTAAATCCTGTGGATTCACATAACTGTAAAATGATAATGCATACAAAGCTACACTAAACGTGTCCAAATTAACAGAGCACAACACTTCACAGGGCTTGCAAGGCTCTTTAGAGAGTCCCTCACTTTTCTTTCTCATATCCTTTGTAATTCATGAACTCAGATTCTGCCTATCATTTAAAATGATTCTTAAATCCTAACCTCTATGACTCTACACATGCTGTTCCCTCTGCCTGGAACTCATTTCCACCTTGCTTTTTCAGGACTCTATTTAGACTCCACCTTACCCAAGAAGCCTTATCTGAAGTCCTGCATCTGGGTTACATGCCACTTTTATATACTTCCATCAGCCCCCTTTAGCTGCTGTTTATTTCACTTTATTACTGTTTCTTGGCTTCTTAACATTCCCCAGCAGTTGCAGGCTCTGTGAATGCAAGAATCAGGCATATCTCAATCTCTGTTGTATTCCCAGTGTTTATTACAGGGCTTGGCACATAATGGATACCTCATAAATGTTTGTGAGAGAATGAGTGCATGAATGAGGCTGAATACATTATGGAAGAAATAGAGAATAACAGAGTGATTGCTTAGTTTAGATGAATTAAGTCAGGCTTCCTGAAATAGGTGAGGTTTGGTCCAGATTTTGAAGAGAATGAAAATTAATTATCAGTGGAGAACAGACTGGTGTACTAGGTTGTATAAAAAGGATGTATAAAAGTCATATTCTAAGAATTGGAAAAAGATTAGCTTCCCCCCGACCAAAAAAAAAGAAAGACTCTAAGTGGAAAACTAATGAGAAATGGAGTTGAAAATTAAAAAAAATCAGTGGTAGTTGATAAATGATTTTAAGCGCTATAGTCAAAGATTTATATTAAAAATCAGTAAGCACATCTTTAAATAGATGGATATCATGTTGAAATAATTTTTTAAGACAAATATTCATATTTAATCATGTTTGTAAATGAAAATACTAATGCAAGGTAAACGTGTATTTGCGTAGACTGCAGGTCATAAAAAAAAGAGAGTATATGTCATTTCCACTGCAAAAGGGAGAACATTTTTCAGCCCTGTTCTCCACAGCTTACCTCTAGCTAGAGGTGTGTGAAGCCTTGGAGAGCAGCCTCAGGGTGCCACTGAGATACTTCACAGCAACACAGTGTCAGTTAAAATGGACACCAGTAAAGCAGAAGCTAGTGGTCTGAAAAGAAACATTCTGTTCATTCAATAAACCTGCTCTCATCTCATTTTCTTAAGGCTTTAGGATTCGATTAAGTGTTAAGGGCTGCACAGGGAGAAATCTGGGTTCTGATTAGACAATAACCAGGTCATTAATTTTTTATATTTACATATAATGTTTCTGAAAACTACAAAACTAGTTTTCAGAAGCTCTGGAAAACATAATGTATTCAAGTATCACATTGTGTCTCACTGATTTATCCTTCGTGATCAAATAAATCTGGAACAAAGAAATGCATGGCCTAATCACTGAATTAAATAGACATGTATGAAGTGTGTGGCTGTACTGTGTAAATAATTAACTACTACTCAATGATTATGTTAACTAGGGCATACTAGAGTGGATAAGATTAATGAAGACTTTGCTTACAATTTAAAAGCTTCCCTATCAACAGCTTCTTTCGCTCTATTAGAACAAAGGATCTTTGCAATTTTTACATTAATAGTCTCAAACTGGAAATATTTGGATCCTCTCCAATACTGATGCTCAGAGCCCTCATAAAAGATCAATATCTAGTGAGCATGAGTACAATGAACATTTGAAAGGATGAAAAACCAAGCACACCAGAGAAGCAGCATGCTATGGTCGAAAAGTGGCCATGACAGAGTCCTAGAAGGCTGAGTGTTTATTTCATTTTTGCCATTTGCTGGCTGTGAAATTTGGGCAACGTCTTTTAATTTCTATGAATCTATCTGCACAACTGAAAAGTGAAGGAGAATAATACCTATTTCAAAATGCTTTGTGTAAAGTATATAATACAGTGCTACGGACAAAGCAGGTGCTCAATTAATACGTAGTATTAGTGGTAGTTGGATCATTATCAATTGTATTTTTTCACTAGTCTCTTTGAACAAAAATATACCTTGTAACTTCCATTATGCTTGTATAAAGTATTCCTATGACAAATTATGTAATTTATTAACATATCTCTGCACCATGGGTCACTCAGAATCAGAAAGTTCCAGAGTTGGAGGAAAGCGACTAAAACATCTGTTTTTTCTCTATTGACATCACAGAGAAGTTTTTCTCCCAGTCTAGAAATATTTCCAATGCCCCACTACTTGCTTCTCCCCAAATACAAAACTTTCAGAGGTTTAGACAGGAAAAGTAGCAAAGTATTACTGTTCTTGGGGTAGATTAGGTCTACCCACTCTGTCTTTGGGTAACCTTTGGGTTGTTTTTCCAAATAATCAGTTGCCCAGGAAGCTACAACAATGCTCGCCCAATCACTGAATGGGCTGATGTCACTCATCATTAAAGTCATTCTCCAGTTTACAGTCCAAACTAATTCCATGCATTACCACATCTTTTCAGGGAGTTGGGCACTGCCCCACGCACTGCTGGCTTTGTGGTGAAATTGGCTGTGTGGTACCTCTTGAACCTTGCATATCCTTAGGAAGAATGTCCTGCTGCCATGATTCTCCTGGCTAGGACCAACGTTTTCATATTTCCATGGACAAATGTTTACTGAAAGGAAAGGACTGGGCACAGTGCAAGAGCTTTGGATCCAGACAAACCTAAGGTCAGATTCTTGTTCTACAACGTACTGGCTATGTGACCACTGACAGCATCCTGCAGTCTTAGTTCCCCATACTCTAATATAGCTAATCCATAGCATGGTCATGAGGAATAACTAAAATCACAAACCCAAAATACCTACCATAAGACTATTTTTCTCCCTGTTCTCACACCTCCAGGTCCCCCACAAAATCATTCTTAGTTTTTGTTAGCAAATTTTATGAAGTCCCTCTAAACCAAACTTCACACCACACACACACACATACACACACAGACACAGTTGTGGAAAGGTAAATCACCCTCATGCTTTAAACTGTTTATGCTAAATCTGGTAGAATCCTTCAGTAGTAACTTTCTCAAGTCCTCCTATCTGTCATTAAAAGAATCCTAGCGTTAAGGACTTCCTTTTCTTCTAAACAAGGAAAACAGTCTAAAACCTTTCTCAAATGATGAATCAGAGAAACTGAGTCAGCAGTACACACATACACACTCATACACACACAGGATATGAGTTCTCCAAGTCCCTAAACTCAACTAAGAGAGCCCACGATTTACTTAAAATTGTTAAAATGTGCACTTAAGAGATGAAACTAAGGACTCCTCCCCTAAAAATGGATGCAACATAACGTAGTGTAAAAAATGAGTCAGTCACACCTGAATTTAAATCTGGATTTGCCATTTACTAATTCTGTAGCTTTGCGATACAGCAAGTAAATGTCAAATCACTTTATATGCATAAAGGAGATAATATCTATCTGTTGTTAAAATTAAATCAGATCTGTATAAATCATCTAATACAGTGCCTGGAACATAGTAGGTGCTCAATAAATGGTAGGTATCGGGGGGGCGGTAATTATGACTAGGAAGCCTAGTTCCCTTAAATAGTCTCCTAAATTGTTCATAAATACATACAAAGAACATATGCAAGTAATCCTAGCCTGCTCTCCCCATGCCCTTTTCTACTGATGAGTAGGCACAAACAGTCACATATACAATGCTTCCAGGACACAATCATAGTAAATTGAAATCTCCCTCCTTGCTCTGTATCTGATGTCCAACAGAGCATGTTTATTCCCTCTGTCACAGGGAAGCCTTTCAAACATCCAAAGGCAGCCTCCACGAACCCCCTAAGTCTTTTCTCCAGGCTAACTATTCTTAGTTCTTTCAATAGCACTCATAATTCAGGGTTTCTAGACATTTCACTGCTGGTCATATTTCTACGGAGGAGTTACTAGATCTAAGTAGAGCTACATTTTATATAGTGAGTGAAATATTAACTTGGGAAAAAAATTCTCTAAGAAGATAATTTAATGGGGGAAAATCCCCCTATCATGCTAAAAATACACCATCTTTTACTGAAGAAATGGTTTTGGCAAACTATTTTTAGCACTAAGAAGTAGGTACCCTTAAAGCTCCTGTTGGCTTGTGTCTGTTGCCCTCCTACTGCCCCATCAGGATGCTGCCAGGAGCAAGATTTCTAGCTTCCTCCTGTCCTAGCTTTTAAAATACTTTTCAGTCTTCTCAGTGTATACTGCAGGAGATTTCTTTTCTTTTCGGTACTGCATAATCACTCAATGTTTGCAAGTTAATTTTCTAAGCAAGATAACTTCTTAAAAGCAAATTTAAACTCAACAGAATTAATGTTGCTCATCTTACCTACTCTGGAAATGATTAAATGTAGCCTAACCCTCCTACTGTGACAAAATTTAATAACCTTGGCTGCACTATAAATAAGGAGCACATTAATCCTAAATCACTACTGTCTTACATACATAGAGTTATATATTTGGGTTAATCAGTAAGTATGTGCACAACTGCTTTTTTTCTTCATCCTCAGGCAAAGGACTGATAAGTTAGTTTGCACAGGTTAAACGATGCGAATCTTGCATCACGTTTCCCAAGCCTTTATCATTATCATACACATTTTAGCAAAAAGAAAAATAGTTTCTCTTATTCCAAATACTTCTTGTTATCATGCACGTTGCTGAAAAATTAAAAGACTTTGAGCTTTTTGATAGACTGACCAACAGCATTTTTTGGTAAGAGTTAATAGTTGCCATGCCCTCTTTAAAAGCCAAAAAACCTTGTGCTCATGATGCATTGAGTGATTTGATGTTCTCACTGTTTTATTCTTCTTCTAGATTTGTTTTCATGTAGTTGAGATAGTGATGAACCAAGCAGATCAACATTAGACGTTACACACGGGAGAAAAATTCAGCTCTAGAGACAACAGTCCACAACTTGCCTTTACCTTAACAGCACTGTAATCAGCCTAACCCTTTTTTGCTTTCATCATTTAATGCTTTTCAAACAGTGTATACAACTACAATGTGTACCATGTGGATCATATGTATTTGTAATACCCTATCCCAAGGTTAAACTTTTACTTATCAACTTATCTCTAACCTTTCATTTCTACCATCTTCTCCCTTGTCATTTTGATCTCTTTAACGTTTTTGACATTTCATGTTTAATCTCCTTGAACATTTTTTTCTTTTCATTCAAGGAGAGCTTCAGATGTTTGTCCTTTACATTGCTGAACTGATAAGTCTGTCCTTCATTATATCTATGGAAATATAAACCTGTTATTTATTTGTATTAGAGTCTGTTCTTATTGAGGGTTAGTACATTTTCACTTCATCTTGCCCCTCAGTCTACGTTCTCATTTTGATAGGAAGTGGTGTAAACTAGATTTTAAGTATTTTATTTTATTTTATTTTATTTTAATTGGAGTATAACTGCTCTACAATGTTGTGTTAGTTTCTGCTGTACAACGAAGTGAAACAGCTCCCTCCCTCTTGGACCTCCTTCCCATTCCCCCCCCACCCCACCCCCGCCCCCCGCCACCATCCTGCCCATCTAGGTTTTAAGCATTTTAGGCTTTTGAGACTGAGTACCAGAATTTGGTTCCAGCTATGCGTCTTACAGTTTTTTTTCCTCTCGGCCAAATTATTAAGCTCTAAAAGCCTCAGTTTTCTTATCTTTAAAGTGGGGATTCTACTGGTATTTATCCAAAAATTAAATGACACTGTGCACCTTTTACACTTAGCACAATGGCTAACATATAATAATAATACAAAAGGAAAAGACTGCCATAAATATAAATAAATCCCCATCCTTACCTCATAGAGGAAATGACATTTAACCTTGCTAAAAAATAAGAGATTTTCTGAAATGTTCTGCCATTTCCTATAATGAATAATTTTATGAGCTTTGCAATTTTTCTTAAATGTTTTTAATGTACCACTTCTCTCTTCTTTACTGTGTCTACATTGCCCTTCTCCTGTCCTCTCATTCTTAAATGATGAATGAACTTTTTGAGACTGTGAGATATACTATAATTATTTTTCTCCAGCCATAGAAAAAATCTATACCTGCCCACTCCTTCTCACAGGATTGATAAAGGATTTCACCTCGTTTATGAGTACAGTTCATTTCTTTAGGAAGTTCGGAAGGGAACTACTAAGAACTTACTATTAGCCTGACTTAATCAGTTTAATACAGAAATGCTTTCCATGATTATCAAGTGTCTTTAAACCTTCAGAGAATTTAGTACTCTTTTATATATAATATATAAATATATATTATACAATATATATACATTAGAAAATCCATTACAGTGAGGTCATAGGAAATTATTTTCATATTTCTAATAAACTACATCAGTGAAAGCAAATGAGTTTGTCAAAACTGTACTGACATAATAAAATCTTCCTTTGGTATTTTATATTGGGTTCATTCTTGTATTTGGAGTCTTTATTTTATACTTTGCTACTTCATTCCGCCAATGTGTACCAAGTTTCCTCAAAGAACATGAAGTCAATATCTTGTATCATCTTTATAAAGATACATAACACTTGGGCACCTATTGTTAAATTTCTTATCTTTTGTCTGAATGTGAAAAAATCCTCTATAATGAGACAAAAAGATTAGAGACCCAGGAAATTTGCAAAACTTACTAAAATATCTACATAACTGTTATATCATAATTTCTAAACATAATAAGTTCAGAAAATTAGGCCACGTGGAAACAAAAGAATACAAGCCTCTGTTTGAGAAGAGAAACTATGAAACAAAAATTATCAATTTCTCTTTAAACAAGGAATTAATTTTAGTTAAATAGAAATTATGAAGAAAATCACTTGGACCTAAAATTATTTTATTTATATACTGTGCTATACATTGCCTTCTCTTACTGAGAATAAAAGCCAAGCAATAAAGAATATGCATGACCCAGTGAGCTAAACAAAGAACCTATTTGTTTTGCTCTCTAATAAGTGTGACAGGAGTTTCAAGTCAGATTACATTTCACTATGTTCTTTCTATCATATTTCTATCACATTTGTCACAAGAGATAAGAATTCTCTAGTTGATAAATTGTTTCACTCCCAACTCTGTGTTTACCCATCTGAATTGTTATAAAACATGACTTGGATGTTTGTAGAAAGTCATAAAACATGGTCAGTGTAGGAGATAGTTCACAAATTATACTTACTGTTAATCATTTCAGATACAAGGGAATTAAAATGAATTTAGAGTTTTCTTGTTTATCTTCTTCCTGCCAAAAACTAAGCTCTTTATTATCCAGCTCTATGAAAATCTTAGTATAATCCCTGCTGTTTAAGAGGGTCAATCTGCTAACTTTCTCTTATTAAGATTTTAATAAAAGTCCATTGGACAGTGTCTTTTTTTTTAACCTTTCACTTTGTTTTTATTAGTGCCCAAATAATAATAATTATTAAATATTCCTTAGTGCCAGAAATCTTGACAGGATGTATACAAGTTTGTTGTTGGTGTCCTGATGATTTGAAGCTTCTAAGGAGTTTTATTGTCAGAGGCAGTTCATTGAACAGTGTCTTAACCTAAAACATGATTCAAAACTTTGTTTCTTCCTGTCAATTCTGCTCTACTAATATGAAAAACTCAATGCATCCATTAATATTTTTTGGCCATTTTCCATTCGATCAAGCAATAAAGATTTCTAATCATTAGGATAAATGTATATAACGATAGAATAAACTGAAAAATAGAAGATGATTATGAATGGAGTTGCATTCATCCTAAAGTCATATCACTAATTTGAAGTTTCCATTCCTTTGCCTGACTTGTTTCTGTATATTCCTATGACACCACTGCATAGACTTAACCTCTCAGAACCACTTTGTCAAATGGGTATGAATTTTGACTGAAACAAATAGGAAAAAAATGTTAAGCTTCAAAAACAGTCCTCCCTAAAGTATACAATATAGTTTGCTTCTATAACACCAAAACATAGATTGATAAAAATCCAAATATTTTCATTTCTTCAGTTTTTTTCATTATAAAGAGTTTATGATGACCAAGACTGAACATTAATTATAAATTAGAGTATAGTGCTAGAGGCTGAATCTATTTTCACTTAAAAATATCTATTTCTGGGGCCATAATTTGCATGTCCATTGCATAACATCTGTTTGGTTTGATCAGTACTCTGCCATTTTGATTGAAAACAAGATTTTGAGAGGTGAATTACTGCACTGGATACATTTGGTATGGAGTGTCCTCTTTGGGAAAAATCAGAGGGATTTTTAAACTAATATTGTTTTGTTCAAAATATGAAATGGAGATGTGGTTCATAACTGTATAAATGAGGTAAGCTGGAGTACCTGAAAGACCATAGGTCTTCATATTTTTGATGATTCTTTTTCCTTTGACCTTTGGGAGCCAAGGGATGTTTATTTCATGTTTGTGATCTTAAATAGGGTGTGGGCACATTGTCTGAGGTCAGAGATAAAGTGATACTTATGCCTTAATGAGGGACAGTTAATGAAGGTCAAAATGGGTTCCCCTCCCTCCTTCCCTCTCTTCCTCCCTTCTTTCCTGCCCCCTATCCTCCCTTCCTTTCCTTCCTTCCTTCATAAACCTTACCTTTTATGAATTGGCCTGGGCCTCATCCAGA
Organism: Aethalodelphis obliquidens; assembly: GCF_003676395.1. Classification (NCBI taxonomy): domain Eukaryota; kingdom Metazoa; phylum Chordata; class Mammalia; order Artiodactyla; family Delphinidae; genus Aethalodelphis; species Aethalodelphis obliquidens. Next base: position 3,919,740 of record NW_020837971.1, on the reverse strand, counting down.
TTAATAAAATATCAATTTAAAAATAGCTATACATTCTTTACTCCTCCAAACGTTTCCAATTAAAAGTTTTTCTCAAAATCATGTATAAGCTTTTCCTTAACCATACCAAATTTTATCACTTATAATGTCAAATAAGGCGCTAGCTTTTTGGAATTTCCTTAAAGTTTGCATGAGCAACAAATACCATAGGAGAGCATGGTGCATCATATCTATTTTAAACTTCCCAGGACTGTTCTGCTGATGAATGTTCATAATTCCAGGCAAAGTTAATGGAAGGAGGGAATTCCCCTTGAGAAGAGAATAAATGTAGGGGAGCCATCTGAACACAGAGTATGGTGCTTCAGTGCAATTAAGTCTGGAGTACCCTACTGGATATCAGAACTACACCTGTCATTTGGTATTCCAAAAACACTGATAGTATTCATGATTGTTCTGAGGGGAAATAAATTATTCATTTGCCGAAGTCTGATTACCACTTGAAATGATATTCTGAAAATCACCCATGTGTATTGAAAAGAAAAGCAAGCAGGAAAACAAGGTAAAAATGCAAGATTAATTTTCCTTTAAAAATAATTTATGCTGTTTCTTATGATTTGAATAATACCTATCAAAAGCAATAATGTATTAACATATACTAAAACTTCATAGCAAGCATAAGGAGTCTTAATATTTCATAGTTTACTTATTCAAAAGTGATTTTTCTCTTATTCATTGTTACTAAATAGAATAAGGTCTCAGATACCTTAACTATGAAATAGGGATAATAACAGCACCTTTCTAACTAGTTTCTTATGAAGATTAAGGGAGTCAATACATGGAAAATAATTAGAACAGTCCTGGGCATATTAACCACTTGGTAAATAAAAACAATAAAAATATTATTATCTGCTGTGATCATTAAGGCTCATCATAAAGACCCAATTCTCCTTTCTTTCCAGACAAGATAGGATTGTATTTTCCTACCCCTTTGACATTGGATGATTTCATTTGGAGGTGGGAAGGAAGCAACTATTATAAATTCCAGAATTATTTCTTGGATGACAAGGTGGATTATAAAACTGCTAAAGAAGGAGTTGGAGAAATGGCTAAGTTCAGTGTTGGATACAGTGTTTGCGCTAACCCTGGACAACCAGGTGGGAATGTCTACCATTCAGCTGGATAAATAAGTCTGGAGCTGGATGCAGATTTGAAGTCACCAGTTTATGTGGCTTTTGGAATCATGGGGCTTAAAGGAATCACCTAGGAAGTGGTTACAGAGAAATCTAGAGCACTGTGTGAGGATCAAAGTCTAAAGAACTTCAGAACTTGAAAGGTAAACTAAGGAGGGATGAGAAAGAAGATTGAGAAGACTGAGCAAAAAGACTTTTCTGACATAGACAAAGGTAGAGAGAAGACCAGAAGAAAGGGATGGCACAGAAGTCAATACGGCAAATAAAGTTTTAAAAAGTCCCATAGCCATTGAAAACACTCAGTTACTGCCTGGGAAAATAGTTCCTTTCAATGAACATGCATACTGCTCAATTTATTGCCGCAAAATCTTCAATTTCTTAAATTCATCCATAAGAAGACACTGTGTCAATTTTGAATATGTTGCTATTTAGTACACCACCTCCTGGCTGGATTAAATTCCAACTTGTTCTGGTGTAGAAACAGACTGTAACACAAGTAAGAGGGTGAAAGAGAGAGATTAATGGTGCAGGTTTTGCTGCAAACATTTTGAAAGTGGATGTGTGAAGCTCTCAGATATCTCATCTGCCACCTAAAGAGGATAAATCATTTGAGTTGAATAGGTACAGACATGTTTTTTCATCTCCATAGCTCTGTGAAGATGATATGACTGTTCTAGATGCAACAGTGGGTTGTCCATGAACCAAGACTCCAAAAGTCACTTCTCTTAGGTACTAATCAGAAATCAAGTACTTCAAATGTGAGGAACATGGTAAAACAAATGCATGAACTATATGCATTTATGATGCCATTTTGGGGGTAATTTATAACTTGTGTCTTGTGGTCTGAAACCTATGTTATTTGCCATGAGTTTAAATAGTCTTTTACTCAAATAAAATGGAATATGTGGTTTTCAAGTCACCAGTTGTATACACATATATACATGTGTATATATATCATACATATATATTTTTCTTCACTGATCAGCCTGGAACTAGAGAAGCAAAATTAGTTAATTAATAAATTATACTCTGTTAAACTACTAGAGCTAATCAATGAATTTGGTAAAGTAGCAGGATACAAAATTAATGCACAAAAATCTCTTGCATTCCTATATACTAATAATGAAAAATCTGAAGGGAAATTAAGGAAACACTCCCATTTACCATTGCAACAAAAAGAATAAAATACCTAGGAATAAACCTACCTAACAAGACAAAAGACCTGCATGCAGAAAACTATAAGACACTGATGAAAGAAATTAAAGACGATACAAGCAGATGGCGAGATATACCATGTTCTTGGATTGGAAGAATTAACATTGTGAAAATGACTGCACTACCCAAAGCAATCTACAGATTCAATGTAATCCGTATCCAACTACCACTGGCATTTTTCACAGAACTAGAACAGAAATTTTCACAATTTGTATGGAAACACAAAAGACCCCGAATAGCCAAAGCAATCTTGAGAAAGAAAAATGGAGCTGGAGGAATCAGGCTCCCTGACTTCAGAGTATACTACAAAGCTACAGTAATCAAGACAGTATGATACTGGTACAAAAACAGAAATATAGATCAATGGAACAGGATAGAAAGCCCAGAGATAAACCCACACACATATGGTCATCTTATCTTTGATAAAGGAGGCAAGAATATACAATGGAGAAAAGACAGCCTCTTCAATAAGTGGTGCTGGGAAAACTGGGCAGCTACATGTAAAAGAATGAAATTAGAACACTCCCTAACACCATATACAAAAATAAACTCAAAATGGATTAAACACCTAAGTGTAAGGCCAGACACTATCAAACTCTTAGAGGAAAACTTAGGCAGAACATTCCATGACATAAATCATAGTAAGATCCTTTTTGACCCACCTGCTAGAGAAATGGAAATAAAAACAAAAACAAACAAATGGGACCTAATGAAACTTAAAAGCTTTTGCACAGCAAAGGAAACCAAAAACAAAATGAAAAGACAACCCTCAGAATGGGAGAAAATATTTGCAAACGAAGCAACTGACAAAGGATTAATCTCCAAAATTTACAAGCAGCTCATGCAGCTCAATATCAAAAAAAACAAACAACTCAATCCAAAAATGGGCAGAAGACCTAAATAGACATTTCTCCAAAGAAGATATACAGCAAACACATGAAAGGATGCTCAACATCACTAATCATTTGAGAAATGCAAATGAAAACTACCATGAGGCTTCACCTCACACTGGTCAGAATGGCCATCATCAAAAAATCTAGAAACAATAAATGCTGGAGAGGGTGTGGAGAAAAGGGAACACTCTTGCACTGTTGGTGGGAATGTAAATTGATACAGCCACTATGGAGAACAGTATGGAGGTTCCTCAAAAACTAAGAATAGAACTACCATACGACCCAGCCATCCAACTACTGGGCATATACCCTGAGAAAACCATAATTCAAAAAGAGTCATGTACCGCAATGTTCATTGCAGCTCTATTTGCAATAGTCAGGACATGGAAGCAACCTAAGTGTCCATCAACAGATGAATGGATAAAGAAGATGTGGCACATATATACAATGAAATATTACTCAGCCATAAAAAGAAACAAAATTGGGCTTCCCTGATGGTGCAGTGGTTGAGAATCTGCCTGCTAATGCAGGGGACATGGGTTCGAGCCCTGGTCTGGGAAGATCCCACATGCCGCGGAGCAACTAGGCCCGTGAGCCACAAGTACTGAGCCTGCGCGTCTGGAGCCTGTGCTCCATAACTAGAGAGGCTGTGATAGTGAGAGGCCCACACACCGCGATGAAGAGTGGCCCCCGCTCACCGCAACTAGAGAAAGCCCCTGCACAGAAACGAAGACCTAACAGAGCCAAAAATTAATTAATTAATTAATTAATTTTAAAAAAAAAGAATCCTCTGAAGAGAACCTTCTAAAAAAAAAAGAAAAACAAAATTCAGTTATTTGTAGTGAGGTGGATGGACCTAGAGTCTGTCATACAGAGTGAAGTAAGTCAGAAAGAAAAAAACAAATACCGTATGTTAACACATATATATGGAATCTAAAAAACAAACAAAAAAAGGTTCTGAAGAACCTAGGTGCAGGACAGGAATAAAGACGCAGACGCAGAGAATGGACTTGAGGACACGGGGAGGGGGAGGGGTAAGCTGGGACGAATTTAGAGAGTGGCATGGACATATATATGCTACCAAATGTATAATAGATAGCTAGTGGGAAGCAGCCACACAGCACAGGGAGATCAGCTCGGTGCTTTGTGTCCACTTAGAGGGGAGGGATAGAGAGGGAGGGTGGGAAATGGAGGGTGGGAGGGAGAGGCAAGAGGGAGGAGATATGGAGATGTATGTGTATGTATAGCTGATTCACTTTGTTATACAACAGAAACTAACACACCATTGTAAAGCAGTTATACTCCAATAAAGATGTGTAAAAAATTATATATATCAACCAAAAAAAATTATACTCTGTTTATAAATCTACCAAATTGCTTGTCTCATTGGCTAATATACAACCATAATTGTAAAACACTCCTATTCACCGATATGTACAACTGTTATGGTTCCACATGCATCCGTATGTGAGAAATGTGTGTCATTGTTAAAACGCATGAAATTTATGGTCAGACTGACCCCAATTGCTAAGGCTCAGACTAAAAACCAAGTTTATTGACTTCCAGTTTTACTGATGAAAAAATGAGACTTAAGTTAGGCAACCTATCCAAACTCTTCTAACTAGGAAATATAGGAACAAAGATGGGAAACTATGGAATTCATTTAAAAACAAGTGTTTTTAAATGTTATGCCCACATTTTCAGTAATAAATTATTTCATAGCATTGTCGTAGATGTAGGTTTTTTAAGAAGCGTCACAAATGGGTCACCAAATTATTCACTTGCTTAAGTATTTTTGAGATCATACATGTACTAAGCGTTGCATTAAAAGATGAAAAAGATATAGATCTTATTCTCAAAGAGGAGATAAAGATAACTAGATTAATAAAGGATGTGATGAGACCAGTGATAAGAGCGTTGTACACAATGAAAACTGGTTTTTACTTTCTATATGTTCAACATCCTTTTTCTTTTTGAGTCTGGCTTGTTTAATATAACTCAAGAGAGAGCAACGGAGAGAGGAAAGGATAAAATATCCCTGCTTTATGGGAAAGCTCTCAGGAAACTTTTCAAACCATCCATTAATTATAAGTCTACTAGTATACTAAAGGGGCTTGAATTGTTTTTTGAGCCAATTGTTGAATATTCAGGAATTTTGTGAACCGGATACTGTTGGGGCCCAGGGTAGGCCACCTGCTAATATGCCTTAATCACATATTGATTATTTTGAATTAAAATTACTTAAGACATGGCCAATGCAAGAGGGACCCTCTGACCCTTCTTTCTGTCTCCCTGAAAGCAGGTAATAAATCTCTCATGTGAAAGGTGCACTCCCAGTTTCTGGAGGTAGAAGGACATCCCTATCGCCAGAGATAGGGAATTCAGGCCAAGAAACCTACTAGAGAAGCCTATATAAGCAAACCTTGTTACTTCTTTACTAAACGTAGCCCTAAACTGGTTCAGATTCTTTACTAATTGAGCACCGAAAACCTAAGTTTCTTTGTCCTGTCAATTCCTCACACATTTATGGTTTCTTTGTCTAAAAAGTAAAAAAGCTGCCTGCTTTGGCTACTTCTTAGATCCCATTTCTATGAGAACTCCCTGAGCACAAATTAAAATTTGTTTCTTTTTCCCCTGTTAATCTGTGTCAATTTTCTTACTAGTCCAAAGGGATAGAGGGGGAAATTTAACCCTCCCCAACAATATTAAAACCACTGGTGGTTTGAAATCAGCCACCCTGGTCATAATTTAACACCACAGGAATTGGCAGACTGCAAATCAGAGCTTTCTTTTCTTTTTTGGAGGGGAAGCGGTGCTGGTTTACCAGTGGACCATGGCTTCTAACACATGAATAAACCTAAACTCAGACAACCGCTGGTTTTCTCCTTGTGAGCTGTTTGTAAGGACTTTTCAAGCAATGATGACAAGCTCCTCTACAGAGACTGTGAAGAAGTGGATTCTCATTTTGTCTGTAAACCTGATGTATGGGTGAGTACTGTTTGGTCAATATTTTCTGGGAGAATAAGGGAGAAAATTGAAACAAGATCATGTCTTTCCCTATGAAAACATAGCTGATTGGATTAACCTTCCTTTAAGTAAACATTTCCAGGCAGTGTAAAGTACCTGAAAACCCAGTTTTCTCAAGTAAATGCTTATAATGATGCCCTAAATGGTTTGCTTCTGGTTTTTAATAAAGGAGAGTCTCCTACTGCTGTTCTCTTTGGTAGCTACTGCCAAACATAGTAAGTAACGCCCATCAATTTCTCAAATGGACAACAATCACAAATGGCTGAGTTCTAGCTGTAACTTATCGTTGAGTCAGTATGTGATGTTGAGAAATGGATGAAAAGTTCCTAGTTTAAACTTTAAACCCAGTACGTTCGAGTTATTTTAAGAGATTAAAATTTATATTGTCATTTGCAACAACATGGTGGACCTTGAGGGCATTATGCTAATTGAAATAAGTCAGAGAAAGACAAATACTATATGACCTCACTTACATGTGGAATCTAAAAACAAAAGAAACAAAGCAAAACAAAAAACCAGGCTCATAGATACAGAGAACAGATTGGTGGTCGCCAGAGGTAGGAGGGTGGGGATATGGGTAAAATAGGTGAAGGGGGTCAAAAGGTACAAACTTTTATAAAATAAAATAAGCCATGGGAATGTACTGTACAGCATGACTATAGCTAATAATAGTGTATCGCATATTTGAAAGTTGCTAAGAGAATAAATTTTAAAAGTCCTCATCACAAGAAAAAAAGTTTTTTTTAACTATGCATGGTGATGGACATTAACTAGACTTATTTTGGTGATCATTTCGTAAAATAAACAAATATTCAATCACTATGCTGTACACCTAACACCAGTAATAATGTTACATGTCAAGTATACCTCAATAAATATTTTAAAGAGATTAAAAATTATATCTATATTATACATATATATTTGTATTTATTCTGAATAATTCCTGTCCTTAAAGAATTTATATTAACTTGAGGAAGCAAAAATAAATGAGCACATAACATTTAGGCAACACTGTCAGTCAATCCTGAGCTCTTATACTAAAGCATGAGATCAGTGTAAGAGGCACATGTGGATGACTGGAGCCAACTTGGTGAAAGTTGTGGAACTGGAGTCAGCCCTAGAACAATGAATACGCAGTGTTGTTTGTTGTTTTTTTGTTTGTTTTTTTCTTAAAGGTGGAAGGGCATTTTAAGAGGGGAAAATAGCAACAACAACAGTAAAAAGGGACACTCCTGTGAGCAAACAGACTCGGGGTTAACGGGGCCACGAGCCGGGACTGACCAGGTCATAGTATGGTGGTACCCTAGAGGCCAATGGACCCTGGAAGACAATGGGAATGATTTTAGGCTTCATTGCATTGAATTCTCCCTTCTAGCTCTGGAATAGCTCTTGTGAAATGATCAAAGAAACTAGCAGCCACTGAAACCTCCACCTCTATCTGACTGCGGCTGGGTTGACCTCTTGAAAGAACAATCCACCCTGTCAAGGAAATCTGAAGAATAGGAAGGCAAGTGTTTGAAGGACTGGTGGAGACTGAAATATGAAAATTAAAGAATAAAAGTAAACTAGCAAAGAAGAAAGGACCCCATATGATTAAGGGCAGGAAAAAAAATGAAGAGACGATGATCACAGATAAAACCGTTCCCCAAAATAAGCTAGAAAGGTGAATTTGACATTGTACTTATTGAATCTGCCTGAATATGACTTTTAGTGTAATTATAACCTCAGACTCTAAAATATGCTGTCACACCACCCAGTGCTTGAAACTTTACACTTAATACTCATTCTAAATGTAACAATAATACCTGTAGGCATTGATTCTCAAATAAACATCATTGTTTCTCTACTTAGAAATTCTTATGATTGAAATACAAATAGTTTAACAGATTGTGTTTTATGTGTGTGTCTTTTTATGACACAAGCGACTAAATTTAAATGTGCAAAAACTCTTCTCTGGGTAATTTGCATTCTTATATCCCATTATAGAGTCTCCTATTTGAATTTCCATCTGCTCTTAATATCTTTTTGTGTTTATTATTGCTTTAATGAGATAATCTTGGTTTTACATACCCAGACTTCAATACAATTTGGCAAAAGCAATCTCTACTCTGATTTTACTCCCATAAACACCTCAGTATGAACCTTGTATCTTAAGGCAGCATCTGATATGAGATACTTGTAAAATAGCAAAAGGGAAAGAAAAACTATATAAAAGTAAAATTTAAGTAAACTATCCTTTATCTTTTAAAATCATAACAGATAGAATATTTCCTCTTATAAGATTAATCTAGATCTACCTATATAATAATGACTCTTTGAAGATTTATCAAGATGAAATACTATATTGACATGTCTTGGAGTGAAGCATAATTTGAAAGCATTAAATAGGTTCCATGAAGATTTTCCACTAATGGGGACTGACAGGGCTGTGAGTTGATAATTTTCTTATTTAATAGTCATAAATATTAACTTCAATCTGTGCTATCAACTAAAAATTTGTTCATTCAGATGCATCCACACTCATGGCTTTCTTTGAAGAGACTGAAAACCTTCCTAAAATTCAGAAAGAGCTCAGTGAAAAGAAATTATGATCCGTATCCACTTTAAGGTTTACTTCCTGTTAAGCAAACTTTATAACAGATTTAAGTTGCCAATAAAAGTCTCTCTAATTTTGGAGCCGGTATCGTTCCAAAGCCTCTTCTGGCTTTTCAACATGACAGAGTAAACTTACTGCACAGTAAGATTCTAGATATTTATTTACTCAGTTATTTACTTATTTATTTAAATTAATAAGCACACAATGCTTAATGTATGGCAGGCATTCTTTTGAGTGTTTTACACATTCATTCATCCTAGATGCCATATAACCCACTTGGGACATAATGAGAAAATATGTTTAGAAGAAGAAGTTTCATGAAGTGTCTCTAAATACGAGCCCTCTATATTTTAAGTACATAGTTAATAATACTAACAAAAACTACTGTTTATTGAGTGCCTGATAAGTGGTGATCCATTTCCATATACATTAGCTCACCTTCACACCATACCTAAGATAGGTACTGTTAACTCCATTTCATGAATGAATAAACCTTAAGCCTCATAAACAGTAATTACCAGAGAATAAAAACCCAGTTGTCAGTGTCTCCAAAGCAGGTACATACACTTTGACTCTCTAATACTCATTCATTTAAAGTATATTACAATGTATTCTTTTTTCTTTTTCAGTTCCATAGTTTATTTTTCTTGAAGTTATTGGGTCAAACTCTTTCCCGTTATAAATCTCTCTCCCACCTGTCTCCTTCTGCCTATCCCTGCTGTCAGCAGATGAGTTAAGTCCTCATCATGTCTGACTTGTATTTTTGCAAAAGACTCTTAACTCTCCCTCTTCCGGTCCACTCCAGACCACCAACAGGCTGATCTTTAGAAAACATAATTCTGATTGTGGCCCTTCCCTGCTTAAACCTTTTCCAAAGTGCCGCATTGCTTTCCGAATAAAATCTCAAATTTTAACCACAAACGTACAAAGCGTCTGATGAGATGGACTCTACTGGCCAGTGCAGCCTCATTTCTCCACACAGTACCCCAGGCCTCCCTTGCCCCACCTGCAAAACACACACACACACACACACACACACACACACACACACACATGCACATAGCCTATGCTTCAGCTAGATGAATTCCATGCCGTTTTGCTGTCTTTTGTGCCTCTGCAAGGTATCATTTCTTACTGGAATGGCCTTTATCCCCTTCTTTTCTAAGCTCCTACGTGCCCTTCAGTACTTAGCTGAGATGTCAAATCCCCTGGGATGGTTTCTCAGACATCTCTGGGCCTAGGAGAGGTGTTTCCCCATTACAGCCTCCATCAAACTTTCCTCATATCTATGACCACCACTTCAGTTCACATTTATTTTCCATCTATCCTGAGCACCAAAACAAGTTCAAATGCAGAATACAAACTACATTTACTATTCCAGTCCTCAGTAGGTTTTATGTTCTCTCAGGTGCTGAGCTAAAAACAGGCCCAGAAAATAGATGGTTATCCAGCAGAATTTGTATGTGTTTATGCCTTAGTTATTTCTCCTAATAAATTCCTCATCTTTAGCAGTTGTTCCCAGCTATATTTACTAGTATCTTCTGGGTTTGGATCCTGGCATTTACACATGACCTCTTGGTATTGACTTTTTGCCCCCAGTCTTAGTACCGTGGACTACAGGTTAAATGCCCTGCTCACTCATTACTTCCTAATATTGACCCGGCACCACGGGTTTTCCCTAACGTCAATCCTATATCCAGCCAGACGAACACAGCATTCTCATGACTCGTCTTTTGGATCACAGAGCTATAAGTCATCAAGCCTTTAGACAGAACTTTCAAAATTATTAACCTACCCAGGGAAGTGCATTCAGCCCCAGACAAGGAAGGGATCTCTCATGAGAGTGGCCACATATTAAATAACCATTGCTATTAGAATGGTTATTTTTGCAAATAAGTGCATACATCTACATACTAAGTACATATTATATTATTTCATCCTCATGGGATATAAGATCACACACATTTTACAAAGGTGGAAGTTAGTAACTAGCCCAAATTCACATAGTTAGATAATTGTCAAAATCAAGATTCTGGCTAATTTTAAATCTCAGGCCTGCCCCACGTAATTCTCTTTGAGTACAAGTATCCTGGGGGTCTCCAGTTCCCAGTACAGGTGTGCACAGGATCCTGCGTTTGGGGATGGGGAGTCAGTCATGAATACCAAATCAAGCTATATTACCTGCATCACAGAATCTGACTCTTGGCCCGTTCTTAGAGAAATGAATTATGATGTAACAAGGAGGAAGCAAATGAACTCTCTGAATGAATCTGAAATTTTATCTATGATTAACTATAGTAATGTCAGCCAAACTCCTCAGGGGGACATTGCAGGAGGGGTTGTAGCATCATAATGATGAGCCATAGTAATCAAAGGAAGATGGGAGCTGGGAACAAGAATAAAGCATATGCAACGGAGGGAAATGCTCATAAATTACAGAATATTGCTGGAATAATTAGTGCCACTTGACTCAAAAACATATGCAGCTCCTGAAAGTCAAAAGGGAGGAAAACTTTAGAGTCATTTGATTTGTCAATCCACAGGTAATCCCTCTGTACCTGTAATTTCAGAGTGTCTCATCCGTACTATACAAAACCAGTGACTATTACCAAAGGAATATGGGTATAAGCCTGGAAATTAAATCAAAAGATAATGCTGTTATCATCTAGAAAGCACTTACAGCACAACTTGAAAACTGAATCAATAAATGTTTGACAGGTAAACTCCGAGGATATAATTAATTCAGCAATTGGAATTCTAGCTAACTCTTTATAAGTCCTCTCTGTGTAATCTAATATGTGATGATAATACTATCAAACACTTACAGGACTTCACAGGACACAAAGGACCAAGAGTTACAATTACATTTAGTAGTATTAAGTTCACAGGACATACAAACACTGAACTTTCATTTCTTTTACAGTTATGTATGCAGTTCAATTAGGCTCAACCCCGGAAGTATTCACTGTCCATTGTGTGCCAAAACTGCGCTAATGCTAAGAGTAATCAGAATGAGCCCCTACCTGGTCTCAGTCTGGAAGAGGCATCAGAGGCAAACAGATAGTTACAGAAGATTGTAAGAACTAAAATATTGCCTGCCATATCAGTAAACAAAGAATGTTGCAGCCATCAAGCCATCACATTACAGCCGCCCCAACAGTGAGCCCTGAGGGAACTCAGGATGGAGACAAACGGGCTGCCCACTGCCAAGCGCATCTAGCCGTCAGCCACTGCAGCCACCCCCGCCACCCCCAACGGTGCACCCTGAGGAAACTCAGGATGAGAAAACACAGGATACTGCCCTCAGGCAGCAGAGGCGTATATTAAAAAAATGATTTCAGTGAGCCCAGACTTTTGCATCTTCCCATACATAAAAAAGCATTAAATTGCTTAACTTGAGATATCTGGTTTTCTTCTATTAACAATAATCTTTTGATGTTCTGACTACCTGCCTTTTGTTGCAAAAACTCCTATATACCCTGGCTCCCCTGCTTACCTCCTCAGAGCAGTCTCTCAGAATTAGTTGAGATGCTGTCGCCCGAGCTTGAAGTCCTAAGAATGTCCACCGAATAAAACATAACTCGCAACTTTTAGGTTGTGCATTTTTTTTTCATTCAACAAGTGCAAATAACAGTAGTAATAAAGCAACATTAGAAATATGAACAAGGTATAGAGGTTGCAGACAGGAGGGGTTTTTATTACCTGGGAAGGATGATTTTATGATGCCTTCGTTTCTTCATTTGTAAAAATAGGGGCTGGAGTGGAATGGTGGATTACAATCCCTATAGTCTGTTTCTACCCTATAATCTTGTCATGTCTATATATTCACCAGATTATTTTCATTTTGTTCATTTTTACCCTAAGGTCATATTTTCTGATATGGCCCTTGGAAATATTGAGTTAAAATTTTTCCACCGTCAAGGACTGATAGGGAGTCTTCATTATTTAGGTCCCCAGCTTCTCTTCTTTCCCCCTTCCTAAGTGCTTTGTAAGATGCTGTTGCTTTTGAAGAGCTCTTCCAGAGACTGAGTAGAGAAAGAAAGTGGAATTTTAATCAGTCAGCTTCACTTATTAAAGTTCTTGTGAAAGCTTGATAGACGAGAGGGGCAGCATTTAAGGGAACACTTTCATATCAGAAAGCTCTTAATTCCCTTCAGTTATGGAAAGCAGTGGTGTATATAATCCAAAATGGTGGAAAATCCAAACATCATTTATGTGACTTTGAAATGTAGTTTTGAACTTGCATTTGGACAGAAATATGGGACTAAGGACTTAAAGAGTCCTAAGCTTTCTATCTTTCTTATACATACCAGTCTTTAGAGAGAATAGGCAATTGCATGTTTGAGGTTTAAAACCTTCCTCCACTGGAATGCAAGTCAAATTAAAGTCAGAAGAAACTGAAATGGTGGCAGTGTCAACCAAAATTGCTAAGCAAGACCTCCTCGAGAGAAATCAAAACAAGATTTATCTTAGATGATATAGAGTACAGCTAAATATTGCCGAGTTGTATAATCTATGAACCATGTCTCCACTTAGACTGGATGATTTAAGTTGAATATGATGAACATCATTCAAGCTGACAGGAAGATGACTAGCTGAAGTTGCTCCAAGTGTCTGACTCCCCCACTGAATGCCAGCTTGGCAATCGGAGGAAGCCACAGCAGGGTGTCTTCAGAAGCTATTTCCAAACAAATTTAGACTTGTCTTATACATGATGAGAGCTATTTATAAAGACTGTATAACAAATAGCTTATAATAGACACCTCTGTCAATTGCATTTACAATGAAAAGATCTATCACAAGAAGGCGTTGATTCCCGTCGCAAACTAAGGCTGTAATATTTTTCCTTTTTCATCAGTTATGCTAACTGGGAAGGAGAATCAGTGTTAAAACATACTGTCCTTCAGTTCATTGAAATTTGAATTGAGACCTTAATAGGAATTAGAGTTTTCGTCAACATATGAAATAAAAGAGTAAAGGGGAGGGCTTCCCTGGTGGCGCAGTGGTTGGGAGTCCGCCTGCCAATGCAGGGCGAGCAGGTTCGTGCCCCGGTCCGGGAGGATCCCATGGGCCGCGGAGCGGCTGGGCCTGTGGGCCGTGGCCGCTGGGCCTGCGCGTCCCGGGCCTGTGCTGCGCAGCGGGAGAGATGCCCACATACCGCAAAAAAAAAAAAAAAAAAAAAAAAAAAAGAGTAAAGGAGAATAGATTTATTATAGCTGGTAAAGCCAAATTCAGAAATCATGTTGATTATCAAGATCTACATTCAGAAATGATGGGGATTACTACATGGAGATCTTTAATAGTTTATGCTTTGATCTGTTAATTGATGGACAAAAGGCAAGAAGACAGATTTAAAGAATTGAAAGCAGAAGAAAACATGTAGAAACGAACAAAGATCGAAAAAAGAAATTCTTGTACCTCCTGTTAAGACAAATAGAAAGCAAAATAAATAAATGACAAAACAAAATGAAATCTAAGTAATTTTAGTATGAGTGCTTTAAAGACTATCAGCAATTTTCTAGCTAGTTGGCCTCAAGAAGATGGGTCATTAAAACAGGATGCAAATTAGACCATATCCCCAGGGCAAGTGAAATTAGCATGTAGTAATTGTGCAGGCAGAGAGAGATTTTAGCATTGCCACAATCAAAGACTGAAATTTACAGAGGAAAAGAAAAACCTGAGACTAGAATTAGAAAAAAAACTAAAAAAACAAACAAACAAAAAACCCAAATTGCTTCTGGACATTTTTTTCAAAATTTGTTTTTGCAATTTTAGAAATATGAGCCTATGTTTGAAAACCCGTGATTTTCTTATTTAATATATTTCTTGTTTTTCAATACTGTCATTTTTTTTCTTAGAATATCTAAAAATGTGAAATGTGTTCAGTGATTACTGTGACATGACGATTTGAAACCTTGAATTTCATCTCCTAATTTACTCCCAATTTATAATGTTATATTGTGCATATTAGTTACTTCATTGAGAAAACATTCTGCTTCCTTCGTTGATTCATTTTTCTTGGTAAACATTTTTTGTGTACTTATTATATACAGGCTCTATGCTTGGTGCAAGATTTGTGAATTTAGATAGGACATGGTTATAGTCTTGGTGCGTTTGTTGAAACTAGTGGAACAGAGACAAGACAAACGTGACATAAGTGGCATAAACACCATGATTAAAACTGTGTACAGGGCTTCCCTGGTGGCACAGTGGTTAAGAATCCACCTGCCAATGCAGGGCACACGGGCTCAAGCCCTGGTCCAGGAAGCTCCCACATGCCGTGGAGCTACTAAGCCTGTGAGCCACAACTAGTGAGCCTGCACTCTAGAGCCTGCAAGTCACAACTGCTGAAGCCCGCACACTACAACTACTGAAGCCTACATGCCTAGAGCCTGTGCTCCACAACAAGAGAAGCCACTGCAATGAGAAGCCCGCGCACCGCAACAAAGAGTAGCCGTTGCTCTCCGCAACTAGAGAAAGCCTGCGTGAAGCAACGAAGACCCAATGCAGCCAAAAATATTTAAAAAAAAAAAAAAAAAAAAAAAAAAAAAAAACTGTGTACAAGCAAAGCCAGCACAGATAGAAAGAGGTCACTTCTACATGGGGTGAGATGTATCAAGGAATTCATGAATGAACACAGTGTTACAAAATCTCTAGGTACCAAAGATATCTACCAATTATCTCTATCTCAAAGGACAAGAAGTGAGAAAAAATCTTTATTGAAACCTTTAATGTAAGTAAATTAAAAAAAATAACAAATAAAAATAAATTAAAGAAAATAAGAAAAAAATAATAAAAATCTCCCCAAATGTGAAACAGCTATTTCCAGAGCTGTCATAAATAAATAAATAAATGATTTTTACTGCTACTACTGCCACTACTACTTCTTTTTCCTACACAGTATCAGAAGTAGAATCAGTATATACTTATGTACTAAAAATATGTGGGAAAATGTATGGGGAACTGTGTGTTTATAACATTTAACCTCATATATTCTTAACTGATTTTCTAACTTTCATGCTTAGAAACCATCCTTCATCAAAAAGATCCAAGTGTTTAATAAACAAATGTAGAATTCAGTGTGTACTCTCCTGTGCTTCTTGAATTAATGACATTTATTTTCAGCTTTGGTGAGCAAACCATGTTATTGCCATATTCTTCTCTTCTACCCCCTGAGAAAAGTTTCCCATGTGTTAAACAGAGCTCAGTTGTGTGATGTGGGGTGTTGGGGGCACGGAAGAGAAAGAGGGAAAAAGATACAGAATATTCTTGTGTAAATATGCATATGTATAATGCATATAAACATATGCAAAAACAGGGCTTCTAGACACAGGCCGACAAAGAAATATAGATCAACATGAGGCACGGAAACACATGTAGACTTAGATGGACCAGTTATCTTAGGGGACAATGTATTTCAAAGGCCAGTCTACAAAACCATCTAATTAAAAGAACATTTTAACACTCGATTCTGCTTTTCTTTGTAAGGATTTTCTCCCTTCTGTTTGTTTTCTTCACTAAAGTCACAGCAAGGGTTGTGCTGAGCTTCCAGTTGATCTAAGCTGCTTGGTGCATGCCCAGACAGCAAGAAAATGGTTTCTCTGGCAACAGGAATTATGTGAAATCTGTGTGTCCTCCCCCACCCTCCATCTGATTCCTGTTCACTTAAGCTGTTCACATATAGGCAACAATGAGGCATTGGAACGCTAATGAGCAATTCAAATTTATTGAGCTAACTCATGGAGGCGGGCACTGTGGGCATCCTCATTTCCTGTGTACCAAGGAGCAGGGCACATTTGTTGTATGTTATTCAAGAACCATGCACTATCAGCAAATAGCCCAAACCAGATAAAATCAGATACCTATCTAAAATATGAAGCTTACGTGGAATTTATTTCCATCATGATATAAGGGACATACAAAAGCTTTCGGGTGCTAAACGTTCAGCTTTGAATTTTCCAAAGATGCTGAGGCATGGAGGTCACAGTGATTCAAAACAGCCTCACATTATGTCTGGAACCCAAGAGGGAATAGCAAGAGCTTTGATTAAATTGCTTCAAATGTCAGTTTTTTTTATTTCTAGGGAATCATACTGTGCCTCCAAGACTAAAGCTCCAGAGTTTTAAATTTAGTCTTTGTTCATATTCTCTGATAGGTTCACGATTAGACCTCCTCTGCATATTTAGTTTTTCTCCGACGCCTTTGTTTAGAAGAGAGTCCTGTATTTAGCAATGGTGCTAAGGTGGATATTCAGTAACAGAGTTTAATCAAATGCAGATTGATTCGCTTGAAGGAAGAAGGGCTGAGAAGTAAATTAGCCTTGTTCTTCAGGCACTGGGAGAATGTAGAGGGGGGTGAGAAAATCCATTTGTCTTCAGCTTCAACAAGGATGAAATAATAGCAAGAAACATACTCAATAACATAAATCAGAAAATATAGTGAATGGACCCATGAACAGGTTTCAGAATCACTGTCCTAGAGATTTGTTAGAAAAAATTTTGCCTCTTCAACGTCTAGACTATCTTAGTACAATTTACCTGGAAGCAGGTGGATTCTTAGGACTTCCTTGGTTTTATGACCATATATTTAACCTGTTCAAAATTAAAGACTTTCTGACACCAAAAGCAATAGGAAATGCCTCTTTGCAGAAATCCTTAACCTCAATCTACATGATAGTGTTTAAGTAATAGCTCACTGAAGATTTGTTTTAATATTTAAAATCTAACTTCCAGTTAAAGCTTTGAAGAAACAGTGAGCAGAGTAAGATTAATGACACAAATATAATGATTATTTAACACAAAGCATGACAGTGATATTGCAAAAGACCGAGGTGAAAGTGAAATAATAGTACTAATTGTAACAATTACTTCATTTTTATAGTCAATCCGTACATAAGAAGATACTGTCTTAAATAATAAGATAATTTTAAAAATCTGAAATAACTGTCATTTTTCCAGGGCATAAGTACGCCAATAAGTACAGTCAAAATTTGGAAATAAATACAAAATGTTAAGTCCTACGTAGAAGAAAGGCCTACTGAAGTCATTTAGAATTTTGAATCCTGTCACAGAGCTCTCAGAAACAGAACATCTTGCAATCAAAATTTTATTCCATTTGGAAAATAGAGACTCAACACTTCTACATAAAAACAAATTGCCCTTCACCTAATAGATCAGACAACCTGAGACCGAGGCTTGGCATATTTAGCCACTGTTTGTTCCTGAGAAAAAAGAAATTGCTCCTGTGATTCTAACAGTTGCGCCCCTCTGCACATTGGGTGACGAGAAGTTACAGGTGTCCTCAAAGAACTTCTGAGCTCTGCACATGGGGTGATAAGAAGTTACAGGTGTTCTCAAAGAACTTCTGAGCTCTGACTTGGAGTCCTTTTCCCACAAAAGCATCTTTCAATTGTGAGTTTTGCTTTGTTTCAATTTCTTAATTTCATTTATTTAATTCCGCTCCTCCTTGTTCCAAGAAGAGTTGAGACAGCTTGCCATTACAGTGTGTATATGTTAATCCCTGATAACAGTGTTCCTTTCAAAGAGAAAATTGTCTAAGATTAGGAAGATATCTTGACAAGGTGCTTGCCGTGGAATAAGAGTCTGAGAACACGTGTTATTAGGAGAGAAAGCAATGGAAGACAGTGAAACTATTCCTAAATTAGAAATTAATGAGAAATTAGTGGATGGTGGGGAATAAAGATAAAAAATGAGCAGGGCTAGGTGCCTTTAAGATAGATGAAAACATATTAAAACTGGGGATATATAGTATTCAATTTTAAGTTGTTGGTGTTTCTGCATCTTCCCCATAATTCAGGAAAGTGTGCTAGAGTCACACTGCTGAGCAGTGTGCATGTGCTGTACACTTCAGAAAGAGGCTGATTTCCGTATTTAAATATATAACATAGCAGAGATACAGGGAAGAAAACAAAAAAGTTACAGAAAGAGGTAATTGGAGACAGGTGACCATGACAAGGCAAGACCCATTGGGAGTTCAGAGAAATGCTGAGAAGGGTATTGGGCTTTCCATGGATTAGGAGTGTAAACCAATCTTATTTAGAGCTTAAAGGGCAAGAGGGCTGCCAATGACATATGGGTTGTATCACAACACACACACACACACACACACACACACTGAAATGGTAAAATGTTACAAAGTTTAAAATTAGAAATGGGGAAACTACACCACTGAGCAGGAGCTCAAGATCTGGGACAAGAAATATGCCATATGTATCAATGGAGTAAGTACATTTTCATCATGTAAGATTAGTGGACCAGCTTCAGGACCTTACTATGGTCAACTTATTACAAATTTCCATAACCTTTTCAAAATCACTTCGATATGAATCATGTGCCTACTGAAGCTTTACACATATTAGCTGTGCATGACCTTAGCCTAGTGGGTAAGACTATCTGAGCACTAATATTCTCTTTTTTTCTTGTAAAATAAGAATACTAGTGTCTATTTCAAACATAAATAATAATGATTAATCTTCATTTAGTTCATAGTATATGTCAAGGCCAATTTTACAGCTATAATTTAGTTTAGTTCTTGCAATAATCCTATGAAGTATTATTATTCTCATTGTATAAATCAGGAAACTAAGGCTAGCAGAAGTCAAAAAACTTTTCTCAGCACAAAGTTGGGCCATTAGAATGTCCCAGAGCTACTGACAGCAGTAATACTGGTAAACAAGGTGAAACTCAGTTTTAATTCTGAATTTTATATTATTGACTTGTTATTCCTCCATGGGTGAGCCCAAGATAACTCTGTAATAATAAATCCTCTGTAAATGTTCATGCAAGTCATTCTATGCATTTTTTCACAGTATTTTTTATCTCATTTGACAAGAGTAGAATGCCTTGCTCACTTATCATCAGTTTTAATCCCTACTGGAGCATCAGTTAATCAATAGAGGAACAATGGGAACCTGATTCCTGCTCAGGCATCAAGCCATTCCCAAAATGACAAAAACTATTAACATTGTTTCATCTTGACTATGGACTGGCAGGAAGAAATCCCACTGTATATGCCCAATGTGAGGTGAGATTATGTTTTCAACTTAATTAGTCACACCAAGTAGGAGCGCATGCAGCCTGTCTCAGCACTTGGGCCCGTAGAGTGCCCAGTGGGGGCATATAGCTGCCAGTGACACTGTCCAAGGATGGTAGGGTCTCACCAGGGTCTGGAAAACTCAACCTTTGATATGCCATTGTCCTTTTATATTCTGAGCTTACATCACCATTTGGAAAAGTTAACTTAATGAGAGATGTGTTCATATACTGGGAAGCCAAAGCATCAGATATAACACATTCTTATTTCTGTGGAGAATTCACAGAATGAATGTCTAAATTTACCTAAAAATATCTCTGTTTCCATTTTTCCAACATTCTGGAGAGCCAATTTCCCTGCACCTATGGTGTGAATCAATTAATAAAAAAATGTTAAAACCAAAGGTAAGATTTTGTATAAATTCAAGAGTCTGACACACAGTGGTTCAATGAGTTCTACATTCTAAAATATTAAACACTCGAAATCTTGCAATTACTGTATGTCTAAATAGAATATTACCTAAGTATTTTTGCTTGTATAAAAACCTCAACCTTCTCAAATTACTTTTATTAAGTTTGGAAGAAAAAAAAAAAGAAAAGGAAAATAACTATAACTGACCTTCAAATAACAGAAGCATTTTGTTGGTAGGCTTTATATGACTATGCTCTCCAAAAGTTTATGAAAGCCAAATTGTCATCCGTGTTTATTTATTATTTAAAAGGAGTGAGTGATATAAAACACTAATTTATTATTTAAAATTATTTAAATAGAATTACTACAGTTCACTGTAGTTCACACAGGCTCTTGCATGAAGAAAATAAGCAAGGTGCAACGTTTCTTGTTTTACCTTCACAGACAAAGGTTGTGCCAATGGCTTGCTGCTAACAGAAGCTCTTTCTATGCATTAAACTTGTCTCACCAAGACAGGTGTTTGAAATATGAGGGGCCAGCCTGCAGTACTATCAGTAGTTTCATTAGAGGGAACTTATTCTCCAAAGGCACCTCTTTTGTGAATATAATTTAATTTGGACTACCTTTCTAGGTGGTAGATGTTTGTGACTACTATCTCCAAATAAAGAAAAAGGTTAAATAAAAGTGGTAAGCGACACCAAATTAATGTTTGCACTATACTTTCACTTTATATAATTCATCAGTTATAACCTTCATTATTGAAAACACTTAGTGAAACCTATTCAGTGATCTGTTACTAAACAAGAACTCATAATCATTACAAAATACATCAAGTGGATAACTGAGAAACTGCCCCTCTCCTGGGCAGCGAAGGCTGCCGACATGTCCTGCCCACCGTCTGCCGAACACAGTTGGGTGTTGCTCCAGGACCTTGCTTCAGACAGAGTGAGCTAACACAGACCTTGGAGACAGATTTGCTGGGTTTGTACCCCTGCCCCAACATTTACATGCTCTATGGCTTTGGGCAACTCAAGTAGCGTGAATCTCATCAGCACAGAGAGAAAACTTCACTGAAAACTCATTGCAGAGCAGCGGTAGAAGCCAGATTCCATGACGGCAGCAGCGGGGTTCGTGGCAAGAACCACGGCTTGCAGGCAACCCTGGGTGGTCTTGTCTTCCTGCAGCTTGCACACCCTCAGACTTAGGAGCTGTTTCAAGCACACAAACTTCAGAGAGTAAGGTGTTCTTGACACCATCTGTACCAAATCTGTGACTGAACCCAGTGAAGCCCTCTATATAAACGTTTAAGATTCTACCAGCACATGTGGAGACCTACTCTTTTAGCCACCGGCTGCCAGAGACAGCTTCGTAGACAAATTGCTCCCAAGTCAGCCTGTTCTACCTGAACAGATATTGTAGACCCTCACAATCTGACTTCATAATGGACACTGCCACATTCACTGCCGTATGGCTGACAGGATCTTGGTGATCTGGCTGGGTGTCAGGCCTGAGCCTGTGAGGTGGGAGAGCCGAGTTCAGGATGTTGCACCACCAGAGACCTCCCGGCTTGATGTAATATCAGTCAGCAAGAGCTCTCCCAGAGATCTCCATCTCAACACTATGACCCAGCTCCACTCAACAACCAGCAAGCTCCAGTGCTGGACACCCCAAGCCAAACAACTAGCAAGACAGGAGCACAGCCCCATCCATTAGCAGAGAGGCTGCTTAAAATCATACTAAGTTCACAGACACCACAAAACACACCACCAGACGCGGTCCTGCCCACCAGAAAGACAAGATCCAGCCTCATCCACCAGAAAACAGGCACCAGTCCCCTCCAGCAAGAAGCTTACACAACCCATTGAGCCAACCTTATCCACTGGGGGCAGACACTGAAAACAATGGGAACTATGAACCTGCAGCCTGCAAAAAGAATAACCCAAACACAGTAAGTTAAGCAAAATGAGAAGACAGAAAAACACACAGCAGATGAAGGAGCAAAGTAAAAACCCAGCAGACCAAACAAATGAAGAGGAAATAGGCAGTCTACCTGAAAAAGAATTCAGAGTAACGGCAGTAAAGATGATCCAAAATCCTGGAAATAGAATGGAGAGAATACAAGAAATGTTTAACAAGGACCTAGAAGAACTAAAGAGCAAACAAACAATGATAAACAACACAATAAATGAAATCAAAAATTCTCTAGAAGGAATCAGTAGCAGAATAACACAGGCAAAAGAAAGGATAAGTGACCTGGAAGATAAAACAGTGGAAATAACTACCACAGAGCAGAATAAAGAAAAAAGAATGAAAATAATTGAGGACAGTCTCAGAGACCTCTGGGACAACATTAAACACACCAACATTAGAATTATAGGGGTTCCAGAAGAAGAAGAGAAAAAGAAAGGGACTGAGAAAATATTTGAAAAGATTCTAATTGAAAATTTCCCTAATATGGAAAAGGAAGTAGTCAATCAAGTCCAGGAAGTGCAGAAAGTCCCATACAGGATAAATACAAGGAGAAACACATGAAGACACATGTTTATCAAACTATCAAAAATTAAATACAAACAAAATATATTAAAAGCAGCAAGGGAAAAGCAACAAATAACATACAAGGGAGTCCCCATAAGGTTAACACCTGATCTTTCAGCAGACACTCTGCAAGCGAGAAGGGAGTGGCAGGACATATTTAAAGTAATGAAAGGGAAAAACCTACAAGCAAGATTACTCTACCCAGCAAGGATCATTCAGATTTGACAGAGAAATTAAAACCTTTACAGACAATCAAAAGCTAAGAGAATTCAGCACCACCAAACCAACTTTACAACAAATGCTCAAGGAACTTTTCTAGGCAGGAAACACAAGAGGGGGAAAAGACCTACAATAACAAACCCCAAACAATTAAGAAAATGGTAATAGGAACACACATATTGATAATTACCTTAATTTTAAATGGATTAAATGCTCCAACCAAAAGACATAGACTGGCTGAATGGATACAAAAATAAATCCCGTATATATGCTGTCTACAAGAGACCCACGTCACACCTAGGGACATATACAGACTGAAAGTGAGGGGATGGAAAATGATATTCCACGCAAATGGAAATCAAAAGAAAGCTGGAGTAGCAATTATCATATCAGACAAAATGGACTTTAAATAAGGACTATTATAAGAGACAAAGAAGGACACTACATAATGATCAAGGGATCGATCCAAGAAGAAGATATAACAATTGTAAATATTTATGCACCCAACATAGGAGCACCTCAGTACGTAAGGCAAATGCTAATAGCCATAAAAGGGGAAGTCAACAGTAATACAATCATAGTACGGGACTTTAACACCCCACTTTCCCCAATGGACAGGTCAACCAAAATGAAAATAAATAAGGAAACACAAGCTTTAAATGATACATTAAACAAAATGGACTTAATTGATATTTATAGGACATTCCATCCAAAAACAAAAGAATACACTTTCTTCTCAAGTGCTCATGGAACATTCTCCAGGATAGATCGTATCTTGGGTCAGAAAACTGGACAGCTACATGTAACAGAATAAAATAGAACACTCCCTAACACCATACACAAAAATAAGCTCAAAATGGATTAAACACCTAAATGTAAGGTCAGACACTATCAAACTCTTAGAGGAAAACATAGGGAGAACACTCTATGACATAAATCACAGCAAGATCCTTTTTCACCTACCTCCTAGAGAAATGGAAATAAAAACAAAAATAAACAAATGGGACCTAATGAAACTTCAAAGCTTTGGCACAGCAAAGGAAACCATAAACAAGACCAAAAGACAACCCTCAGAATGGGAGAAAATATTTGCAAATGAAGCAACCGACAAAGGATTAATCTCCAAAATTTACAAGCAGCTCATGCAGCTCAATACAAACAACCCAATCCAAAAATGGGCAGAAGACCTAAACAGACATTTCTCCAAAGAAGATATACAGACTGCCAACAAACACATGAAAGAATGCTCAACATCATTAATCATTAGAGAAATGCAAATCAAAACTACAATGAGATATCATCTCACACCAGTCAGAATGGCCATCATCAAAAAATCTAGAAACAATAAATGCTGGAGAGGGTGTGGAGAAAAGGGAACACTCTTGCACTGCTGGTGGGAATGTGAATTGGTTCAGCCACTATGGAGAACAGTATGGAGGTTCCTTAAAAAACTACAAATAGAACTACCATATGACCCAGCAATCCCACTACTGGGCATATACCCTGAGAAAACCATAATTCAAAAAGAGTCATGTACCAAAATGTTCATTGCAGCTCTATTTACGGTGGCCCGGAGATGGAAACAACCTAAGTGCCCATCATCGGATGAATGGATAAAGAAGATGTGGCACATATATACAATGGAATATTACTCAGCCATAAAAAGAAACAAAATTGAGCTATTTGTAATGAGGTGGATAGACCTAGAGACTGTCATACAGAGTGAAGTAAGTCAGAAAGAAAAAGACAAATACCGTATGCTAACACATATATATGGAATTTAAGAAAAAAAAAATGTCATGAAGAACCTAGGGGTAAGGCAGGAATAAAGACGCAGACCTCCTAGTGAACGGACTTGAGGTTATGGGGAGGGGGAAGGGTGAGCTGTGACAGGGCGAGAGAGAGTCATGGACATATACACACTAACAAACGTAGTAAGGTAGATAGCTAGTAGGAAGCAGCCGCATGGCACAGGGATATTGGCTCGGTGCTTTGTGACAACCTGGAGGGGTGGGATAGGGAGGGTGGGAGGGAGGGAGACGCAAGAGGGAAGACATATGGGAACATATGTTTATGTATGACTGATTCACTTTGTTATAAAGCAGAAACTAACACACCATTGTAAAGCAATTATACCCCAATAAAGATGTTAAAAAAAAAAAAAGATGTTAAAAAAAAAATACATCAAGTGGTTTCATTTCCACATTTTCAAGAATCAAACATCATCTTAGTAGTGTGGGTAGATGTGATTACCTAAAATGAAGATAACTTCTTTCTTATGTAAATATGTCAAAATATATCTAATTAAGTGCATATAAAGTCATAAATAAACCATGCTTTTCTTAGTGGGATAAAGTTATAGTCCATACTGGGGAAACACAGTAGTGACAGCTGATAGGTATGACTTTATTTTTTCCTATTAAATTATACATGGTAATAGCTAACACTCTTTGGGTGCTTCCTATGAACCAGTCACATACACTTTGTACTAACTTATTTAATCCTCACAGAAAAGCTATGAGACTGGAACTATTATTGTCCTCATCTTATGGATGAGTTACAGAAAGGTTAATCAACTTGCTCCTAGACACAGCCAGTAAATGCTGGAAACTGATTTAAATCTGGACAGTCTATTCTAAAATCAGTCCTTTTTTTTTTTTTTTTTTTTTTTTTTGCGGTCCGCGGGCCTCTCACTGTTGTGGCGTCTCCCATTGCGGAGCACAGGCTCCGGAATTAATTAATTAATTAATTAATCTCCAATAATCCTGTTGATATTTGTAGGTCCTTTTAAAAAATTACTAATATTCCTGTACCTTTAAGTTACCTTGTTAAGAGCATATGTGCCAAATGTTTGGGTCACTTGGTACTATAATTTTCAGAAAGGAAAAGATAGGTATCCCCTTATCACAGAGGTAGGTTCCAGCTGGATGTAGGATTTGAAATGAACATCTTGAAGTCTTCTACTTTGAAATGAAATATATTCCCATTCATTCCACATTTTTCCAACTTGTTGAATTATGAGAAATCTGCAAAGAATTTATAGGGAAGGTGCTCTAAGGAAGTCACTAACAGGATAGTTGTTTACTAAGGAACTGATTATATTGAACCTAACGAGACTGAGGACTAAAGACTTTAAAGTCTTTAGGACTAAAACCTTGTCTTAGATAAGCTTCTTTGGCTAGCACCCTATGAGTATTAGAATTTCCAAGTCTAATTCATAAACACATTTACAGACAGATGAAAATAATGATTTTTATTTTTACTCAAAACAAGAGAAAAATGTGAGGTAGATTGAAATAATATTATTCTGAAATCAGACTCAAGAAATGTAAGTCAAATAGCTGACATTAAAAAAACAACAAAGCTGGTTTATTTATATCTTAATAAAATGTACTATATAATCTATTATTACTTTTAGATGATAATAAATTCTTTAGAGAAACTTTATTTTATTTCTAAAATAAATCCTGGCCCAAGGAAGAATTTATATGTAATTAACTCCACTATAAGGTACAACTCTAATGCCTCCAATGAGGATTTAGCATAATTTTCTTCAACAAATATAGAACATTCTGCTCTTAAAATCTATAATTCATCATCTCATTTGAATATATTGTTTAATGTAGTAAATGGGGGATGAATAGTAGTAATGATACAGAAATAAAACAATAATTTTACTCTCATATCTAGTTATCCACCAGTAAAACTAAAATTGGAACTGTGAAAAGGTAATATATCTAGTCATAACACTATCAGGAGGGGACAGACCAACATTTTTAACCCATTGTTTGTCATAATTATGCGTGGAAACATGTTTTAAAATAAAGTGGACCTAATATATAAAAATGAGAACAATCACAGGAATAATTTTTAAGAGTATATCCATCGTTGCCTCTCTGTGTTAAAATGGTCCAAAAAAAAGAACTTTTGTCAAAGACACTATTTTCATTCTCACTGAAGTTATTTTGTTAAGGCTATAACCATAGAAATATATAATCTTAGATCCCAGCAACAGGAAAGCCCAGAATTCTAGCTTAATTTGCAGGCACAGAACAATATCACAATGGCAAAATATCAGTTTCAATGTCAATTTAATGTATTGTTTAATAACATAGACAATAAGACATGGGCTAAAATTAATACATACTTAAAACAGCCTCTGCTAAATGATTTGAGTTAACATGAATGATGTTAAGGACATTTAGGCACCTTTGCTTCTTAGACAATTTGAGAGTTTTAAACTCTCTTTTGTGAGAATCTCTGGGGAAAGTTAAATCCAAGTGCTTTCATTTAATAAGACTAACCAAGAGTAGTCTAAAATCAGAAGTTGTAGCGCTGCTTAAACCACATAGCTTAATCATAGAATAATATAATAATAGAATTATTAGTTGGCTTATCTAGTTGAACCTCGTTACATTAAAAGGAAGGAAAAAGAGACCCAGGAACGTGGAAAGAACTACCAAAGAGCGGGCAGTAAAATGGCAAAGAGAAAATTTTAAGTAAAGCCCAGGCTGCCTATCAGGTCTTCCATTAAGCATTGTATCTAGTTGAACCTCGTTATATTAAAAGGAAGGAAAAAGAGACCCAGGAACGTGGAAAGAACTACCAAAGAGCGGGCAGTAAAATGGCAAAGAGAAAATTTTAAGTAAAGCCCAGGCTGACTATCAGGTCTTCCATTAAGCATTGTGGTGATTGAGGAACTAGCCATACTTAGAAATACATAATTAATCTTTTAAGTGATATCCTAATAGTATTTCAATCCACCTCGCATTTCTGTGTAGTTTTGAGGAAAAGTCAAATTGTTATTTTCACCTGCCAATATATATAAATATAGGTTTATGAGTTAGACATAAATTCTAATGTTCATTGGGTGCTAGCAAATGAAATACATGCATGCATTTTCTTTTAATCAATCAATATTTATCAAAGATTTAATAAATTCAAGGAGCATTTGTGATGCAGAAGCATTTATTTTGATGTTAAAGTTATATACCTTCCCTCAGAATGCTCTCACAAATAAAGTGCACAGACAAATAATGATGATGAAAGGGAACAACTGAATGTACCTAAAGAAAACTTAAGTGTAACTTGAGAACTCAGAATATACAGCTGTAGTTCTAAAAACTTAATGTGCGTAAGATTCATGTGGGAAGCTTGTTAAAAATTTAGATTTCTGGTCCTCATCTTTAGATAATTAAATATAGTAGGCTAGGCTGAGACCTGGGGATGTGCATAGTTAATAAGAATCAAACGTAATTCTGACACAGGTAGGCTTCTGACCACACTCCCTGAAACCTTGATAAGGGGCTGCTTCATGGTGGGAGAAGCAATGACAATATTGATATCATGAAGCATGAGATGCTTCTAGAAAAATGGATAAAATTTGGGTATATGGAGATGGGGTAAAGGGCAGTTGAGAAGGGGAAAGAGAAACAGTAAAGGCATGAAAGCAAGAAGATGTGGAGTGAGTTAGGAAACAGACAATGGCCAAACTTGGACAACACTAAGAATGTGAGAGGGTAATATGAGAGATGGCTGTAGGTTCGGGGGAAATTGATTAGAGTCAGGAGTGTCAAGCCAGGGAGTGTTGACTCCTTCTAATAAGTGATAGGAAGTTCCTAAAGTTTCCTGAGCAGGTAAAAGCTTAATACAAAGTGTAGAGTATAGATCAGGAGAAATGGATTGAAACCACGGGGCAGGGGTGGGGGTGGGGGGGAGATAAGGAGGCCAAGCAAATCGGAACAAAGTGAAGAGGGGCAAGGAGATAACACATTAAGGAGTGTCTCTATTTTACTGCGTGGTGAAAGAGAAGACAAAGAAGAAAAGCAGAGGTGTGATGAGATAATTAGAAGGATAAGTAAGGGAAAGGATATCAAAGAACAAAAAGGTGGGGTTGGGCGCATAGTCCAGTGGCGTGTGGGAGGAAAGGGTATAGACTCATTACACTACTCAGGGGCATCACTTTTCCTCTCCAGGCCACTGTGTGTGGGTTCAAAAAAGAGGCATAATTGCCATGTTCATATACTGCCCAGACTGAAGACTGAAAAAAGCAATGTTTTTGTTTCTGTTTTGTTTTTTGCGGTACGCGTGCCTCTCACTGTTGTGGCCTCTTCCGTTGTGGAGCACAGGCTCCGGACGCGCAGGCTCAGCGGCCATGGCTCACGGGCCCAGCCGCTCTGCAGCATGTGGGATCCTCTCGGACAGGGGCACGAACCCGTGTCCCCTGAAACGGCAGGCGGACTCTCAACCACTGCGCCACCAGGGAAGCCCAGCAATGGGGTTTTAATAAAGGATGAATTTTAGATGAAAGACCATAAGCATAGTGATCACCTGTGATTAGTATCATAATTTTAGATGACAGAAAAGCGAGGAGTGGAAAATTTCAAATGCAGGGCCCAGGAACATTAGAAACAAGGAGCGGCAGGAAACTGATGGAGGATTTTACAGAACCCAACAATCTGAAAATCTGTATAAAAGTGTGGGAGCCCTCATTTAGTTGTAGAGTCCTTCTGGTCTCTGGTTCTGTTGCTCCTGTCGAGGAGGAAGAAGAAAGATAGCCTGGTCAGGTGAGCCTCTGTGAGGTGCCAGGCGACGGCTTTGAAATGCCTTCCTAGCACATAACATGTCTGGTAAAGCAACTGTAGCACTCTGACGTTTACACTGAGACATGCCACCACACTCCTGGTTGGTCCAGGACAGGTTACTTAACTGTGAATTTCAACTTCTGCACCTGGGTAAAATGTGAATCTTGGACCTTGACATTTATGCCATCTTACTTCAGGAGGATGTCGAAAGAATCAAGAAGTGACTCTACAGAACCTTGAGCCAATCGGACAGAAGTGCTCTAAGTGCCAAATAATTTCTTATTTTTCATACTCTTCTAGGTTTCTTGAAATGTGAAAAGAAAAAGAAAAAAAAATCAGGGAATTTACGAATAAAAAGTGGCTAGTAGGACATCTTTATTGGGCCAAAGGGGGATTATGAAATTTCCTGCAAAGTATGGGGGCTAGTTAACAAATAACCAATTTAGACTGTTAATGTTTGTGGCTCTTAGGGTCTGAGGTTTACTAAATTAATTTATATGTGAATTCAAAAATGAACTAATAGACCTAAAAATGGCTCAGGCTTGGGTTTGGGTTTCTGAGCACTAAAAACTTATTTTACCACTATTTTGACCTTAACTTTGGAACAAACCAGGTTTATACATCGCTCCTTTTCTAGAACTCCCATTACTTTTTTTTTTTTTTTTTTTTTTTAAAATAGCTGTCATGATACTTCACAACCGTCTACTGGGCACTAAATCACTAAATGAGTGCCAGGTACTAGGCTGAATGTTGGAGATAAAAAGTTAAACGAGACACTCCCTAATCTTGGAGGCTCAGCCCTTTGATTAGTTGTAGATATTACTTAATAGCCTGTTAGACTTCAAGCCCCGCCTCAGGTAGGATTCCGTCATTGACTTTATATGCTCATATCTCAGGTTTTTAATATAGCTATTAAAAAAAGTTAAATGGAAGTGAATATTATAGTTAAAAGATAATTTGGGTAGCAACCTATCTCATTTTTTCAAAGTGAAAAAGTATTCTCTCAGATAAATTTGATTTTTGGTTCATCTTGGTTGATTTTTAGAATAAATATGATAATTAGCTGCTAATACCAGTTAATCCTTTCAGCAGTATACAAAACAGTCACTTTACTCTCTAATAGGGTCATCTAATCAAGATATAACTTATGAATTGGGTGGATTCTGATTTTGCAATATATCTTGGACCTTAGGAACGATTTCACAACAATCTATCTAATCTTTCAGAGAAATGAGAGGGTACTATATTGATAGTTTGTAGTACTATTTCATATTTTCTGTTGTCATTTCAGTTTTTTCAGTGTTTGTAAAACTAAATGTTATCAAAAGGTTTGGAATAGGTTTAAGATTTCTGAGTATTATCAAGTTAGTTTATCTACAAATGCTACATTGAATTGTATCTTTGTCTCCATTTGGTTTGAGCTAAAACATTGGAAGTGGTTAGATTCATAAATCTTTTCTATAGCACCTATATTTGACATAGTAAGTCAAATGAAAATGAGGTACAATAAAAATACAAGCCAAATTGGTAAATGATTAAGTGTCTTTTTTTTTTTAAGTTGAACTTAGAGAAGAAAGAGAAGGGCAGGGTAGGGACAAAATAACTGTTGACATTGGCATCACTAAAGTCAGATTTTAACATATAAAATGGTTTGTACATTAAGTAATGAAAAGGAAAACATTTCTCCCAAGTAATGAAGCAATCTAGAATGCAGTTCTTAAAACCAATGCAGTATAATATACTAATTCAGCTTAAATGTCAGTTTCAACTAACTTACTGTTGTATAATATTGCTATAAATTATGAGTTGAATGAAAATGAAAAGATCTACATAATATGTAGTAACAATAGTTGCTGAGAAGCACATCTTTTTTATTAAGATGACTTCTTTTATTTTATTTTTTCACTTTTTAAATTATTATTATTATTTTTGGCCACACCATGCAGCCTGCTGGATCTTAGTTCCCCAACCATGGATTGTACCTGCGCCCTCAGCAATGAAAGGGCAAAGCCCTAACCACTGGACCGCCAGGGAATTCCCAAAGCACATCTTTTTAGACATCCTTTTAAAAATATAGTTTTTATTTTCTCCTTTCTTACATGATTACTAAAATCTTAGGTGTTTCTTTTGGAAGTGTAGTTAGAGAGCAATCGAGAGCCATGTGTCACAAGCTCTGTAATGGGGCTGGACTATGTCTTTTGCTGCATCAATTACCTGGACATACATTACTTGATCTTTAGCGTATGCAAATTTATAATACTTGAGAGCAGACTTTACTACACTCTAAGTGCCCAGTGAGATACCACAAAATGTACTATGATTCTATTCATTACAGTTTGCTGTGACTATGAGATCTTTCAGGGCAACTGTGTGGTTCTTTATTAATGAAGAATTTTTGTGGCTGGAATGGTACAAGTCACAGTCTAAAATACAAAAAAAAAAAAAGAAAGAAACTGGGTTTCCCTGCTGGTGCAGTGGTTGAGAGTCCACCTGCCGATGCAGGACACATGGGTTCGTGCCCCAGTCCGGGAAGATCCCACATGCCACAGAGTGGCTGGGCCCGTAAGCCATGGTCACTGAGCCTGCGCGTCCAGAGCCTGTGCTCCACAACAGGAGAGACCACAACAGTGAGAGGCCCACGTACCGCAAAAAAAAAAAAAAAGCAAGAAAAATAAAATTAAATAAATAAAAAGAAAAATAATAAAATTAAAAAAAAAAGAAAGAAAGAAACTAAATTGGCTACTTAGTTTATGATGCAATTGAAGTATATATAGAATATATGTAAGTCATAATATGAATGATATTGTGGGGCTTTGTTTTTAACTTTAAGTATTAATGCTAATACGTGGTCAAGTGCGATAGAGTAGGAACTTGATAGCAGATCAAATCATGTTTGTTGTCAAACAGTGATACTCAGTGGCTTTGACTGTCTTCAATAGAGTCTACACATATGTGATCTTTGAGTCCATTCATTTGTTTATTCCACATATATTTACTGAGAGCCTAACATGGACCAGCCACTATACCATGCTCCGGGGATATAGCTGAGAACAAAACAATGCTCCTGCCCACACGCACCTTATTGTCTAGTGACTGAGAGTAAAAATAATTATAAATTTATAATACCACAATTATATAATTGTGATAGGAGATAAGAAAAATAGAGCAGCATGGAGATAGGTATAGGTTTGTGACAGTGATGGAGCAGTGCTATTTTTGGATAGGGTGGTTAGGAAAAGTCTAAGAAGGTGATAGCTGAGTGATTACAATTAGATGCGATCTCACTTGGTTTCTCTGCTCACTCTACTTCAACTTGTGTATGTAAGTATAGATCATTTGAGAATAATCTGCACTGAGAATGCAAGGTTCTGGCATAGCAGTTGATGAATTAAACAACTTAAATATTAAATACAAAGTAAATTTTAGAAAGATAAAAAAAGATCTTTAAGATTGCAGAATATTAAATAGCCTCATTTTACAGTTCTGCCCATGGGTATTCATTTTTTCATTAAAATGCATTGTTTTTTGAATATCCACAATATGTTATATCCCACAGACTAGCTGTAAACAAGAAACACAATGGTTCCTACCCTATGGAATTCAAATTCTATTCACATAGCTGAGATAGAGCCATCAAACACTCTTCATTTTGGTACCATTTAGTTTGAGTTAAAGGTATCAAAATTGGTTGTCCATTTTTCTCTGATCCTCTTTTATATCTGAAAAAATTCAACTTACTCTTTCTTTCTGTGGCATTGTACTTTTTCCCAGGATGCAACTAGTTCCTAGGCTTCTGCTTACTTTTATACTCCTTTTGGAGTACAAAATGAAAATATATTATAGCTGCAGAGTTTTGTAGTCATAACAGTATCGATCATTTGTAATGATATTAGACAACATCTATAACGATATTGATGTATAATTTTTTTTTTTTTTTTTTGCTGTACGTGGGCCTCTCACTGTTGTGGCCTCTCCCGTTGTGGAGCACAGGCTCCGGACGCACAGGCTCAGTGGCCATGGCTCACTGGCCCAGCCGCTCCGCGGCATGTGGGACCTTCCCAGACCGGGGCACGAACCCATGTCCCCAGCATCGGCAGGCGGACTCTCAACCACTGCACCACCAGGGAAGCCCCTGATGTATAATTTATTAAGTCTTTACAGTGTCTTAGATATTCTGTCAATCTGTACATGCTGTACTATTTAACTTGTACCAGAACTATGTTAATCATATTTTATAGATGAGCAAAATGAAGCTCAAAGAGGTAAAGGAGCTTGTTCAAAATTATATGATTCCTAACAGGGAAGTCTGAATTCAAAGTCAGACTGAGCTAATGCCAGTGTCCAAACCACTGGACTACAAGTTAAGAAAAAGAAAAAAAAAATAAGGTTTACTCCCAAGAATTTGAGAAATTAAGGTAAATTACAAAACTAACATATAACATAATGTATTAGGGATTCAACAAATTTCCTTAAAGGGTTAGATTTGTTCTTAGGCAGTAGCAAAACCAAACAAAAGATATTCATCTATCTGATGAAAGAAAAGGTCAATAAGGATAGAGTTGGATTAGTATTAAAAGAACAGCAAAGAGCACATGTTGGCATAGTCCACTCAAACACTGTTTAAGAGAAGGAGTATTGGCTAACAGACTCAGAGTATTATGGTTCCATTCATTCAGTCAGTCAGTCAGTCAGTCAGTCACCCAATGACATTTTTTGACTGCATACTGTATTCTAGATGCCATACCATACAGCAGTGAACAAGATCCACAATGGCCCCCACCCTCAAGGAGCTTGCATGTAGCAGGGATTTCTACCTAGCTAGAATTCTAGATAGAGGTTTCAAACTATCTTTGGTTGATGCCAGTACATATCTGAGTTACAGGACTCCCATTATTCTGAACACATGTTGACTTGGTAATCTTCTGATAATGAATGGATTTCTATGCAGGTATTTTATAGGAAAATGTGCTGTTCTTGCCAGCCTACGAATTCTGATCTACATCATAATGACCTACCTGGGGGAAATTAGTAAACAGTTTCATTTATACGTCAAGAATCAACCTACTATGGGCAAATTGACAAAAATAAACTTTAGAATTTTTAAGGTTGAGGAACAGATATGGGCCCATAGTAGATTCATTAAGGTAATGGTACCCTGTGAAGCCTCTTGGGGGATACCTAGACAGGTAGGCATCCCAACTCTTCATTTGATCATTGCATTATTATCTTTTAAATAAATTAAACCCAAATCAAATATAAAAATAAGCATAGAAGTTTAGTTTATGTTAAAATGTTTATTATTTAAAATAATTTAAAATTATCTGATTAGATATTTATAGCTTTCTATTTGAGAAAAGTATGCTGTGCACTCAATATACTTTTTTAATACAGACCTTGGATTTTTATCCCCATAGGTAACCTCTTTTATAAAATGAGCCATGATAAACAGATTTCTCCCTGTTTTGACTTCCTCCAATGACTCAAAGCAAGTTAATAATAACTTCCTAGCCATCAACGTTCAACAGCAACTAATTCCGCAAATCTGAGCTGTTAAAAGGGCCCATTGTACCTTTCTTCCAAGCCACTAATACTAAAGCAAATAGAACAAAAGGCAAAACTGGAATCATAATTAACCAGGAGGCTTTATGGAGGACATTTGTATTGGTTTTTCATTAATGATGTATTTATAACTGATTCTATTTTTAGTGCTATGCAATTAAAAAAGGAAACTTTTAATATGTAGAACTTTAGAAATCACTGAGATAATCAAGATGTGTACCACAAGGGCATGATAAGTTCCATAACAAATGGTGGCATGAATGCAATCACGTGTCTTCCACAACAGAGTTGATTTATTTTTTTATTTTTTATTTATTTATTTTTTTGCGGTACGCGGGCCTCTCACGGCTGCGGCCACTCCCGTTGCGGAGCACAGGCTCCGGACGCTCAGGCTCAGCGGCCATGGCTCACGGGCCCAGCCGCTCCGCGGCACGTGGGATCCTCCCG
This sequence comes from Aethalodelphis obliquidens, assembly GCF_003676395.1. Classification (NCBI taxonomy): domain Eukaryota; kingdom Metazoa; phylum Chordata; class Mammalia; order Artiodactyla; family Delphinidae; genus Aethalodelphis; species Aethalodelphis obliquidens. The sequence continues at coordinate 3,884,033 of NW_020837971.1, read as the reverse complement.
GACCGGGGCACGAACCCGCGTCCCCTGCATCGGCAGGCGGACTCTCAACCACTGCGCCACTAGGGAAGCCCCAACAGAGTTGATTTTAAACCCATACATTAAACAAACATAATTACATAGTGCCATATAGTCTTTGCATAGTGGTTTCCATATAGAAACAGAAAAATATAAAGATACATTAAGGGACTTCCCTTGTGGCACAGTGGTTAAGAATCCGTCTGCCAATACAGGGAACACGGGTTCAACTCCTGGTCCGGGAAGATCCCACATGCGGCAGAACACTAAGCCCGTGGGCCACAACTACTGAGCCTGTGCTCTAGAACCCATGCACCACAACTACTGAGCCCGCATGCCTAGAGCCTGTGTTCCACAAGAGAAGCCACCGCAATGAGAAGCCCGCACATCACAACAAAGAGTAAGTAGCCCCCGCTCGCCACAACTAGAGAAAGCCCGTGCGCAGCAACGAAGACCCAACACAGCCAAAAATAAATCAAATAAACAAGTTTAAAAAAAAAAAAAAGATACATTAAATATTGTTGAGATGCAGAAGTGAGAAGCAAAGAACTTGTAGCTAAGATAACAAGGACTTAAGTTTGTTACCTTTCTCTTTGGCTTCCTCTCTATCTAGGTAGAAAGATGTATTCCACCAAAGCTTCTGAATAGCCAAAACTTTATAAATCCTCTCTGAAAACAACCTCAAAATCCCTATTTACACCTAAGCTCCTTCAGTAAAATAACTTCCTCTTCAATAAATATCTCCTTAAATGTTCATAAGGCAGTTTTTCTCTATAGGAAAAATTATTCCTTAAAAAATAAAAAAGCTTTTTACAATGTTCTACAATCCACTTTCTCTTTAAACCCAATCTTCCAGTTCATAACAAATTACTTCCTTTTAGTGAATCAGAAGTGCTGTCGTAATCTTTTTATGTGGCATATTCTTGGAGCACTTACAAATAAAATAAGAGCATATTTATAGAAAATGAATAATAAGAGGAAGAATTAGTTCAGGTAAACATGACATTAGAAACAGTAAAAGAATTAGAATTGTGTAAATTGCTTCTGAAAACTACTGCTATATCCTGCACCATCTGTGTCTACTTTGTTGATCATCAAAAGCTTATCTCTATTTGTTTTCGCCCCCCTGGAATGCAGCCTGAGAATAATTTTGAATAGGAAAGTAAGCAGTGAAAACAAATAAAGGGTTACATTCATTATCAGACATCTGAAGGAAAGAATGAAATGGTGGCACAAAATTGAGCTGTGACTGAACAACATTATAATCACCAAATCCCTAATATATACTAGTTGGCTAAAGGAGTAAGAGGATCCCATTGAAATAATATTTTCAGTGAAAGTACTTCCTATCAAACTAGCATTAACTGAGGCTCCAGAGGTCATACATTTCTAGCTTTCATATTAAAGAATGTACTCCAGAAATAATCAAATGCAGAGATCTTGTGCCCTTATTATAATTCCTTACTATTACCAGCATCCAATTTTTGCTCCTTAAAAAATGTCTAGGAGACCACAGTATACCTCTCAACACTGGCTCTAACGTATTTGATCTAATTGTGCCTTTTACATGGTTACAGATTTAAGTAAGTTGTTTTCCCAGTCTTGTGGGTTAGATACCCTTTGGAATCTGATAAAAACCATGTACTTTCTTGTACATACACATATTCATACAGAAAGTTTTCAGGCAATTCACAGCTCTCTAGAAGCTAATCCATTCACTCCAGGTCAAGAACACATCCTTGAAGTGAAAACGTGAAGGTAGAATAGGTATTTTGTATTGCTAAGTTGAAAAATAAGTTAAGAAGCAAGCAATAAAACAAACATCACAAAAAAAAAAATTTTTTTAAAGAAAGTAAAAAGAAAATCTTAAAAGTGTTCTATGTTTATATCTGGTAAGAAGAGCACCTCAACATCTTGTTCTTGCTGCCACTTTTGTTGTCACCCATTAAGGGTAGGTGGGTCAATGAGAAAAGAGACTTCTTTTATTTATTTCTTGAGGATTTAGCCTGTCTCAGGGAAAATGGCCTACATTCCAACACCTAGCTTTGGAAAACTCTGATAGGTCCACATGCCCCAGATATGTCCTATTGGGACTGATTTCCAAACTAAAAATGAGGACATGTAGTCTGACACCTTAACTACATTTATGGAAACATTAGTACTATCTAGGAAAACCTACAATGACAGATAGATGTGTCCATTCTCTGATGGGTCCCCTCATTTTGCCTAAAACTTCTAACTACCCCATACCTGCTCTGCAATTATGTGTACTAATGTCTGCAATTTACTCTGAAATGCATCAAGTATAAGATGATTGATGGAGCATACAGAAGTGATGAATTTTAGATATGTGATAAAGCACATACAGTAAAACATTAATGGTAGACTCTAGGTAAACAGATGTTCACTGTAAAATTCTTACAACTTTTCAAAAGGTTTGCAATATTTTTATAATAAAAATTTGGAGAAAAATACAATGAAAAAGTAAAGAATGAAAATATAACAAAAGAAATACTCCAAATTGTTAACAGTGATTATAGGTGAGAGTGGAATTATGGGTGATATTTATTTTATTATTTCTGGATTTCTGATTAATCTGTATTCTTTAATTTTACACAAATAATTTTTTAGGTAATAAATAATAACACTTTTATAAAAAACTTATAAATAAGTCGGCCATAAATTAGACTACTGAAGCAAAGGTATTTTTGTTAGGGACTCACATGGAATGAGCTTTGCAAAATAGGTGTGGAGCCGTATCATTCTAGGGAGTGGACTTTATCTTTGAACATAAGTGGGTAGAGAAGGAAGCTGAGCCTAAAAGGGCTATTTAGGGGATGGCATAATGGAATTAAAGTGTTTGCTTTTTTTTTTTTTTTTAAAGAGATTGGGGCAGTACTCCACTGTACTAATCAAATGACTTCACAAGGCTGTCTCTTCCTATGACTTGGTGGGAAGCAGGGAAGGAGAGGGAGACTTCTTTGGGGCAGTTTGATTTTCTAATATGTGTGAACAACAGACGTATGTTATTGAAAAGATTTATAGCTGTGTGCACACACAGCCCCACATGCTTTACTTGAGCCTTCTAAACACTTATTAACAGTGAAAATACAGTAACAGAATCATTCTAGTCAAATTATGTCTTTCTGACTTCCATGTTACTTTTTGGTTAAACAAATTCAGTGAAATTAATCATTTTTTCAAGAAAAAAAAGAGGAGTAGCATTAAAAAAGAACACATAATATTTGCATTATAAGGCAGAAATAGAGACACAGATGTAGAGAACAAATGTATGGACACCAAGAGGGGAAAGCGGGGCGGGGGTGGGGGGGCGCCCATGGGGGGGGGGTGTGATGAATTGGGAAATTGGGATTGACATGTATACACTGATGTGTATAAAATGGATGATGAATAAGAACCTTCTGTAAAAAATATTTGCATTATAGGAAGTATTTTGCCCAACTAATATGATATACTTGCTGTTAGGAGATAGGACAAAATCTTTATTTACAGTATGTTATAATGTTAAACCACCATTAAGACAATGATGATTTGTCATGCTATTAACAGCAGAGCCTAAGTATATGTATCTGTAAGGCCAATTTCTTACCACTAATGTAAGTTGTCTCTTTACTAAAGTGCCAATACAGAAGAACACACTTAAAACATGAGGAAATGACATACTTTTATTTAATACAATGTTCCAAATGTAGTAGTTATGTATCCTAAAATGGTAATTGACTGAAAAACAACAAAATAGCAAGGAACAAATACTAAATTCATATACTGCCCCAGTAAATGTAAAATGCACAATAAATCGTAAACATAACAACATAAGTAGATTGGGCCTACTTTCCTCATCTCATCTAAGAATAACAATAGATGATATCACCTATTGCTTATGAATGAGAATTTGGGCAGAGCAATCAGAAGCAATAAGATAAAGATGACAAAATATATTTGACAGACTATGATTTTTCTCTAATTCTCTCAGTGCAGCATCAAATACAGCAGCATGTGATCACCACAGCTGCAGGGAGGCAAATGGAAATTGATACCATCATCTGAATCTATTTTCCTTTGTTCTTACAACAGGTAGAAACTAGAATGTAAGTGCAGACATTCAAACACCACCAGAAAGCCTCTGAATGGGCCAAGTTAGAAGGAAACACTAAAACCTGCCTAAGGAACCACGAAGAAAGCAGTTGCCTGAAGAGGACTATGTTCCTGACCTTCCTCAGCTAGTCACTATTTGTAGGATCTAAGGCAAAGTGATGGGACACATGAATTGCATTTATGGTCCCAACTATTCATCCTCTCTGTATTCATTCCCTTTGTCAAGCAAATTTTCGAGTTCTTCCTACAAGGGTGAGGTAGACTGATCACCTTATGTGACTTGCTTTGTCCAATAGAATGCATCAGAAGTAACAGTGTGACAGTTGCAAACCTAGTCTCAAGGGGCCTTGTGTGTTTCTGCTTTCCTTCTTGCACTTTTGCCATTGACATGAGAAGGACATGCCTAGATTAGAGTGTTGGTCCCAAGAAAAAGATGAGAAACCTGTGGAAACAGCTGTCACAGCTAAGTTTTATCAACCAAGCCCAGCCTAGGACAGAGCCTATGGTCAACCAACAGATACATGAGTGATCCCAGCAGATACCAGCAAGACCACTGAACCAAGCCCAGTCTAGTTCATTTGAACCCTGCACATGTGAGAAAAAACTGTTCTTTGTTGTATGCCAGTGAGGTTTTTTTGATTGTTATACAGCAAAATTTAACTGACATACAACTTAACCTGTGTGTAGTTTCCTTATCTGCATAAGTAGGTGGTAATTTTTTTTTAAATGGCTCTGTGTAAAAGCTATACAAATCTGTAATACATAAAACGTCCCAAACTTCTACTGCCTATTTCAGAATGATTGGCCAAGAAATTCATATCCTTTGATCTGTGTGCACATCGCCCAGCAGTTCTACCATCTTTTTTAACTGATATTTTAAATGTGGTAGAAAAACTGTAATATAATGTATATCAAAAGAACTTATATTTCTTTGTTTTACCTTTGTTAGAGAAAGTCAAACCATTACATTATTTGACAGAATCACATATGAGCAATCTTGATAAGGGACTTTAATAAAAGTGAGAGTCTGCACAGCTCCCCTGAAGTTTTATGCCCTTTTCAAAGAAACAACAACAGGAACAACAACTAACTGAACCCTGCTAAACGAGAAATAAACTTAAAATACACCACAATTTTAATTTATTTATGCAAAATATTCAACAAGCTCTAAATAATCTGCCCATGTTTTACTGTGTTGAATATTTTTCAAATATTCCATGCAATACTTTTTTTAATACACTTTTACGCAACTCATTAGGATGCACTGGCTTTCGTAATGCCATCTCACAAACAATGCTTCAGAATTATTCAACAGAGAGGGCTGCAATTTTGGATGACTCACTCTTATAGAACAAATCTTCATGAAACGTGGTCACTGATGATTTCCTTTGTGTGTTGGGTAACTAAGTAAATTCAGATATATTTAAATGAGCTCTGATTTCTTAAAAAATTTTTAATTTAATTATCTGAAATGAGGGAAGTAGCCTTTTTTTAAAACACCATTTCACTTAGCTTAGTATTTGAAATTTGTGTTTCTAGTGTATATAGCCAACAGTTTGTAGGAGACAGTGGACCAAATGTGTGTGAAGTAGCAGGGAGAAGATAGGTTCTTTCTAAATATAACAATCTTTATTGATCTCGTACTCTGTACACCAGAGATATTTTAAAAACACAATTTGGGGTCAAAATGCTCAAGATTTAATGGCAGAATATATATATTAATATATATATTAATGATACAAACTTATGAGTCAGTACAAAGAGAAATAGGGTTATACATGGATATACCATCCCATATACCTAAGGAATATCAAATGTACCAATACCTAAAAAGTATCACATATTATATAAAGTTAAATTGATACTCTAAATACATTCCCTAAAATTCTTTGAAAGTGAGAAAATACATCAGTTTTCTAATTAGTACCTAAGAATAAATTTTTTCTATTAAAGAAATTTGGAGATACATTTCCAATAGGTTAGATATTTATTCCAAAAGTGAAAATAACTAACATTACTTTAGAGAGGCTATACCTGAACAGAGATTGATATCAGGAGAAAAAGGGAACAGAGATTTACATTTTTGAGAACCCCATATCACCAGACTTAAATGTCAGAACAATCTGCAATGCATACATTATTATCCATTATTTTTCTGGTGAGACATGCAATTAGTTTTAATTTCCTAGGACACTTCTAATTAGGGTAATTTATATCTTTTTAGATAAGAACATCTGACTTGTTCAACAAGTCACATTATAGTATCTATGCCCAGTTTCCCGCTATCAAAAATACCTGTCTCGTACCACAATGTTCATTGCAGCACTGTTTACAACAACCAGGACATGGAAGCAGTCTAAATGTCCATCGACAGATGAATGGATAAAGAAGATGTGGCATATATATACAAGGGAATATTACTCAACCATAAAAAGAAACGAAATTGAGTTACTCATAATGAGGTGGATGGACCTGGAGTCTGTCATACAGAGTGAGGTAAGTGAAAGAGAAAAACAAATACCGTATGCTAATGAATATATATGGAATCTAAAAAAAATGGTACTGAGGAACCTAGTGGCGGGCAGGAATAAAGACGCAGACATAGAGAACGGACTTGAGGACACGGTGGGGAAGGGGGAAAGGGGAAGCTGGGGCAAAGTTAGAGTAACACTGACATATATACACTATCAGATGTAAAACAGATAGCTAGTGGGAAGCAGCAGCATAGCACAGGGACATCCGCTTGGTGCTTTGTGACCACCTAGAGGGGTGGGATAGGGAGGGTGGGAGGGAGGCTCAAGAGGGAGGGGATATCGGGATATATTGCTGCATATGGCTGATTCACTTTGTTGTACAAAAGAAACTAACACAGCACTGTGAAGCAATTATACTCCAATAAACTTGTATTTAAAAAAAAAAAAAGGTTAAAAAAAAAGGTTAAAAAGAAAAAGAATACCTGTCTGCTTAGTTTGCTAACAAATCATTAGTCTTTCTGTCTCAAAATTGCAGGCTAATATCAAATTTCAAAAGGTATATTTTATGTTATTGGTATGATTAAGGATGCGGTGACAATTTAAAAAAAAAATTGATCAAGCTTCATACCCAGTGAAATCCAAAAAGGATGTTCATGATAGTTCAAGTAAAAAGCTGTCTTTAACTTCATCAGTAATGCAATAGAACTTTAATATCTATTTGACCAGTATTTTAAATATTGAGTATAAAATGGATGAGTAAAGTGTGTTATTGAAGAATGTTTCACGTGGCTTTAAAATCATTGGTCCTTAAATGAAAGATCATGTACTTCTGGAAGAAAAAAATGAGAGAAATCTATACTACTACAGCCAAAGTGAATAAATAAGAAATGAGAAACTTTATAAAAATACAAAAAAAAAAAAAAAAAAAAAAGAAGTAACTCATTAAAAAAACAAAAAAAAAAAAAAAGAAAAAGAAGTAACTCATTAAAAGATCTACTACACATGCATAGGACTACTTATAGATTAAAAAATAAGAAATTTGGATGGCACAAATGTCGAGAATCTGGGAAACAGAAAACAAATTTGGATAACATATGAAAAGAGATATTCAGCTTAGTTGATCTAATTAATAAATATCTAGACTTCAAAGGGACTTCAGAGAGCACTGATTTCTTTCAGGTATTAATTTTTTTAAAGACAGGCGAATGTTTTTTTTCCCAGTGAAATTACAGATGGAACCATAATCAATATAACAGAAAGAAGCAGAGCTTCAGTGTTTCAGCTGGGGGTTGGGAGGCTTTCTTTTAGCCATCTCTCCAGCCCCTAAATCCCTGACAATCTCTGCACAGGCTAAGAAACACTGAACTTAAACACAGGGATGCACGGTGGCTGGGGCTGGAGGTAGGTAACCAGCAGCATGATATGAACGGAAAACAAACAACAGGGGCAAACTGGGGAATGTCTTAAATGCCACTGTGAAAGCAGTAACACAGTCAGATGTATGTGGTCACACCAAGGAAGTGAGAAATTTTTCTGGATTCCCAGGGAAGGCTAGAGCTGTGAAATCAGGCAGATCAACAGAGAGGTCACACACTGCCTATGCAGGAGACACTGGCACAGCATGCACGGCAAGCAAAAGCAATAATCTCACATACACAATATGAACTCTATTCTTTAAATCTTTCCGGTTTAAAGCAGCTTGTGTTGGTTTATAATTATTACCTAAGAATCATCCCTAGGGCTTAAAGAGTGTTCTCTTTTGGAAGATCCATGAAAACTATTTCTCAGGGCCAGGAGGAGGTTCCCACCTCCTCAGCAGCTCCTTTGTTTTTATTTACTAGGTACTATAAATCAGCAAAACTAACCATAAACATGAACAGGTTTCCCTCTTCATACTGGTAATTAGAGTCGAATTTGCAGCCTACTCTTGGTAAGAAGATATGAAACATAACATGTACATCGATGACTGGCTTTATTATGGAGTATAGTTTATTACCTTACCTTTGTTGTTGCCTCACTTCATCTTTACCATTTAATTATAATTTGTGTTTCCTTGTTACAATGTATATCTTGATATCTTTATAAAATTCCTAAAATCTATTTTAGACAAAGTAGGATATTGATAAATGGATGACATTTTTATTTCTTTTTATTGAAGTATGGTTGATTTACAAGATTGTGTTAGTTTCCAGTGTACAGCAAAGTAATTCAGCTTTTATATATACAAACATTATATATATATATATATTCTTTCAGATCATTTTCCATTATGGGTTATTACAAGATACTGAACATTGCTGTGTTATACAGTAAATACTTGCTGCTTATCTATTTTATATATAGTAGTAATCCAATACTCCTAATTTATCCTCCCTTCCCCCCCTTTCCCCTTTGGTAACCAGAAGTTTGTTTTCTATGCCTGTGAGCCTCTTTCAATTTTATACGTAGATCCATATGTATTGTTTTTTAGATTCCATATATAAGTGGTATCATATAATATTTCTTTCTCTGGCTTACTTCACTTAGTATGATACTCTCCAGGTTCATCCATGTTGCTACAAATAGCAATATTTAATTCTTTTTTATGAATAATATTCTAAATGGATGATATTTTATGTTTATTTTTTATGTTTTTTGAATTTTTAAATCTTATTTATTTTTTTATAGAGCAGGTTCTTATTAGTTATCTATTTTATACTTATTAGTGTATATATGTCAATCCCAATCTTCCAATTCATCACACCACCACCACCACTCCTGTCACTTTCCCCTCTTGGTGTCCATACGTTTGTTCTCTACATCTGTGTCTCTATTTCTGCCCTGCAAACCAGTTCATCTGTACCATTTCTCTAGGTTCCACATATATACGTTAATATACGACATCTGTTTTTCTCTTTCTGACTTAACTTCACTCTGTATGAGTCTCTAGATCCATTCACGTCTCTACAAATGACCCAATTTCATTCCTTTTTAGAGCTCAGTAATATTCCATTGTATATACATCTTCTTTATCCATTCGTCTGTCGATGGGCATTTAGGTTGTTTCCATGACCTGGCTATTGTAAATAGTGCTGCAATGAACACTGGGGTGCATGTTTCTTTTTGAATTATGGTTTTCTCTGGGTATATGCCCAGGAGTGGGATTGCTGGGTCATATGGTAATTCTATTTTTAGTTTTTTTTCTTTAAATATCATTATTTATTTATTTATTTTGCAGTATGTGGGCCTCTCACTGTTGTGACCTCTCCCATTGCGGCGGAGCACAGGCTCCGGATGCGCAGGCTCAGCGGCCATGGCTCACGGGCCCAGCCACACCGCAGCATGTGGGATCTTCCCAGACCAGGGCACGAACCTGTGTCCCCTGCGTCGGCAGGTGGACTCTCAACCACTGCGCCACCAGGGAAGCCCCTAATTTTACTTTTTTATTTCATTTTTGGCTGTGCTGGGTCTTCGTTGCTGCGCGTGGGCTTTCTCTAGTTGTGGCGAGCGGGGCCTACTCTTCGTTGCGGTGCACAGGCTTCTCCTTGCGGTGGCTTCTCTTGTTGCAGAACACGTGCTCTAGGTGCGCAGGCTTCAGTAGTTGCAGCATGCGGGCTCAGTAGTTGTGGCTTGCGGGCTCTAGAGCGCAGGTTCAGTAGTTATGGCGCAAGGGCTTAGTTGCTCCATGGCATGTGGGATCTTCCAGGACCAGGGATTGAACCCGTGTCCCCTGCATTGGCAGGTGGATTCTTATCCACTGCGCCACCAGGGAAGTCCCTATTTTTAGTTTTTAAAGGAACCTCCATACTGTTCTCCATAGTGGCTGTATCAATTTACATTCCCACCAACAGTGCAAGAGAGTTCCCTTTTCTCCACACCCTCTCCAGCATTTGTTGTCTGTAGATTTTCTGACGATGCCCAATGTAACTGGTGTGAGGTGATACCTCATTGTAGTTTTGATCTGCATTTCTCTAATAATTAGTGATGTTGAGCAGCTTTTCATGTGCTTCTTGGCCATCTGTATGTCTTCTATGGAGAAATGTCTATTTAGGTTTTCTGCCCATTATTTCATTGGGTTTGATTTTTTGATATAGAGCTGCATAAGCTGTTTGTATATTCAGGAGATTAATCCCTTATCAGTGGCTTCATTTGCAAATATTTTCTCCCATTCTGAGGGCTGTCTTTTCATCTTGTTTATGGTTTCCTTTGCTTTGCAAAAGCTTTTAAGTTTCATTAGGTCCCATTTGTTTATTTTTATTTCCATTATTCTAGGAGGTGGATCAACAACCATCTTGCTGTGATTTATGTCAAAGAGTGCTCTTCCTACGTTTTCCTCTAAGAGTTTTATAGTGTCCGGTTTTACATTTAGGTCTTTAATCCATTTTGAGTATATTTTTGTGTATGATGTTAGGGAGTGTTCTAATTTCATTCTTTTACATGTAGGTGTCCAGTGTTCCCAGCACCACTTATTGAAGAGACTGTCTTTTCTCCATTGTATATTCTTGCCGCCTTTGTCATAGATTAGTTGACCATAGGTGCATGGGTTTATCTCTGGGCTTTCTATCCTGTTCCATTGATCTATATTTCTGTTTTTGTGCCAGTACCATATTGTCTTGATTACTATAGCTTTGTAGTATAGTCTGAAGTCAGGGAGTCTGATTCCTCCAGCTCCATTTGTTTCCCTCAAGACAGCTTTGGCTATTCGGGGTCTTTTGTGCCTCCATACAAATTTTAAGATTTTTTGTTCTAGTTCTGTAAAAAATGCCATTGGTAATTTGATAGGGAGTGCACTGACTCTGAAGATTGCTTTGGGTAGTATAGTCATTTTCAGAATATTGATTCTTCCAATCCAAGAACATGGTACATCTCTCCATCTGTTTGCGTCATCTTTGATTTCTTTCATCAGTGTCCTATAGTTTTCTGAGAACAGGTCTTTTACCCCCTTAGGTAGGTTTATTCCTAGGTATTTTATTCTTTTCGTTGCAATAGTGAATGGGATTGTTTCCTTAACTTCTCTTTCTGATCTTTTGTTGATAGTGTACAGGAATGCAAGAGATTTCTGTGCATTAATTTTGTATCCTGCAACTTTACCAAATTCAGTGGTTAGCTCTAGTAATTTTCTGGGTGTCTTTAGGATTCTCTATGTGTAGTATGATGTCATCTGCAAACAGTGACAGTTTTACTTCTTCTTTTCCAATTTGAATTCCTTTTATTTATTTTTCTTCTCTGATTGCTGTGGCTAGGACTTCCAAAACTATATTGAATAATACTGGTGAGAGTGAACATCCTTGTCTTTTTCCTGATCTTAGAGGAAATACTTTCAGTTTTTCCCCATTGAGAATGATGTTTGCTGTGGGTTTATTGTATATGGCCTTTATTATGTTGAGGTAGGTTCCCTCTATGCCCACTTTCTGGAGAGTTTTTATCATAAATGGGTGTTGAATTCTGTCAAAAGCTTTTTCTGCATCTATTGATATGATCATATGGTTTTTATCCTTCAATTTGTTAACATGGTGTATGACATTGATTGATTTGCATATATTACAGAATCCTTGCATCCCTGGGATAAATTCCACTTGATCATGGTGTATGATCCTTTTAATGTGTTGTTGGATTCTGTTTGCTAGTATTTTGTTGAGGACTTTTGCATCTATATTCATCAGTGACATTGGTCTGTAATTTTCTTTTTTTGTAGTATCTTTGTCTGGTTTTGGTATCAGGGTGTTGGTGGCCTCATAGAATGAGTTTGGGAGTGTTCCTTCCGCCACAATTTTTTGGAAGAGTCTGAGAAGGATGGGTGTTAGCTCTTGTCTAAATGTTTGATAGAATTTGCCTGTGAAGCCTAAAAACGTCCTGGACTTTTGTTTATTGGAAGATTTTCAATCATAGTTTCAATTTCATTACTTGTGATTGGTCTGTTCATATCTTCTATTTCTTCCTGGTTCAGTCTTGGAAAGTTATACTTTTCTAAGAATTTGTCCATTTCTTCCATTTTATTGGCATAGAGTTGCTTGTAGTAGTCTCTTATGATGATTTGTATTTCTGTGGTGTCCATTGTAAGTTCTCCTTTTTCATTTCTAATTTTATTGATTTGAGTCCTCTCCCTCTTTTGCTTGATGAGTCTGGCTAAAGGTTTATCAGTTTTGTTTAACTTCTCAAAGAACCAGATTTTAGTTTTATTGATCTTTGCTATTGTTTTCTTTGTTTCTATTTCATTTATTTCTGCTCTGATCTTTATGATTTCTCTCCTTCTAATAACTTTGGGTTTTCTTTGTTCTTCTTTCTCTAGTTCCTTTAGGTGTAAGGTTAGATTGTTTATTTGAAATTTTTCTTGTTTCTTGAGATAGGCTTGTATTGCTATAAACTTCCCTCTTAGAACTGCTTTTGCTGCATCCCATAAGTTTTGGATCATCGTGTATTCATTGTAATTTGTCTCTAGGTATTTATTGATTTCTGCCTTGACTTCTTCAGTGATCTCTTGGTTATTTAGTAACATATTGTTTAGCCTCCATGTGTTTGTGTTTTTTACATTTTTTTCCCCTGTAATTCATTTCTAATCTTATAGCATTGTGGTCAGAAAAGATGCTTGATCTGATTTCATTTTTTTTTAATTTACCAAGGCTTGATTTGTGACCCAAGATGTGATCTATTATGGAGAATGTTCTGCATGCACTTGAGCAGAAAGTGTAATCTGCTGTTTTTGGATGGAATGTAAATGGACAATATTATAATCTTGCTTTCTAAATAGTTAACAGTGAAGGTGTATATATTCTGAAGCAGTTTTTGAATTCTAGGACTAACATTCAAAATTTTAATCATGGTATTATCTTCTGTCGTATGCAAAAATGATGGTAATTATAAATCAGTACAGACTCTTTAGTCTGCTTGGTTGTCTCATGTTGATAAGAGCATACGTATGTGAGATGACTGACCAGTTTTAGGTGTGCAATCTTTGGCCCTAGAAAAGAGCAAAACCAGCTGGCTTCTAGGAAATGATGCTCAGAAATTTGGCTCAGAATTTCAGCATCATTAACACTCATCAATTAAGTATATCAGGCTAGACTCCTTTTGCTTAATTTTTAAACAAAGTATACTTAATCATGCTCTTTATTTGATAAAATGAGCATCCAAAAGTTATTAAAAAGTACAATGAAGAAGAAATATGGTCAAGGCAAGCAGAAAGAACCTCCAAAATTTTTTTAGCTACCTCATAACTATCACAATATTTGAAACCTGAGGAGAATAAACATTGATCTCAAGTGCAGGTCTTGAAAATAGAAATTGAGGCAATGTTGCTGCTCAATTCAGACAGATACTAGTTAACAGGAAATTGGGCTACTTAACCAACACTGAAAAAATACAGTTTGTGGCATACCAGGCCAGGGTTTGAAGACAGAAAAAAGCAAGGAATGTAGCCATTTCCATGCAGGAATTTCTAACTTGATTCAGGGTGAATATACATATAAATAGTAATTGAAACAAGACAAAATTTTCATAAGTCATTTTTTCACAAGTCGTAAGTCATACTTTCATAGAGAAATTAAGAGTTCTAAGAATTCAAGTGATCTGGGAGGTTTTATGGAAGAGGAAGCTTTTGAATGGATTGATAGAATAGGAAGATTTGGATGTGAGTAGGGTGACAATTTCAGGTAAAAGAAGCAGTATTCACAAGGTTATAGGAACTGCCCATTTTGGCTAGAGCAGAGGCCTCTTATGGAGGTATAAGAAAAGAATAAGTTAAAAAAAGGGAGGGGTACAGATCATAAATAGTTTTACTGGCCTGTAAGTTAATGACATTGAGGCACTCTGATTTATCAATTCCAGAGTGTGATCTAATTTGCAAATATAGTCTAAACTTACAAAAGAATGGCATTTCATTGCCATTCAATAATAAAAAAATACAGCACCTAGTTAATTAGTAAGGCTCCAGTGTTAGTAGAATTGAGTTTAAATCTTAGCTTTGCTTCTTGACCTCAGAAAAGTTATTTAACATCTGTGAACCTCATCTTCATCATCTCTAAAACAGCGATAATAATTATACACCACAGTTACTTACAATTAAATCAAACAATGCAGGTAAAGCAAAATACTTGGCACCAATTAAGCTTTCTATGTGATATATACATATTGACACCAACACACTCATACAAAGAAAAATATTACTGTAATTTGTTACCTATTTGCCAGCCATGCCAAGGAAGGAATTTCAAAATTTATCTTATCACAAAGTATTTCTTTCTAATTACTGATCAAAGGATGGTACTAGGACTTGAAAAAAATCTGCAGTAATTGCATTAATGAGAAGTGTACATGTAAGAAATTGGAATGGTTTTTGTGAGACAAGAGAGCTCAAAATAAATGAATAAATTATTAAAAATAAATTAAATAAAGCAATCCCTTTCATTGACCAAAAAACCTTTCTAAGGTTACCCAGATAATCTCTCTTTTATTTGTTAATGAATATGGAGGAATTACGTCACTGAAAGGAGTCTAAGAAGGTTACTCAATCCATCTCTCTCCTCTAGCTGGGACCATGCTAACACAAGTGAACTCATGGAATTCCTCTACCATAGATCTTTAAAACCTTCAAAGAAATTGATTCTTCAGTTTTCCATTGTAACCTTTTGCAAGGTTCAATGGCCTGCTTTGTCAGAAAGTCCTTCCTCATTGACAAATTAATCCCTCTTATATCCTGTCATGTTTTGATCTTAGTTTCATTAGAAAGTGTCAGGTACTGAATTTTTTTTAATCAATTTAATGAATATTAAGTAAAATTCAGTAACATCCCTTGGCCTGTATCACTTTCTGATAAGATCTCATGCCATCTCTCTTAAAGAAGAATGGTTTGTTTACTCAAAGCTTGAATAAAGACGTAAAGATTGCATTTTCCAAAGATGTCCACAACAATATCTCCCATCTCAGATGTTCCTCTAGAATCTTGCCTCTCATTCATCAAGAGATTACATTTAATTCCCTTCTCTTTAAGTCTGTAGCTTGTTTGTAATCAATAGAGTGTGGCTCAAGTAATGCAATGTGACTTTCAAGGTAAGGTTGGGAAAAAGCAATTCAACTTCCACTTCATTGGCAAGGAACCCTAAGCCAGAATGTGAATAACCTAACTATCCTCAGGTGGCCATGCTATGAGGAAGCCCAAACTAGCCCATATGGCTTAACCACATGCAGAAGCCCTAAGATTACACACAGACACAGAGATGCCCAACCAGCTCCCAGCTGCGCCAACTCCCTGATACTCTAGCTCCAGTCACCATGTGGCTGCAACTGCATGAGACACCCCAAGTCTGAATCGCCCAATGAAGTCCTTCTCAAAGTCTTGACCCACAGAAATCATGAGAAATAATAAATGACTAATGTTATTTTAAATCACTGTGTTTGGGGATGATTTGTTATGCAGTAATAGTACCTGGGACATCCCCTTTACTAGAACACTGTAGAGAAGTAGGTCTAAAATATAGATCTAGTACCTGTAAAGAAAGATAAAATCAATAAGCTGAAACCAAAACGCAAAAAGGAGCATTACCATGTTAAAAAATGTACCTTATGTGTGATAAAGCAACTGAAGGTACTTTGCAATATGTAATGCACTACACAAACACTAAATGATTTGGCTAAATGATATGATGAATTCTACAATATAAATGCAAAACCTCTGAAAAAGAACTTTTGTCATTCTTCAAGATCCAAAGCAAACAGCACCTCCTTTTGATGTCTTGTCTGATACTCCTAGAAAGGGTTAATTATTCTCTCTTCTATGCCTACAATACATCTTGTACTCCTACTACTCCAGTTATAAGGTACAATCTTTTGTTTATTTTTGCATGTCTATCTTCCCACCTAGATTGTAACTTTCTTGAAGACAGGTCTGTGTATTATTTATCTTTGTGTCTCTAACACAATGATACATCCTAACACAATACCTGTCACATAGTAATACATGTGTGGTGAATGAACAAATGAACAAACAAAAAATGAAGAACTATTTCTGGCACATATGTATGGGTATGACCACCCACCAAAAGACTTTTAAAACATAGGTGAATGATTTGACTTCAACTTTCAAAAGACACATCAGCCTCTTAAAGACAATGGGAAGGATATCTGCCTTCCCATTTTTCATCTCCACACTGAACAGTTCCATTCCAGTGAACCATTTCTGGGAAGAAGTTTCTGGCCATTCAGTTGCTTTTTTCCTTCCATCTGAAAAGTCTCTGCAACTCTGAAGTCTTCACCTTCCTCTTTGATTACACAATCTTTCTTACCTATCTACTTTTTGTGTGCAAGTGGTTTTTTGTTGTGTTTTTTTTTTTGTTTGTTTTCTGTTTTTCAGTTTAAGATAATGGTCATTCTTTAACTTGGAATATTAGAAATTTATTTTACATAAAGAAAGAAGCAGGACTTCCCTGGTGGCGCAGTGGTTAAGAATCGGCCTGCCAATGCAGGGGACATGGGTTCGAGCCCTGGTCTGGGAACATCCCACATGCCACGGAGCAACTAAGCCAGTGCACCACCACTACTGAGCCTGCGTGCCACAACTAATGAAGCCCGTGCACCTACAGCCTGTGCTCCACAACAAGAGAAACCACCATGATGAGAAACCGGTGCACCGCAACAAAGAATAGCCCCCACTAGCCACAAATAGAGAAAGCCCATGCACAGCGAGGACCCAACGCAGCCAAAAATAAATTAATTAATTAAATAAATAAATCTATTTAAAAAAAAAAGGGAAAGAAGGAAACACCAAAACTAATGTTCTTATTTTTTTTCTTTTAAACTTCCAAACTTTTTGTATATATGTATATATTTTAACATGACTGGGAACAAACAATAATCAAGCTGTGCTTTCAAAAAGTCATAAAATCTACTGATATCCCATATTTGTTATGGAAATTTCTTTACAAATGAGTCAAATTATCTCCCATGCCAATTTTTTAAAGGAGAAATATTGTTAGCCACTATCAATTTTTCTCTTATTTGAATAGCAGTCACATCCTTGTTTAATATCTTTATTTTAAATCCCACTTGGATTTTATTGTCTTCTCTCCTCTTTTTATTCCTAGCTCACAGGCTAATTCTTGTTTTTACTAGCATTTTCCAGGCATCTCATATTTACTGTCATTTGCAAATTCTCTTGTTAATCTGGCTGATTCATCTTCCAGAATATGAATTAAGATGTTTAAATATTAAAACATGGCATTAGTTTCTTTATTACTTATTGGTTCCACCTATCACAGATAGCGTTCCCATTAATTTAGTATTTTTTCTTCATTGTGATTTGTATGAAATTATGACTGCTAGGAATTTTGCATGAATCTAATTTTATGAAGCAAAGAGGAAAAAAAAAAACTCTTGCATTATGAATTATGCTTAATGGATAAAATTTCTTATTTTAAATTATGGTTTATATGTCTGTGCATTTTGCAAGGAGAGAATGCTCATGCCTGTACTTTATAAAACTTGGATGTGACCTGGTTTTAAAACTTTAAAACAATTTAGTGATACAGGCATAGTTCTTCTGGATAGAAACTAATAGTAAAAAAAACAACTGTAATAATAGTAGCTTCTATTTATTGAGAACTTACAATTTGCTAAGCATTCTCCCAAGCACTTTTCATACTGATAAATTAGAACTAAAATAGCTTACCAGGTACCAGGACCACTCTGGCGCTTAACATACAGTAACATATTCAATCATCACTACTACTCAGGAGTAAGATACTTACATTGTCCACATTTTACCCAGGAGGGAAAAAGGCACAAAGTTAACCAATTTGTAAGCAGTTGAGCCAAGATGAAAACCCAGACTCTCTCACTCCAGAGCTTTACACCATGCTCTTTTGCTCTCATGCATGCTGCATAACAACCTGATTAGTTTGTTATTTCAGTCCCATTTTGCATATAAGTACAATGAGGCTCAAGTAAAGACCACTCCAGAATTCCCATGGCTGCTGAGTGCTGGAGCTCAGATTTGAACCTCTTCCTGTTGGATAGCAAAGCCTATGCGTTCCCCAAGTGAAAAGATCCAGTGATGAACGGTGAGAGGAGAGTACTAACTGTTGGGATTTCCAGATGAGGCCAGTCTTCTTGTTCCCAATTCTCCACTCTCCCTGTTCTGAACCACACATTTGGAAACCTATGTGACACATTCTCCACATATCACAGTAGTCAAGGTGTGTGTTTCTTATTAATTAAAATATAGCTGACCTTGATATAAAGAAACTGTCTTTCCAAAGGATTTGGTAACTTGTGTCTCATTCAATATTCTGCTTCTAAATCCTGTATACTTAACAGTCAATGAATCAAGGATCAGAATTAGTAGCTAATCATAATCAGAACAACAGTAATAAGAACAAGATGTCCATGTAACTGATGATATCTCCTACTGTCTATCCTAGTTTCATTATTAATGACCACTTTCTAACTCCCTTATTTCAAGAAGTGACTACCAACATTACTTTGATACCCTGAAAGTTGATATTCTAGGCTTGTGTCTTCTTTTGAATATTGTTTTACTCTCCCTATCCTAAATTATTAGTCCATAATGCTGTCATTAACATAATTTTCAATGGATATCTTCTGCAGTGACCTGTCAAACAGAAAGAAAATACTTTCTTTTCAGAAGTAATTTCCTGTAGCCCCTAAGTTCACGTCCATTACATAGGCAATGTTTCCTCCACATACCATCTGGTCTCAGCTAGCCTGTAGAAACCAACTGTCATCCCAAAACTGTCACATAACAATCAGATCTGTAGAAACAATTTTAAAGACTATGAGCTTCTTTCTGTCATAGTTAAATGATCCCTTTTACCCACTGCTAAAAATACTACATGCCTCCTGACTTTGTTTAATTGTTCTCAAAGAGCAATTTTGTAGACTGTCACTGTCACTTAAAGTTTTTGAAGAGCCAGCTCTCAAGCAGAAACTGAAATGATGAAGCTCAAAAGATTAGCATACAAGCCCAAAGAGGAGTAATTCTAACGCGGTCAAGTCACATAGTGACTATTGGCTTCATATCCAGCTGTGAGAATCAAACTCTAAGCTCCCTCCCCCAAGCTCCACCCTTTCTGAGAATCTTCTTCCAGGACGGAATATCAATTTCTTAGCTGCTCAGTTACAGGAGCATATAGATCCTGAGGTTAATTTCTGCCTGGATCATGCTCTGTGGCTTTACTCAGTCTAAAATTTGGTGCCAAAGAATGTTTAATGAGTTACAAAGAGGCAATCATCAGCATAGAAGTGAATTTAAATTTCATACTAATGCCAGCTAGTGCTTCATGGGCAGAACTGCAGCCAACCAACCTACATTTTATAGCTGCCTTTTCCTCATTTGCATTTGGATTTTCTTCTATGCCACTAGCACCTCAACTTGTTTTAAAGCACATTGTTCCAAAGTACAGGTTTTAATGTTCCATATAGATATTTGGTTTTGATTTAGTCTGAGGATTTTCTGGCTTTATATAAGCCACAATAATTCTCTGCCCCTCTGCGACCCACTCGCAATTCTCTTCACTTTCACTAAGAAATGAAAGAGGAGATTCAATTAGATAAACTATAATCTGGCATGGGACAACCTAATTTTTCCTGATTACAATAAAAAAAACAAAATAAGACCCATATATCATTGTGTTTTATTTTGCCACTGTTTGGCCATTTGGTTTAAGGACCACTAATCAATTTCTTAGGCCTTCCAAATGTAAAAATGGGAGTCCAAATGACAGATTAAAGAAAATATACCAAGTGCACATAAGTCTCACAGCCAGGAGGAGGAGGCCGGGGGGGGGGGGGGGGGGGGGGGGGGGGGGGGGGGGGGGGGGAGGGAGGAGAAGAAGGAGGAAATACTTCCCTAAACATAAGTATGAAAATCATTCCTCCTTAAGGTCATAGTGAGGGGTGAGGAATATTGGACTTTTGAAATATGGAACTTTCATATTAAAAGGTGGGGACGAGTCTTTTCTGTTAGTTGACAACAGATGTAAGGCAAATAACTATAAGAAAAAGCTTTGAAATCAAATATAATCCAGTGATAGATGCTTTTGTTTGGATTTCCAGAATAAAGAAAGAAGGATAAGAACCTCCTCAAATTTGCTTTCGGTACCATGATCTTTTATGGCCCTGCCCTAGAGTTCCTCCCAATCTTATTAAATACAAAGTAATAGATAAATGCCAAGACACTTATGGAAGAGTAAAGCACTCAAATGATAGTCAATCCAAACATATACTGCTTGATATTAATCCCATCTTCTTTGTGTCTTTAATTATATTTTTCTTAATTCTATTATGAACTACTTCAGATAACTTGACAGGGCATTATTTTACGAATAAACAGTTGGCAAAACACAAATGCTTTGAAAGAAGGAAATTACTGTGAAGTGAAAAAGCCAATGACAGAACTTATTCTAGGCTCTGATTATGAAATCAAATACATCAAATACATTTTTTCTTATTGGATATTTTCAGTTCATTGGGTTTAAGACATAATTGGATTCCCCCCCCCCAAATAATCAAGCTCAAAAGCAAAATTCCTTTTCACAGGGGTTTTGCACAATTCAAAACCTTGTTTCTATATTTGGGTAGAAAGGGCTGTAATAAGGAAATTCATGTGGCTATTTACTCAACACATTTATCAAGCATTTACTATGTACACAGAACTAGGTACTACTGAGTTTGTAGAGATGAATTAGTCATGAAACCTGTTCCTAAGGAACAGCTATAGAAGAGATAAGACACGCACATAAATAACCAAAATACAAGCAATAACACATTTTTTAATGATATAAAAGTGGTTTCTGATTAAATGCTACCAATGTTCAGAGAAGAGGTTGTCTTCACCTGAACTCAGGAGAGCAGGGGAGTTTTTCAGAAGAAAAACTTGACATTTAAGCATGGCCTTGGCAGATGGGTAAAACCAGAAACATGAATTTCAGGGAAGGGAAACCTAAGTGAAGGGAAAAAGGTGTCCAAGCTGTGGAGGTAGGGCACTATGCTAAACCATGGTGTTATTACAGAGGACACAATAGGCACAAGACTTTACTCTCAAGGAGTTTATATTCTAGGGTGGAAACAGAAAAGAAATATAATAAGTAGGTAAATTATACAGTATACTGGAAGGTGACAAGTGCAATGGAGAAAAAGAAAGCTGAGTAAGGAGGCTGGAGAATGTGGTTTAAATGAGGTAATCAGGATAGGTCACAGCACAGGACATTTAAATGAGGCGATGAGAAAGCAAGCCCAAAGATCACATCGGAGGATCTGAAGCAGAGGGGAATGCTGGTTGATGAAGTTGTTGGCAGAATAAGGACAGATTGAAGAAGACCTCAAATGCCAGCTAGGGAATTTGGATTTCATTTTACAGACATGGGGAGATGTTAATAATTTTTGAGGAAAGATTTTAAAAGATGTGGGCTGTGTTTTACGTAGATGACTATAGCAGATATTTTAAATGGAAAGGAGAGAGGAAGGGGAATGGGACACTTCCTACTACCGTTTCCAAATAAAGAAATAAAGGAGCCTTATTAACAATCCAGGAAAATGTGGTTTATATAAACAATTTCCTTTCATTCATTCACTTAATACATATATATATATATATATATATATATGAACTATATACATATATAGAGAGAAGAACTTTTACCTGCCAAATACTGTTCTATCTCACAAGATAACTAGTGAACCAGATAAGCAGATATCCCTACCCGTGTGAATCTTACATTCTAGAAGGAGGAGTCAGACAATACACATAAACATAACATAGACAATATATGTAAGTGAATACATTATAAGTATGTAGTATGGTAGAAGGGAATATGTCCTTCGGAAAAAAAATATAGAGCAGGCTAATGGGACTGTGAGAGTACTGGGGATGGGGGTTTGACATTGCAGGGCAGGTGTAGTATTACATTTTGGCCCTTACCAAAGGCAATATTCACACTTTTGAAAAAAAGTTATAAAATTTTCTACACTGATATAAGACAGATATCATAAAAAAAAATCCTTTAAATTTAACAACACATCAATATAATCCAATGGCCAGAGACATAGAAGTATTTCTAAATCTCATGCCTTGTCTATATGAATAATGATGTATGTTACAAGTTACACTAGGAGAGATTCTAAAAGTAAATAATGTTAAAGATTTGTCTCTGTAGACAGAACCCAGACAAATCTATCCCACTGGAGAAACACATTGGACTTTAAATGATAGAGAAAAAGAATGTGCTTGATTCCCATAAGAAGTAAGACAATGACTTATTCCCTGATACATAACAGTTAAATATAAAGCTTTGGAAAATTTTTGAGAAAATTAATGCTTACATCAAGTTCAATTTCAAGGTATCATTGTTGTTCCAGTGACAAATTATCTTCCCAAAAGCACTGGCTACAAATCTTTTCAATGTTATTTTCTAGCAACAAATCTGTGGGTCAGATCAATATACTTATTATAATGATCTCCAAGCATGATAATTTTAAATTATTTCTAAAAATAGATCTGGAAATGGACAAACTCTTGGACTCATATTGCTGGACAAGTCTTTTGATTCTTATCCAACATAAGAATGTGAAAATTCAGCAAATCTCACATTACATGACCTATGGGCCTTCTCAAAATTTCAGAATTTCGATTACGTTATTCACTTAGCAACTCAATGCCTACCCACTTCAATGCAGTATGATGGGCACTACTAAGTTGTGACATCATAAAAGATTGTCCAATGTAGGAATAGATTACTGATACAAAGTGATATTTTCTAACAACAACAAAAAAGAATTTCTACTTTCGATAAAGAAGAAGTAATTCATATCAGAACAACCTCCTGGAGATTACAATTATAAACTCCGGACAAACTATAATAAACGACTTTGTGAAGGCACTGGAAAGAGACCAAAAGTAGTCAGAAAATACAAAAAGAATAATACTAGGTGAGTTTCCCAGGATTTTTACTGTGTTCTGCCTCAGGGCAGACACACATAGCATCAGCTAAAAAGTTGGACATTTCTCTTGTGTTATGGCTTGAAAAATAAGACGTCAAATTTAGGGGTTACTACAGATACTGGGAAGTAAAGGAGGAAATTCTGTGTCATTTCCCTTCAACCAAGGATTACTAGGACAGCACCTGGTGAACAAAACTGGGTTTATTGGCTCAGAAATGAGAAGAACACACATCATGGGAAACCAAGGGGAATCTCATATATTCAAGAATTTGGGCTTGTGTTATGTTCTCTCAGGAACAGTTCAAGAAAGCAGAGTTTTGCTCTAGATTCTATGTTGTTAGGAAGTGGAGAGAATTCTTATTATTTCTTATCTAGAGACTGCTAACGAAGCAGCAGCAGTCTCTTAGCCACAGAGGTGAAGTTTAGTCATTTTTGTGGACTGGATAATTTTCTTGCTTTTGTCTGTTTTTGGACATGATTACAGAGTGATCTTATTTTCATCTTGATTCATCATGGTCACAGAATGCCCTGCTTGATGTTTATATTCTGAGTTTTGTTTTATTTTATGTTCTATAGTAGAATACCACAGCCTATTGTGAGTGCTTGGATAACTCCCAGCAACACAAAGTCCTACCTACTAGTTTCAGGCTAGGTCCCAGCTGTAAAGGTCTCTTTTTATCTTTTCCATCTGGAAAAAGTCACAGAAGGACAGAGTCGCAGAAGGAAGCTTCAAATTTTGCCCAAATATCTGGCTGATTCCTAAACTACCTATGTCTAGGCAGAGTCCATGTAGCCTGGTTAAAGCTGAACAGACTAAAGAGAAATTTCAGCTGCTTCCCACTGTAGACAAGACAGAGTTTGAACACATCTGTTTTTGAACATGTATTACATTTTGAAATTTCAGCAGGTTTAACCACCTGTTAAAACAAAAGTAAACACTTTTCAGAAGAACATAACAGAAAGCAGACTAATGTCCAGGATAGAACTGACGAATGAAGAAAAAAGAAAATATCATCCATGGTCAAGAATAAAAGAAATCAATGAGAATCACCACAAGACAGCCCAGATGATGAAACTGACTGCCAATTATTTTAAAGCGGATATTACAATTATGTTCAAGAACATAAAGAAAAACAATTATAATAAATGAACAGATAATAAATTTCAGCAGAGGAATGGAAACAAAAAGAAATAAATTCTAGAAATGAAAAATTCAGTATCTGAAAAAAAATTCACTGGCTGCACTTTATAGCAGATTAGAGATAGCAGACCAAAAATAGTAAACTTGAAGTGAGATTGACAGAAATTATCCAATTTGAAGTCATAAGACAAAAAGATTAAAAGAAATAAATTGAGCCTCTTCGACCTATGGGATAACATTAAAAGGTATAACATATGTATCCTTAGATTCATAGGAGGAGAAGAAAGAATGGGACAGAAAAAATATTTTTAAATATTAAAATAATGGCCCCAAATTTCCCATATTTGGTAAGAGACACAAATTTACAGGTTCAAGTAGCTCAGAAAGCTGTAAAAAGACTTTTTTTTTTTTTTTTTTTTTGCGGTACGCGTGCCTCTCACTGTTGTGGCCTCTCCCGTTGCGGCGGAGCCCAGGCTCCGGACGCGCAGGCTCAGCGGCCATGGCTCACGGGCCCAGCCGCTCCGCGGCAATGTGGGGTCTTCCCGGAACGGGGCACGAACCCGTGTGCCCTGCATCGGCAGGCGGACTCTCAACCACTGTGCCACCAGGGAAGCCCTGTAAGAAGACTTCTTAAAAATTCAAATCATAGTCAAAATTTTGAATCCTCAAATATGAGAAAATTTTGAAAGAAGCCAAAGAAAAATGACACATTATGCATAAGAGAATGTTACAAATGATAGCTAAATTCTCATCAGAAAAAAATGGAGGCTAAAAATGAAAGGCTGTGGAAAGAAAAAAAAAATAGCTGTCCACTGAGAATTTTCTATCTGGGAAAAATATCCTTCAAGATTGAAGGTGAAATACAAACATTTTCAAATATACAAAAACTAAAGGAAACATCACCCATAGTGTGCAGACCCACACTACAAAAAATAGTAAAGGAAGTTCTTCAGCCAAAGAAAGCTCATATCTGGTGGAAACATATTTAGGAAGAAATGAAGAGCACAAAAAGTGGCAAATATTCAGGTAAATATGAAAAGAAAACTGCAGGTTAATAATAAAATAGTTACTGATAATAAACCCAAAGAAAACAAATTATCTTTCAAATGTCCACTGTGAACTACATGGACCTGCTGATCATTTCCATGGTAAGTTAAAATGATTGTGAGTAGTGCACCTTTAACTCTTCAGGATCTGTAGAGGCTCTAAAACAGTGTGAAGTTTAGCAGCAAGTATTAATTTTAAGGGCACTTCTTGTTAGCACTACCGTATTAGATATTCTTGACACAAACAGGGAGCACACTTGGGCAATCAATATAAAAAGCATCTCTCTTGTGAAATTAATTGGAAAATTAGATTTAATGTTTAAATATAAGTTCTAAATGAGTCACTAAAATGGGTTAAAATAGCTTTGAAACTAACCACTTCTGCTGCCTGTGTCAGCTTCCTTCACTACAAGCATCTTCCTTTTCGAAAAAAAATTTAAACAAACCAAAGAATGAAGGTAAGGTTTTTTTTTTTTTTTTTTTTTTTTGCGGTACGCGGGCCTCTCGCTGTTATGGCTTCTCCCGTTGCGGAGCACAGGCTCCGGACGCGCAGGCTCAGCGGCCATGGCTCACGGGCCTAGCTGCTCCGCGGCATGTGGGATCTTCCCGGAGCAGGGCACAAACCCCGTGTGCCCTGCATCGGCAGGCGGACTCAACCACTGCGTCACCAGGGAAGCCCGATGGTAAATATCTTGATATTTCACATTAGCTCACTTGGAGTGACGACATCATCCATTTATATCGGAGTTACCAAGTTATTTGCTTTAATGCCTGTCTTTGCTCTAACATGCCTTTTTACACCTTGACTGATGGTCTCTATTATGAAAAATGTATTATAAGGCATATAATATGCTTTTACATGCGCTAAAATTCAACCTTTGAAGACTAAGGTAATATCCTTTATACTATGTTCAACATGCTTTTTACTTAAGTTAGTAGAGCATTTGAAGACTGGCGGTTTAATAATACACTTTTCTAAAAGGAAAATTTACCAGAGCGGGGAGACACTAAATGATTCTGAGCTCAAGAATAACGTTCTGTAAGTGTGTGCTGGGGGAAGCACACTAAACAAGAAGTTAGGAGTCTTGTATGCTAGTTCTGGCCTTGGTGGTAACTAGCCATGGCAGCTTTGGAAAAATCATTTCGTCTCATGTGTTTTTTGTAAATATATGTATTAGAGTGTTTTAAATGTTCCTCTACATAAAAGGATAGTTTCATGTATACTATATTTATAATGGGAAAGTTTAATTCTATGAAAATATGTTCATTTGGTTTCACTTTTAAGCAAGTTTCAAACAGTCTACAGGCTATGGGTCTTTTATATACATTTCATTGAAGATACGAAAAGCACCCAGAATATGTGACAACAAAAATCAAAATTTCGGGGCTTCTGTGTCTCTTCATGACAAAAGACTTGTGCTTCTACACAACAGATGAACACCTCTGAAGGTCTGATCCACAAACAGTGTAAAGAAATTAATCTGTTGCTTTGACAAAATAATTTCAGGCATCAAGTTGATGGTATATTTTGTGAAACTTGTAATACCTGGTTCTATAAGTACCATATACAAAGGTCTATAGTTTGATGTAAAATTTTAAGTGTAACTATCTTTCTTTAGTCATTCAAATGTATGTACTCCCCTATAGGACAACATCCCAGCTCAGCAAACAAGTTTGACATTAGCAAAAATCCAGGAATTGCATACTGTATTGTATTGCTTCCTGCTATAGCCAAAATCTTGCACTGTGAACATCACAAAATTCTGGCTTGTTCCACTACACAGTCACAATTCTATATGGAAGACAAATCAAGATATCTTACTAAGCAGCCTGTATTAAAATTTTAGCTCAAAATCCAACTGGTCTGCTTTCAGAGAGTTAAGTCACCCTTATAAAAAGATGATGGACTACATTTCTCATAATATTGTTTCTTTTTATTTTGTTTATTATCCTAAACGCCATAATATTCCATGTCACAATTATTATTAAAATATTATTAAATATTATTATTAAAATATTAACTCATGTAATATTTTTAGGTGTTTTTCTTCTGAGGCAATTCAAAACATAGGAGCAGCTGCAACATCAGCACTTGCATTTTACTAGTTGTTCAGAGAATTGACCGATTAGTGGAAATGAGTAGTAATACATGCATTTGGCAGCCATATTTGCACTAAATGACGGTAATATTTAAAATAAGACACTTTTAACGGAACATCATGGCACCTGAGAGTATTGTAGAAGAACGTGACATTAGATACTTCTAAACAGACAACAATGGGATTCCTCACATCTCCAATACCAAGTCAAAACCCTTCAATCCTGCTGAGATCTTCCATCTTCTGATCCCACCCAGATTTCATAGTCCTCACCCCACTCCCAGACCCTCATTCTCCAACCCAGGTTAAATTCTCGTTTATCATCGTAGTCCTTTAATACATTCCCCTTGAAACCCTCGCTCGTCCTGTGACATCATACAGACAACCCTAATTAAATCCAACTCTGTCTTCTCCACATCTTACCCATACTGCTCAATGTGGCTAGGGAAAAATGACACAATTTCTAGTGGACCCTTAATGCTACCCATCAACCATTTTATGTTTCTCTAGACCACTCCTTTCCCACTCTCCTAGACTTGCAGACTTCTCATTTTTCCTCAAAATCTCTGATACCTCCCCCACCATAATCTTGCTTCTTTCTTCACTGTGAAGTTGCTAAAATCAGAAGAGAACATTCACAAGTTCTCACCACCAGATCTTCCCACCTAAATACCTCTGTCCTTATGGGCTACTTTGTTCTTACTAATATGAATGGATAGGCTGCACTCCTAGAACAGGCTAACCTCTCCCTTTGTGCTCTAGATCTAACAAACACCTACTTAAAGATATTGAAATTCTCCTCTCCCTCTCTCTCTCTCTCTCTATATATATAATTGTCAATTTCTTCCTCTCTATTGAATCATCCTTTTTAATTAAAACATGCTAAAATTTTTTGTTTAGCTTAAAAAAATCCAACTTATAGCCCTCTTTTCCTTCCAGTGACTGTCCTATTTCTCACTTTCTTTTTCCAGTAAAGAACAAAACAAAATAAACTGAAAATAATCATCTGCATTCCCTGTCTCCATTTCTCTTCTCTTGAACTCTCCATGTTACCAAAACCAATGGACATTAGTAAGTCTTCATCTTGCATAACAAATCAGCAGCATCTGACACAGTGGATCATACTCTCTTTGAAACATTTCACTTGGCGTAGAGGGCCCCATTCTGTCTTGTTTTTTTCCTACCTTTCTTGGTTTCTTTTGCTGATTCCCCCTTATCTCCTCAATTATTAAATATACCCCAGTCCCCAATCAGGAAAATACTTCTTCCTTTTCATACTCAGTCCTTGGATGATCCCATTAGACACATGGCTTTAACCACCACATGTGAGCAGTAGACCCCAAATGTACACTTTATCAAGGACCTCACTCCTGAATTCCAGAACTCTATATCCAACTGCCTACTTGACTGATCCTCTTGCATAACTAATAAGCATCTCAAAACTACCATGTTCCAAACCAAGGTCTTTATATCTTTTTGTCCCCATGGGTAGCTCTCACACTTCTGTCAAGACTTGACTCAAGTCATTTTCTTAGTTATATCTTCTTTTATCTTTACTTCAAATTTGACCTACTTAAAATTATCTGTATAGAAATATAAAGATAAATGGCTTGATTTATTTTTTAATCATGCATTCATTTCTAGGTTAAGACATATAGCTCTAAAATGATTGTATAAACTTTATTTAAAACCAAGAAAACCAGCTAAAGTTAATGAAGTTACAAGTAGATAAGTATTTTCAGGGCATCGTTGGTACATGCCTTCTATTAGATCTTTAAGGTTTGTGTAACCAAAAGGAGAAGTTAATAAAGTTAATTAATGGTCCTTGTTTTTCTCTGCAGCTCTGAATGTTAAAATGGCAAATTTAATGCGACGATGTTCACTTCAGTGTGAGAATTTGAATATCACATTGTGATAAACTCACTAGTTGTAAGAAAGAATGATACTAATATAAAGTTGTGACCAAAAATTGTTAATTTTACAAAACACCTGTAATTTTCTTTCATATTGCTATGACAAAATAATATGCAGACTGACAATGGTTAAGTACCTTAATGTGTAAGTTTATGTGTGAGATTTTTTATCACAAGTTTTCTCTATTTTCCAAGATAAGCTTTTTAATTTAATTTTTTCAAGTTAGGTCTTTAAGAAAATAAAAGAGATTTCTTTGTGCAATTTCTCTGTGCAAATTTGCCTTTTATAACCTGTACTTTTTTTTCATTATATAGTATTTTTAAGACAACATTGTTAACTTATAATGTAATGGAGTGTAATAACAGTACAGAAGTTCCAATATCAAAATCTCCACCCAGATTAAAAAAAGATTTATCATGTAATGGCAGTTCTTAGATTTAGAGGCCGGCAACTGGATTTAATTCTTCTGCTCTCATGCTAAATTCCTTCTCTATCTTAGCTAATGGCATGCCTACTTTCCCTAGTAAATTCTGACACTAACCTTCCTTGACTATCTTATTGGGAAGTAAGCTACATTTCCTTTATTGGAAGAAGGAACTGATATCAAGAATATGAGTTTCTTCTTTTGCTTTGTATCTCCAGGGGCATTTTATTCCAATATGTAAGTGTATGTTTGAGAGAAGCACATGATGTTCATTAGTTTGTTGTTTTCAAATCAAGTAGCAGGAAATCAAACCAGTTAGAATTCTCAGTGTCCACTTCCAAAAGGCACCCAAGGCAAACACCTAGAAGTTGGCATTAGAAGAGATTACATCTTTGCTTTCAACAAGGATCCATGAGGAAAGTGGGGTAAGGCAATGTTAACCATAGTTCCTGTTTATTTACTGAGTGCTTACTATGTGCCAAGTGAGCTATAGGAAATAATTTCTCATCTTTATCTCTAATATAAAAACAACCTTGCCAATAAGTATTATAATTTCCATTTTACAGAGGAGGAAAATGAGGTTAAAAAGCCTAAGGAAGCTGTCCAGCTTTATACAGCTAATGTGTGCCAGAGGCCAGACTCAATTCCAGTCTCTCCTGCTACATTTCATTGTTTTCCCAATGTACATAAGAGAAATTGGTTGGGGAAAATGAACAAGAAAGATAGTAGCTTCTAATAAGGTTCATTTCCTTCTCTTTCCAGGACAGATACAGATGGGTGACTTGGAGGGAGAACTCCTTCCATTACATATCTTGAGAAAAGAAATGGCATTCCATATTCACAACTTGTCCCCAAGTTACTTGCCAAGCTGTAGGCTGCAAAATTGACTAAAACTTCATAAAAGGATTCTCTCTTACTAGTGCTTCTCCAACATTAATGCAGAATTAAACCAGCTATGGTCTTGTTTAAATATGCAGATTCTAATTCTATAGGTTGGGGTAAGGCCCAAGATTCTTCCTTCTAACAAACTCCCAGGTGATGCTGATGGGGCTGCTCTATGGCCCACACTCAGAGCAGCAAAGCTCTGTGCAAAGGTAAGACATCTCTCCCTTGCTTCCACATTGCAATGGTGGATGGGTATAACGGAGCACTGAGGGAAAGGTCTCTGTTTCATTTTGGACAAACAGACTAACATGATTCATGGACCTTATCCAGAGTTAATTTTTCATGGGATCAAACTGTTCACCATTTCCCTTAATTCTACCTCTCACTGCTCACAGTTGACTATAAAACTTCATAATTTCTTAGAAAAAATATGTAGTGATTTTTAGCATGATTAGCATTTATTTTCAGCTTTAGTAAAATTGAGACTAAAAAGACAACTGATTAAAACACATGAAGATTTTTAAACCACTTAATCTCATAAACACACATTACACTCCTGCAATGTGGACAAGAAGAGCATCAGCTTCTTCAAATCCGAACCGAAATATGTATTAATTATGTGCTATATCCTTTATTAGGTAATGGACATAGCAAGATAATCAAAAATCCAACTCTGTTTTAGGAGATTATATTCTAGTGAGAGAAACAAAACTGTAAATAGAAAAGCACAATACGTGTGCATGTGTGGGTACATATATAGTTATGGGGAATAACAAACTTTTCCCAAGATCAGGGGAGAATAGGTCAGGGAACGTTTTATAGAAGATCTGTGTCTATAACTAGCATTCACTTGGAAGAAAACGTTCTAGACAGTGGGGAAAAAAACACACAGATACTCATAGGCATAAAGTAACATGGTATGGTTTGGGACATGTGGCTCTAACAGTTTTTGAGACTAGTTTGAGAAAAATTCAGGCTTCTATGGTAGATCTTAATTCAGTCAAACCCAGATGGAGAATTCTGTAGACTGGAAATAAATAAATATGGAAAATGAACAATTGATAACTTCATTAAAGGCCTGCCACTCACCAGCCATAGTTAAATGTGTTCTTTTGGGTTTGGGGGACATGAACTATTAACAGATACAGTAATATTTTAATACCATTTCTTTATCACCTAATTTAGATAAATGGAGCTAGCCATGACTGTTCTTAAATTCTAATGCACCAATAATAAGAGAAAGACTTATGATTCCCAGAGCAGCAACTATATTATTAGAAAATAAGTTACCATATGCAGCACCATATGAAGACTTGTATACCCAATGGGAATGCATAACCTGGGATCCACACAGAGTAGAATTTCATATACTACTAGCCGGTCCCAGCCTCTTTTATGTTTTCTCTTTTGAAATAAAAGAGAGGCGAAAGATTTCATTTTTTGAAGTGTTACTTTAACCTAGCACTACTGAAAGAGTAATGCACATGGGTGTGTGGAAGGGGCAATCTATGATATCTCAAAAGGATGATTTATATTCTCTCTCTCTTTCTTTTATAGCAGCGAGGGCATCTAAAGGACCATGTGCGCAGTCTTACTCATGAAGCATTGTTATAGCATTAGCTGGCAAGGGGTCATTGGAGGGACCCCTCTCTTTAAAAAGATGCACACCCTGAATTACCCCAAAAGGTCAATATCTCTACCTAAACAAGGAAAGTTCAACAAGTAAACCTAGTGCTTTTTCATAGGATTTAACAACTCCTGGACCTAACCTAAAACCCAACCACTAAAATGGAAACTGTTTATATCAATAGCTTCACAAGAAGGCTAGTATAGGTTATTTGTCCTACTTCAAAATCACTTAATTTCAATTATCTCTTTATTTTTTTGTGCATGCACCTTGATGTTTTCTGGCTTCTTAGCTATGTCCATTCTTTTTCTGGATTTTCCACAGGGAGCCTTCAAATGAAACAGGCTTATACTACTAAAATCATACTTGAAAATGATTCTTACTCAGTTCCGTGGTTTAAGTTCTGTGGAAGACCAGAGGAAAAGAATGTTTCCTCTTTACAGTCTTGGTGTGAATGTAAGGTTTCTACAAGGTGTTAGGCTGACTGCAATGAAATGAAAACACTACTGTATATCAATAAGATGATGATGTATTTATAGAACATGAACCACAAGAGAGCTATACTGAGCACTTTCAATAAACCTCAATTAAAGTAATCAATATTGCTAAATGAATCCTTAAAAGCACCTCTGACAGAAAACTTCTTTGAGATTACTTTTAAATACTGAGATAGAAAGAGTACTTCAAGATGTAATGAGAAGTAAATTCAGTGTATAAGTCCTAACGTTCAGGATCTCAAGATATGGCTTAAATGGAAGAAAGCTTGATGAATTCTTGAATAGAAGGTACTTTTATAATTGGGAAAATAAACATGAGCACTATCTTCTATAAGGACTTTAACACACCTTGTACTAAATACCTTTGAACATTTTTATTCATGTTTTTCCTAAAATGTTACATTTTTCTTATCCTTCCTCTCTGATGATTTAGATACTACCTATCGGTCAAGGTCCACTTGAAGTTCCACTTGTACAAATACTTTTCTTTATGCTCTAGTTTTATTAATATCTGCACAACCAAATATAGTTTTTTTTTTTCTTGGATATTCTAGGTCCTTTAATTATCACATAAATTTTGCTATACCTTGTCAATTAACACAAAATCACACACACACACATACTACACACATGGCTTGCTGGAATTTTAACTGGATTGCATTGAACCTATAGACCAATTTAGAAAAACTGATAACAATATAGAGTCTTCCAATTTATGAACACGGAATATCTGTCCATTTACTGAGGTCGTCTTTAATTTTTCTCTAGATAAGTTTTATAGTTTTCAGTTTCAAGGTCTTGCACACTTTTCAGTAGATTTATTTCTAAGTATTTAATATTTTTTCATGCAATTACAAATAGTAATTTTTTTTAATTTATGAAATTTATTTTCTTATATAAATTAAGTATTTCTCTGGGCAGACAGCCTTCACCTTATTGCACTCATAGCACACCTGTAATACGAAGCTACAGGACAAGTCTTAACAAGGTCTGTATTCAACGTAGCACTTGTCTACCGGGCACTGTACAGGAGGATAAGGAAAAGCCAGTATCCATCTCAGGTGAAGAAGGCGGAGGGGGCAATGTGTCTCCACTCTGACAGTCGGTTTTCTCCCGGGAAGGGGAACATGCAAAGTTATGTCTGGATTCTGGAAGCGGGAGGAGGTCTGGGAGGCTGAGAAGCCCAATGCAACACTGCAGCTTGGCTCCCTTTATCTGTGAGGGAAGCAGGGACTCCTCTTTCACTCATCTGTAACACATCACACTGGCCTAGCTGATGCTTTGGGGAAACGGGGACAGAGGTCATCATTGAATTAGCAGCAATTAAGAACGGGCCATACACTGCCACAGTGTGGAGGGGTCGTCCTGGCCCCAGGGACCTGGAAGCTGTGTATCCTAGGGACAGGTGTCACTCAAGAGCCAGAGCTGGCTCTGGACAAATACAGTTGTTGATTACAGACTCTTAGAGGAGTCGCCAGGTGTTTCTTGTAAGTCTTGTAAGTCTTGTAAGTTTACTAGCTCCAAAGCTGAAAAGAAGCTCCCTAAAGGCAAGCTTCATACTATATACTCTGCTTTACAATCCCTCATATTAATCAGCAGAGCACTAATCAGTTCACAACAATTTTGTTCAAAGTGCAAATACTGCTAGAAGAGTTCACACCATAGGAAAGCTTTCACGGCCCACAAGCTAATTAGCAGCTTAGTTAACAAGGTATAGCCACTGTCAGATGTGACCTGGAAGGTCCTGGATGCAAAGAACCAAGGATGGTAAGAGCAGATTTAGAAAAAGAGATGCTTTGGAGGGAGTAACAGAGAGAGAAGGACAAACCACAGTTTTGCCTAAGACTGGTCCTACGAACACTTCGTGGTAGTAAGGTTCTTTATGAAATATCCTAACAGTACTCAAATGCTCTTTCTCAGATAGAAAATCCTGACAAGAGGGAGACCCTGAAAATACTCTGGTACTGTTCACTTGTCAGGAGTCCAAACTAGCTAACACAATGAAGAGACCTGCTCCTTGTCAAGCCAAAGCCACACTGTGTCTATCCACTAGTATTGGTGCCTTGGTGTTCAATTCCTCATTCATTTAGTCATTTAACAAAAGTTTAGTACACACTTAACATGTGGGTTAACATGATCTAAGGGCTGAGGGATTCTACTGTGAACAAAATGAATTTGGACCCTAACTTTAGAAGGTCCTGACTCCTGGCAGAAAGAGACATAAATCAAATAATGGCATTAATATACAACTAACAATTTAAAAAAAAACCCTTCTTTCTGTAATAAATAAAAATAATGAGCCCTGAGCACATTCAGTAAAGAGAGCCAATTAAGTGTCAGAGAAGGTAAAGAGCACAGAAGAGTATTCTGGCAGGAGAAACACCACGTGCTAAGGCCCTGAGGTAGAAGGAAACAGGAAGCTTCCCAAGAACCAAAGGAAAACTCTTCTTAAAGAGTTGTATTAATCCAAGACTGACAATCCTTCAACAGTTGGCCAGCAATTCCTTAGCTTGGCATTTGGGCTTTTGCTATCCTTTGAATAAAAGGACCCAAAGGGCTCGGTACTCTTCTGTGGGCCAGAGAAGGTTCTCATTCCCTCTGCCTTTCGTATTGGGCTGGGTTTATGCCTCTGTGGGCAGTAATTGGCAAGACCCCGACCCCAGTGAAACTTTGAGTGACTTCCAAAGGCATCTGGAATCTGCGCTGGGTAGAAAATGTCATAGAAATTTCAGGCTGAGAGGATATTAAAGATACCTGAAATGTTTGCAAGGACTGATCTAGGTGAGAGGTGATCTTACAGCAAAGGTGATCTCTTTTCATTAAATGTATTATTCTCACAGAGCCAGCCCCAGGGAGAAGAGAAAGGTGAGCAAGTTGAGTGGCTGACTCTGGAATCTCAGCTGGGATCCTATGAATATGGGTACTTCCTGACCTGCAATGCTTCGATTAGAGTCATCAGTTAAGCTCGCCTCTTCACCATTGTCTGACTGCCTGGCAATGAGGCTCCTATTTCATAATACACATCATTGTTAGTTTCCTTAAAGACACCAAAGTTTGATTTGCTTTACTGATGAGAAAAAGAAAAAGCTATTCTGACTATGTTCTTTCACAGAGTGAACAGTAAATTTTCAACACTTTGATTGGGAAATTTTTAAAATCACTGTCACTTTCATTAGATGAGATGTATTCTTTGTATGACTTTGGAGAATGGATAGGGAATCTATGGGAGAAAACAGAATAATGCACTGCTTTTGGAAAATACAGTGGCTTAGTTGACAGAAACCCATTCTTATGATGAAAACTAGGCAAAGAATTAACCCCCATACTGTATACTTAGTATACTTTATCAGCCTTGATATTCTTGAAATATACAGCATTTCCTTTATTTCAAGCAAATGATACCTATATCACTTGATATCTATGAATCACTTGAACTGATAATTCACATCATAACTAGGTTCTAACCTTGTTTAAGGTACCACCTAATGTAGTCAAATAGCAAAACACTTTTATTTTTTCCAATTATATTAAAAATCTGCTATCTTCAGAGTAAGCACCTGAGGTCTTTAGAAGTGAGATTGCCACAAGCTGTACGACTTAGAGCAAAAGCTAAAGATATGACAGACTTAGAGGAGAAATGTATGTAAAATTGAACATAAAATTAGAGTATTTTAAACTCAGAGGCTTTTATTGTGCCCTTATTTATTTAATATCATGTCACCTACTAAGGCTTTTAAAAGCTGGAAATGGAGTTTAGGGTAGTACGGTTTTAAAAGCAATAGAGAAAACAGACTTTAGAAAGCAGGTCATTACTACTTAAAATATCCTCAGAAATAAGCTTTGTGTTCAAAAATATCTTACAAAAATATCTTTGTCTGAAACTTCATTGTTTCATCTCAACTTTTCCTTTCTATGCCACAGGCACCACATGAGCAATTAATTTTAATCTTAGAAAATTTTCTATTTCCAAACTTGAAGGTCTAAGAATACAGACATACTGAAACTTACTTCAACATGTGGATTTTAGCTCTCATGAAGAACTCACTGGTATCCCGAGGGTCACTCGGGCATCACATATATGTCATTGCCAACATGTCATGTTAGTCCCTGATCTTCTCTCCCTTGATGGATGCTGCTCATGAAATGCTTCTATTTTATAGTTATTTTGCTGCTTTTATTCAATAAAAAACAAAATTACATTGGTGGGAAGTTCCTAAGGTCCATGATTCTTTCCCATGTACGTATTATTTGGTTTACACATCAGTGCCATCCAGCTTCTATAACAGCTGGTGAGCTATGCCCTTAGTTTTACAAACACGATTCTTTCATTCTAGACATTGGAAATTTCTCAGGGTAAAACCTCCTCACTTGTAGTCATTAACAATATTTAAGAGTGACCCTGCTAATCCTCCCATGAATGTTGAGATCCATGTCTTCATTGTATTTTCTATTGTTATGTTCATTGTTCAACTATAATTGCATCGATTTCCCCAAAGCACACTATGTACCATAGTCAAATTGTCCACATGTACAAAAGCAGTAATCAGGTCTACATGCACTGTTAAAGTTCCATTTCTGTTATTCTACTAAAGAGGTGAATCCTATTGCCTCTATAAGCACTTAGCTCGACCAAAATTATTCCAAACTGACTCCCCCCCAAAAAAATCTGTGCTGTGACTCCTATCCTACGTAAATGTCCAAGAGGCAAACCCTAAAAGGGATACCCTTCAGTGGAGCAAGTGGTGAATATCTAAAGCACTTAGGAAGGCGTTTCCATAATGCTGTTAAAATTATTGTACTAGAAGTCTAACTTGTCATAATGTAGAAATGACTCCACTGCATTTTTCAGGAAGCCTTGAGGTTTTTGCAAATGTCTGGAATTAGGGGACTATTATACAATTTAAGGAACTATTCTTTCTGCACAGTGCCCACAGTATTGCACTGTTTTGCATCCTCCTGTTGTCCTCTCTGGTGGATAGTGCTATACTTCTTGCCCGAAACATGAAGAGCCCAACCCCTTCCTCATGAACCCACTTTCTACTCATAGAAGCATCTTAGAATGCTATAAAATAGAGAACAACCGATTTCACACACCCCCAAACAACACACGCTCTTTACCAGCCCCTCAAACACACAGCTCTTTGCTAAAGCGCATCCTGCCTCTGCTGGCTGGAGCTTTCACAGACCGAAGCCTAAATGAAGGGGCAGGGTAGCTGCTGTAGCACCTCCACCTCCACTCCCTGATCAGCACAGGGATTCCTCAGGAAACACATGTGGAGGACAGGACAGTACACTTCCTCCCTGCATCCTAACTCTAGGGCATGATCCTTCTCCTTGCACAACTGACCCCAGGTCTAAAACAGGGAAACAACGGTAAGAAAGAAAAGGGCAGCTTTATCTTCTCAGAGATGGATGATAGGCAAGTATCCCTGTGTCTTTACTTGTCACTTCCCAAGTGGAGAGTCCAGACGTAAAGTGTCACATACGTGTGCATCTTTTCTTAGTGAAATTGTTGACTAGCCCACTCCGCAAAAACAAAAAGTGTATATCGTGTCCAAAGAAATACAATCTACTCCCTTCTAAAAATGGAAACCCGGAAAAATATCTTCTGCTAGCCTTGCTGGGTAGTTTGTACTTGAAGTAAAACCGTCACCACCCACTCCCCATTCTCGCTGAGATTTAAAAAGGCAGGCAAACTGAAAGGAAACAGGAGCCAGTCCATTCCTATCAGAAAACAGCCATAAGAGCGAATCACGTTGGGGAAAAGCTCGACAACTCGGAGACACCATCTCCTCCGGACGGGAGGAGAGATATGGAGCCATTTTTCACTAGGTTCACAAGAAAATGTCAGCTCACGGCTGCTAGTGCGCATCTTAATTTGGTCAAAAGGGACCCAGCCAGTCACCCTCACAGAACATTTTTTTAAAGAGTCCATTACAAATCTGATTCCCTCTGTTCTGAGCATCTTCTTGATAAATTCTTTGGCAATTGCATGGCACGGATCTGCATCCTATTCAAAACTAAATGCCTTCCCCCACTTCCTCTTAAAATCATGTGAATTAGACACTTCTGAGCTAATCGTCAAAAAAAAAGAAAGAAAGAAAAAACCACCACTCCCCACCCTCCTCCCAGCTTCTTGACTAATACCTCTGGGCAGTTTACTTCAGAATACAGCAGATTCTTGACCAGTGCACAATGACAAATCGGCATACAAGTCTGCTATCACAGAAAGCACAGGCAATGCTTTCTTTGTAAAAACGGGAAAATACACACCCTGGAACAAAAGACACTCTATCTGCATGACAAGGAACAAGAGAAATTATGTGTTTGTTTTACACACATCTGTACCCACTTATTAAAAGAAATGTCTTTGCACCTATTTTAATTATGACATATTGTATTCTTTCCTCAAAATCAGGTCTCCCCAAAATTAATTTTTAAGCTTTGACTCCAATGGGAGGTAAAACATACTCTGTTGGAAGAATACCTGGTGTGTGCCTTTGTTGGTAGGGTGCCATTTCAAACTTATTATATTTAAACTCAATTACGTGGGAAATTGAGATAAGACAAATGCAGTCAGATACTCTGAACTATTCTGACATTACAAGAAACGCCAAGTCAGCAGATATTTGCTGTTTACATCTCACAATAACCTAATCATGCATTTGCAGCCTTCTGGAGCAAAATGCTAACTATTCTCCAAACAGCCACCTGACAATCCGGGGCTGAAACACACATTCTGACTCAGAAGCAGAGAGAAATCATGATGGCTCTGCCACTGGCTGTATTAAACAAAAGCTCGGCAAGCAAACGAGAGGCATTTGGTAAATGGAGTAAGAGTCAAACCAAGTTTAGGTTCACATCTGGTGGAATATGGCACTGCCTACCCAGAGGTTAGGGGGCAGAAGGGTTTGGAGGTTATAAACAGAAAACACACACATACACACAGACAGACATTTAAGCAGACCCCGGTCTGTTTCAGCTTACTAACCTAGAGCTCTGTTCAAAGGAAGCAGGGAAGCCGCACGTCCTCTCCCACCTTTCCATGGTCCTCATCAGTGTCTTCTCAAACCACCTGTACTGATCCAACCCATTCTCAGATCACAGAATTCTCTTGATAGAAGTAGTCTCCGCGGAGCTTTGATTTTTCAGCCTGGGTGTCTAGAATTTTCTTCTTTAAGCCAGACACAGCAACACAAAACTGCCGCTGAGGTCTTTTGTTTTCCCCTCCTCTCAAAGATGAAGCATGCTGCACTTGTCTCCCTCTCCCTCTCTCCCTCTCTCCCCTGCTCTCTCCCTCTCCCCTCTCGGGCTTACGCTCGCTCCCTCGCTTTCTCTTTCCCCACCCCCCGCCAGCAACCTCATTGGATTCCCGTGCGGTAGGGGTCATTTACATCGCTCAGCAGGAGAACCTGTGTTCCGTAGGCGCCTGTCTCTCACTTTCGGGTTTCCTCTGCGAAAGGGAGGGGAGCGGCTCGCTCTAGGTGAAGTCAGGTGACCCCTCCTTTAAAAGCCGGAGAGATGGATGGAGTGTGTGGATTTTAATATACACGCAGGCACATTTACATTACAAAGCAGAGAGGAAAATCTAGCTTCTAGAGATGAGGCTTTTTTGTTTTTGCTTTCATAGTCCCCTTTTAGCAATTAAGAGAAGCTAGTATACTATAATGAAATGTAATTAAACTTTTCAGTGTTAGTAACAAGGCTGCATACTTTCAGAATCATCCAACTGAACAATTCTTTTAAACTTGTAAGCCCAACTGTGTCTTTCTTTCAAGGGTCAAAGAATCAGTTATTTTACTATTTACACAGTTTTTCTAGGTGGCCTTTTCTTTGACATCTAGTTTAGTTTATCTCAAAGGACCATCATAAAAGACAAAAAAAAATTAATGTGAAAAAGGAAAAATAAGTGACAGGAAACCAGAGCACATAGCATGGATAGAAATCAATAGTTTCCTATTGTAGAATTAGATTCAATAATGAGTAATTTTTCCTCTTATGCAAATAACTTTTCCCTTCTCTGTTTCAATGTCTTTGTCTGAAAATAGAAAATAAATGTAATAAATGTAGCATCTCCCCTCCCTGCCCATCAAGCAAGCCTGACAGAGGAGGATGTCCAGGTAGAAATACCGGTAGCTCAGGGCACCAACAGAGAAGCAACTGGAAAAACTTGTGCTAACCTTGTAGCGTGTTGAAGATAAATTTATGATCTACAGCCCCAGACCCTAAAGAGTAAATCTGCTAACACCTGGCTTCCTGCTCCAAAGGTTTTGATATCCAATGGAGAATCTCTCTCCTATCTCTACTACGCATTCTGCTCTTAGAAACACTGAAACGAAAAATGAGAGAACCTCCATAACCTATTTCAAGAACTCTAGTTAAAAAGTACATCAGAAAGGTAAATGACAAATAATTAGAAGGAAGATCAACAAATTTGAGGAGAACAAGTATCAGGAGAAGAATCTCTTATTTGGCGTTTGGTGTTCCATGCATGGATTCTTAATTTCAAAAGCATGGTGATACTGATGCCTCACCAAAAGAGGAAAACAGGGGGAGAGCTGACACAGAATCACATTATCCTTGCTTCAAAAGATAACATTTTGAACTCTTACACAAACAGCCTCTCCTTC
This sequence comes from Aethalodelphis obliquidens, assembly GCF_003676395.1. NCBI lineage: Eukaryota > Metazoa > Chordata > Mammalia > Artiodactyla > Delphinidae > Aethalodelphis > Aethalodelphis obliquidens. The sequence goes on along the minus strand of NW_020837971.1, from coordinate 3,842,239 downwards.
TCTCAAGAGTGATGTCAGGGTACTGCTGCATTTACTGCTGGGACTGAAATATACCCTGTCCCCTCCATAAACACCACTCAGCAGTAGACATGAAATGAGTAACAGCTGTTCACTGTTCTTGCTTGTTTCGTATTTTAAAAGCTTCACCTTGCATGGAAAAGATCCTATTTAGGCTTTTTAAATACATTATATGCTAAATGGTTGCAAATTTAGCTTCAGTGTGTGTTACCAAAATTGGCACCAAAACATTACAATAAAAATGGACAATAAAAAAATTCTTCCCTCAGAAAAGTAAGTTGCCTTAGGCAAATTTAGGAAGACCTAAATTTGTGTAGGATGAAAACATAAAGCATTTCAGTTTACAGTCTCATAACCAAACTAGGTGCTCTTTCACCTTTATTTTTTTTTCCTTTTAGCATTGGGTATCTTCATTTTGCCCAATTTTTTTTTCTCCACCTCATCTCCTGGTCTTTCTTCTTTTGGCTGTGGTGTCACAGCACTTTCCTTGAATGTGCAAAATGTTGGCAATGAGAGAGAGAGTGGGAAAGACATCATGTCAGATGATACTTGGCCTTTAACCCAAACTCTAGCGTATGGCAAATTTGAAGCTCCATGCTATGCTAACAAAGATGCGTGATGAACATGGAATCTAGCCTGCATATTTTTCATTATTAATATCAAAGGATCTGGATTTAAAGAGGCTTATTAAAGCTCACCAATGCAGGCCAAAGCAAAAAAAAAAAAAAAAAAAGATGAAAATAAATTAGCAAAAATGTTATAGCAACTTGTAAGGCCAACTGGCCCGAGGCAGGGAAACGCAATCAGATTCACAGGTTGCATCAGACCGAAACTCTCCGGACCACCCAGTTCCAGAAACTTCCCTGGAGACATTCCGGACCACCCAGTTCCAGGAACTGACCTGGGGACTTTGAATCCAGCCCAGCCTTCCCGCCTTTCGAGGGGCGGGACTAACGGTCCCCCACGTTACCCGAAAAGACCACCAAATAAAGAATACCTTGCGCCCTCCCGGATTCACCACACCCCTTTCCCTTCTTCCCCTACAAATTCTGCCCAAACCCCCGCCCGGGCACGACTTCTCTGGCCCCTTTCTCTCGGACCAGTGAACCTCGCCCGGGAGCGCTCCCTAATAAAGCTCACCTGAAGCTTTCCTCTGTTTCGCGGTGCCGTTTGTTAAGATCCGACCTTACACAACTAACCCCAGCCATCTTTCTAAAATGTCTTCAATTACTCAAGGAACAAACTGAAGTACTGACAGTGTGGAGTAAATCTTTATTCACACCTTCATTTATTCCACCAAGGTTTATTGAGCACTTCCTTTGTGCTAAGCACTATTCTAAGCACTGAGGGAGTACAAGATAAATTAAAAAGTCTAGGCCCTTTCAGAAACTGAAAATATATACCACTTACATACAACAGATGTTACTGCAAAATGTAATGGAAGGTCAGGAAAGGGGGGAAGAATTCTCCTTAGTGGGATGCAGGACAGTTACAATAGAATGAGTGACATTTGAACTGAGCCTTTAAAAATGTGTCAGTTTTCTAGGTAAGAAAGCAAAGGCAATGGGATATCAGGGCAAGAGACACAGAAAGCATGAATAAACAGAGACACGTGTGCAGTGGAGTATGGCTGCTTGAGGGAGAGTGGTTTGAAAGGTAGGTAGGAACAGGATGTGAACAATCTTGAAGGCTCTGCCCAAGTATTTGTGCTTTCACTGAGATGCAAATGATTTGTTTTACAAAGATTGTTTCAACAGCAGTGTTAGGGGTGGATTATAGTAGTGTTTCCCAAACTTTCCTAATGATAAGAATAACCTGCAAGTGATAGTAAATACATAAATTCCTGGGTTCTCCTCGAAATCTAGAGGAGAAGGCCAGGAATCTCTATTTTTAACAAATGTCCCAGGCGATAAGACATATAAGGATAGTTACACAGAGAGTTAATACACTCAGGATTATTACTAACCCAAATGAAAGACTTCCGATTTTTTACACTTATATAAGAGATTTTTACATAAAGGTTGAGAACAGTTAGAATCAAATATGGTGAATGTCCTTATTTTGCACTATGAAATATTATATTCAATAGTCTATGCAATCTCATTCCTATTTTATCTTATGTTAAACCCTCTGTCCTGTCACCTGAACTTATTTATCATCTCTCCTCACATCAGGGTCTTTCTCACATCTGTGCCTTTGATTCCCTTCCTAGAATGACTTCTCCATCTCCACTTTCTCTCTCCTTCAAGGACTCACTCTAACAACATGACAGGAATCCACCCCTTCTTTGGTATAGTTTACACGTAAGGTCTAATGATATTACAACAGTAGCACTAGGAATAATAATACTAATATAAAACGTTCAGATTAGTGCTAAGGGATTTAGCTTTTTAATTCTCACAATAACTCCATGAGGTACTATTACCATCACTTAGTCATTGAGGAAAGTGAAGTCTGGAGACTTAAATAATTCACCAAAGGTCAAAAAACTAACAAATGGCAGTTTCTGGATTAGGACCCTAGTCAGTCCGTGTTACATGATTAATATCATATTGTATTTTATTCCCTGATCATCTGGAACCCAAAAGACAGCAGTTGGTTATATCAGTAGATAATGTTACTGTTTTGGCTTCTGCTCTTTTGCATATTGGCTAAAGGCTCAATTCCAGGAGTTGGACTCTGTCTCTGGGTTTAAAGCCTTTCTCTGCCACTCTCAAGCTGTGTGACCAAAGGCAAGTCATTTAGCCTCTCTGTGCCTCAGTTTCCTAACCTATCTCATAGTTTCATCTTGCAGCTTAAGTGAGAATCCATCTTAAGTATTTAGTATAATGCCTGGAACTATTAGATACTCACTAAATGTTAATTATCATTTTTATTATAATTGTTGTTATTAAGAAGTGAGAAGCAAATTTTCTATGTATCCCCTTATGAGTTTTCCCTCTCATCCAGAGATTTTTAGGGGTGAAAAAGCACCACTGCCTCTGTTTATTATTAAATGTCGTTTATGTAGCTTTCATTCCAGTTTACAGAGCTGCAGTTGATTTGATCAAGTTAGAAGCTGCATCAACTCCTGCTTAAGTAATCATGAACCACATATGTTGCTTTATTATTAGATCATAAATGTATAGTCTCTTGAGACGTTTGTGATGGCTTCCTGGCAGATAGAGAGTAGAAATTACACAATTTTTTAAAGCAGCACTTGTACTTTAGCAATAAGCTAAATATTAATTCTTCTTAAAAACCATTTATGCCTGCTTTATGTAAAAACTGCTATCTTAAAAAAAAAAAAAAACAACTGCTATCTTTTTCTCTAAATAAATATTTTCAATATTTTCATGAAACAGTTCCTTACATTCAGAGATATGTTTACTAGGAAACTAAATTTCTTTTAAGGGTGCAATGTACTTGTCAGTTAAGTGCATGTTTAGTGGAGATACGGTGTTATGCTTCTATGAAAACAAAATCAAATAAATAGATCTTCTCTGACAGTGGGAGAAATTCCACACAAGAATTATGGTTATCACATTTTGCAAACTACAGACAAACATAACCTCAAGAAGATTCTCTTCTTCTTTCTTCAATAATATAAATTGTTGCTCCTAACAGGAAAAGATCTTACTTTTGAAGGTTTGTGAGTGTGGACTAAATGACTGATGTATTACTCTGTTGACCATTGGGTGTGCACGTAGACTACTTTTGGGTTGGCAGCTATAATTAATGTTTGCAGAGCCAAATCTCTGGGAACTTTCTCTCCTTGCCTCTTAGGCTGCATGGCAATTTTCATCAAAAACAACTTCTCTCTTTTTGACTGTGTGTGCCAAATTAATGCATTTTCAGTCACTGTCAAAAGTATCCTATTCTGGGCTTCCCTGGTGGCACAGTGGTTGAGAATCCGCCTGCCAATGCAGGGGGCACGGGTTCGAGCCCTGGTCCGGGAGGATCCCACATGCCGCGGAGCAACTAAGCCTGTGCATCACAACTACTGAGCCTGCGCTCTAGAGCCCGTGTGCCACAACTACTGAAGCCCGCACGCCTAGAGCCCGTGCTCGGCAACAAGAGAAGCCACCGCAATGACAAGCCTGCACACCACAACGAAGACTAGCCCCCCTCACTGCAACTAGAGAAAGCCCGCGTGCAGCAATGAAGACCCAATGCATCCAAAAATAAATAAATAAAATGAATAAATTTATTTTTTTAAAAAAAAGAGTAAAGCTAAAAAAAAAGTATCCTATTCTACTTGAAGATAGTTATATGTATGTGCATGCATGCATAATTATCATAGGCAATGGTTAAAGTTTGATTATCTCATTCTGAGAGAAGAAAAGCAAGAAGCAGAAAATTCCTGCTTTGAGTTTTTCTTTAGCCTTGACTAACCAGCCAAAGCAGGTGCTTTAAGACTAGCCTTTAAATATAGCATGGTGTCAGAGACACAGGGCTTTAGTGACCCTGACTTCACGATTTCCCAGCTGTGTGGTACTAGACAAGTTACTCATTTGTAAAACAGCGATGGTATCTGTTGCATAGAGTTCTGAGGTATTAAATGAAATAATGCATATAAAGTGCTTAAGCACAATGGCTGGCATACCATCACTACCACCACCATTATCACCACCATCATCATCACATCATCATCACCACCATTATCACTGCCACCGCTGCCATCACCATCACAATCATCCTCCTCCTCCTATTCATCAGCATCACCAATATTTATCATGTACCAGGCACTGCTGTAAATAATTACACAATAGGGCTTCCCTAGTGGCGCAGTGGTTGAGAGTCCGCCTGCCGATGCAGGGGACACGGGTTCGTGCCCCGGTCCGGGAAGATCCCACATGCCGCGGAGCGGCTGGGCCCGTGAGCCATGGCCGCTGAGCCTGCGTGTCCGGAGCCTGTGCTCCGCAACGGGAGAGGCCACAACAGTGAGAGGCCAGCGTACCGCAATAATAATAATAATAATAATAACACAATAAATGGAAGCTTCCGTTATTATTGTTATAACATTTTCTTTTATTGGTTTTCAGGCCATGACACTATATATTCTGAGCCTACTGCCCTGATGTAAAACACACTATCATGTTCCAATAGGTGCTAGTCAAAATAAAAACTTACAATTAAATGCCTTTCAGTACATGAAGTAAAAAAGAATATAACATGCTTTTCCCTTCACTAGTCTTTCCTCTCCATAAACAGTTCTCAGGACCAGACCTTGCACATGCATGGTCCTCCTTAGATGAGTTCTAAGTCCTTTGAAGGTAACTGATCATATATTAACAATGCACACAAGAATATGCTTCATATCACTGAAGAGACTAAAGCACAAGTAGAAGTGCTTTCTATACCAAATGGGCATAAATAAATTCCATTGTTGACTGCTGTCCTTTATGAATCTGCATTTCTGATCTCACAATGCGTCATCCCACTTCTGATTTCTGAAGACCAGGCTAAATTGTGATCTTTTATTTTCTTCAGCAGCTCATACTTTTCTATAATCCTTCATCTACTTGACCTTGTGAACCCTACCAGATGGACATAAATGGGGTGTATATGGGGTTACCTGCTCTACAAGACCAACTTTGCCTGGACTGAGCCTGGACAAGATTGTAAAGTAGGTGCAATTTGTCATCCAGACCTTCCACCTCTCCTTCCTCTGCCCTTTAAATCACTCAGTGGCACTTTCTCCATTGCCTTCAGAGTGATTCCTGATTTTGATTTTCATCTCATAGCAAAACCAAAATTCAGTAGAATACACTGTGTACATTTGTATGTGTTACCTGAAGTAAGGTTACTTATTGTCTTAGTGACTTGGATGGTTTGTACAATCTCTTAAAATGAAAACATTCCTTGGAAGTAGAAACTAAAAATAATTGCTAGAAATTCTAAACCATGGCCTAAAATATGTCTATTTAAATGGACTGAACTCAACAGGGCATATTTCTTACAAAGCCCAATTTTAAATCATGAAGGAAAATGAACAGAGTGGGAGCTATATACTGTGACTTTGAAACTTAACTTTGGAAAAAAGGGCAGTGTATGGGCACCTTGGTTTTGAATTGTAAATCCACCATGATTGTGTGACTTTGGGCAAGAGAGCTTAACGCCGCTAAGCCTTAATTTCCTCATTCTGTAAAATAGAGAATATAATATCTAAAAGTAAATAAAATCATGGAATTGCTAGCACAGAATCTGGAACATAGTAAGCTCTCAGGAAATAGGATTTTCCTTCTTGCTTTTCCTAAGTAGTCAGTCACCTACTAAATAGCTCCTTTTTTCTATGGGTCATCATCCATGGGTCGCCTGATCTGCTCACATCTCTTCGTTCACCTGACATTTACATTAGTGTCTTTCAGCATAAGTGGTTTCACTGTTCAAGTAAAATGTGCTTTTGCAGAGGGTCTAAATTTTAGTTAAGTAATCTACTTTCCCCAAGGCATCAGAGCAACTTAAACGAAATTTAAATTAAATTGTATTGAAAAACAAGGAGAAAAGTAAAGAAAGAAGAGAAGATAGAAGAGAGGGAATAGAGAGAAGAAATAGTTACATGACCTACCCAGAGGCCAGGAGATTGTACTATAGAAGAGTAGAGAGAATTCAGTTGAACTCTATTAGGGTTCAAGAGACCTGGCCTTGGGTAACTTGTTTAATGTCAATGGCTTTCTCTATGAAACGAAGATATTGAACTTTTCCCAAGCTCTCATACAGCTCATAGGTTTTGCTTTCATGCCATTAAGAAGTAAAACATTTCTTGAAGACCTTCCAATATGGAATCCCATTAGTCCCTTGATACTGGGAAGGGTGGGCTCCCATTGACTCAACCTGACTCTTTGTCAGACACTGCTGCGTGCTTTACCCACCTCAGCTCATTTAATCTCTGTGGTACTATACTATCCCCACTTTAAAAAGGAAGGATCAAGGTCGAAGAGGCAAAAAGATAGAGCAGGGATTAACAACACTTTTTGCGGTACACGGGCCTCTCACTGCTGTGGCCTCTCCCGTTGCAGAGCACAGGCTCTGGACGCGCAGGCTCAGCGGCCATGGCTCACGGGCCCAGCCGCTCCGCAGCATGGCGGATCTTCCCGGACCGCGGCACAAACCCGTGTCCCCTGCATCGGCAGGCGGACTCTCAACCACTGAGCCACCAGGGAAGCCCAACAACACCTTTTAATGCAAAGGCCCAGGTACTTCTTACTGCACCATTCTGCCACCCTCTGGGACAGAAACTGGGAATAAGTCTATATAGGAATTAAACCTTCATTGACTTTGAAATGATTTTTTAGAAAAATGTGAAGAATCCTAAAACAGTCATGGAAATTTGAGGAAAACATGCCTGGTTATGGCTGTGATATGCTGCTTAATGTTTAACAATCGGCTCTACAAAAAACAAAAACAAACTAATTTGTAGCATTTGTCAATTTTTGTGGAGTAAATAGGCCACCATAGCCAATTTCAAGCTATCAACCTAAAGTCCCTGAAATGGACTTCAGAAGAGATCTGCACAAATGGCTCTTTCAAGCCAATGCTGGCCATCTCCAACATATCACTCTGTGTGTGTGTGTGTGTGTGTGTGTATGTGTGGGTGGGTGGGTGGGTGTGTATAAACCTGAATTTATATGCCACTTTAATTTTCTTAAAAACATAAAAAATAAAAGGGCAAAATATCAGTGCAAATACTTTTCAAGTAACTATGAGTGCCATGTGTTTCAATTATGCCCTAATCTTCTCTTTTGGCCAATTATGCAGATCACTAGTCTACCTCTTTAAATTTCAAAATATAACTGTCAATAATCCCAGCAAAAAAGGGAAAACAAGAAAGCTCCCAATCTGGACCTTCTTATTTCTTTCCATAGGGTTCTTATATCATTTGCGAATGGATACTTTTAAAAATTTCTTATCAGATGTGTGAGGTTTCCTCCAATCAACCAGCAGGTGACAACTGCAGTATGTGTCAGTACTGTCTCAGCAAAGGGCCATGAGAGAAACCTGATCAGAGAGATAGAACAAAACTATCCCGTGGCCCTGCATTCCTTATTCCTCATCTTAACGTGCCGTAACTGCTTGAATTCCTCTGGGATAAAGGCACGGTGACTGACAAGTTGTAGGGAAACTGCAGGCATAATTTACAGGGCGCTGTGAACAAGCAGAGGAGTTGTCATTTGTGTAGACTGCCTCACAAATGATATTCAGATAGATTGTTTGGGGAATGATTTCTGATTGCTGAGACAATTTACTACATCTTATTCATTTCTTCTGATGGTGAGATACAGAAGTAAGAATATAGCAGAGGGTTAAATGTGAAGAACATTCTTATGTAAGAAAATTTGCACAAATGCTTGAATTATTGCCTATATAAATGTGCAGAAATTTCTCCCCACCTTCTAAACAACAACAACAAAAAAAAAAAATAAGAAGAAGCATGCTGAACACATCACTGCTACTTAGAGGAAAATGAGGTCTGAATTAAGGAACAACTCCCTTTTTAAAAAGTATGATAAAGGGGAGAAAAAATTCCTAAAATTTCAACTGTTATCTATAGCAGGATATACTTATATCTGGGTATAGACAAAATAGTAAATAAAATACAATAGAAAGTTAAAATAAGAAATATTGTTTTTATAATAGAAGATATTATGCCTTAGGAGCAAACTAAAGCAAAGGATGTTAACAACAGGAAGAATATCCTATTACCTTGGTAGGCACCAGGACAGATGGCCAAAAGGAACTGGGTATTGGAGCCTGTAGAAGTTTTGCTTTGAAATCTTTAAGAACAAAATGCAAATATCTTTCTTCAACTGTCATTTTTCTACTAATAAAGAGTTAAGTTAGAGTAATGCCTTGGAATTTCTTCCTAAATGATTCTTTAAAATTCTACATTGCCCTAAGTTTTAGACAACTCCATAAATGATGAAAATAATGAAAAGAAAATAAAAGCATGATTTAGATTTTTCAAAATTTGTGGTCTTTAAATCTTAGATTGTCAACTTAAGAAATAGAATTCATATGTAATGTAGTTAAAAATAGCACAAATTGAGTCAAAGCTAACGTTCATCAAACTCTCAGGAAGAGTATTAGCAGTTAGGTGATAACTTCCAACAGGACAGCTGGAGTAGGAGGACAGGAGAAGAAGGATCCATCATAAATTCCTTAGGTAGAACAAACAGGTCAAGTGGATGTCTGGTCACGTACAAGGACACTTTGAGGGTGATCAATTACAATGACTATAGAGACTTAGACACATACCTGAACAAAGACTGAAGAATCTTTTAATAACAAAACAAAATTTTGATGCTAAAATAAAATCTAAAGGGTGTCCTGAAATGGCCAGCAGCAGGAAAAAGAATGTTTTCTAGAATGATTCATGACATAAAGCCATACTGACTTTATTTTTGAAGGATTTGATTTGACATGGAGACGGTTAGATGTGTCCCTCAGAAAGTGTATGTGTGTTCACAGGATGTGAAACAGCATCATTATAGCTGTCCCTTGATTTACAGTGCTATTTTGGAAACAGTAGTTTTAAATTGGTTTCCAGGGGTTTTGGAAGAAAGTTCAATTGTATATGAGCTCCAGAGCTTTGCCCCCTATGGATTTTCTCCACTGAATTCAATAAAATGTAACTGAATTACAATGGGTGCATCCACAGTGTCAATTGCTGGCTCTCAGGTTAAGGAAGCCTCCTTCCTCAGGCACCCGCGCCTACCAGTGTTCAGGGCCCACGTTTTCCACGTTTTTAGAGAGAAGCGCTGTACCAATAAACACCTGTGTGCATTAATAGTAAAATAACTACAGTAGTGAAATTGCATTTAATTTTAGGAGTTGCAGAGAAACTCAACATATTTCTATTCTAGCGCACAGGATGTGGCCTATTTCTTTAAAATGTGAAGCATAGAGTCACAGATTTTATTTAAAGAACACAGAAACACTCCTTTCCTTCTATGACTGAATCAAGGATAAAGTCTTTTCCCATCAGGAAAAAGATAAGTTGACACTGCTTTTCTGATTGGTCTTACTAACCTAACAGGACTGTCATACTGTATCAGGGAGCTCTCAAAGGCACTATCTCATTTGATCATTAAAACCATCCAATCAGATAGCTAAAGCAAATATGATAAGACACATGAAGCTCAGAAAGGTTAAGTGTAAACCAGGGGTTTTTTTTTCTGTATTTTTTTTTTTTTTTTACCACTAAATAATACAATAGCTAAGAACTATTTTCTGCATCACTGTAAAGGTTCTATCTAGGCATGCATGATGCCTGAGTTAAGATAAAAAGGTCTTTTCTTCATGCATATATGTAAAGTTAAGTGGGAAAAGTGTTTTTGTAACCCTTTACTTATATTTATATCTATGTTTATTAATGTAAAATGCACATAAAATTTAAAACTAACCAAGAAAATAATAAAGTTATCACCCTAGAGCTTTGTTACAACATGATTTTCGAAGCTATCATTAAACTTTAGAAAACCAAATGACACTAATTAAAATATTTTAAAATGAGATAAAAATCTACATAAGAGGAATGCTCTTAATTTTGTTCTGCTCCAAGTTAGTTTCTTTAAAAGTTGATTCAGTTTATGCAAGTCTGAATTTGCAAACAAAATGGAGCCTGGGTACTTTTATTTTATAAACCATTTTTTATTGGTTGTACAAAGCCAATAGCACAAAGTTGTGTGAGTGTTCTATTTTAATTTTTAGAAATTTGGAAAAGTCCTAAAAGGTATTAACGAGAAGACAGTACAGATTCGTTTTTTTTTTTTAAACCACTGAATTGAAAGCTGTTAACAAAAGCTTTGCACAATGAACTGTCTATTTTGCCATCATGTCAAAACTATCGACTTTGATACCACTCACTTTTCCTGTCTGGGCATGTATATAACCTGTTTATTTGTACTCTGTCATTTGTTTTCTTTTTTGGGATTTAAAACTATGTCATTTACCCACATAATTGCTCCTCTCATAGCCATATCTTTACTCCTTGTTTTTGAGAAAGCTGTGCTATTTATTTCTTCTCTTTCTTGTCCCATAGGTGAGTCACCTAACTTATTTGAGCTAAGTGTCCATATCTATAAAGTAAAAAATTGGACAAGGTATTCTTTATGATCCCATCCAATTCTAAAACTTTATGCAGTTTTACATAAAACCTGAAAAGTCATACAATATGGTGTAACACTAGAAGACAAGGTTGAGGAGAGTTTCTTTTTCATTCTTTGCAAATTATGCCTGGACATAATTCCCTGGTTGATATTTCATACCCCAGATACCTACACATTAAGAATGTGAGGCAGGACTTCCCTGGTGGCACAGTGGTTAAGAATCCGCCTGCCAATGCAGGGGACATGGGTCCAAGCCCTGGGCCGGGAAGATACACATGCCATGGAGCAACTAAACCTGCGAGCCACAACTACTGAAGCCGGCGCACCTGGAGCCCGTGCTCCGCCCCAAGAGAAGCCACCACAGTGAGAAGCCCGTGCACCACAACGAAGAGTAGCCCCCACTCGCAGCAACTAGAGAAAAGATTGCACACAGCAACGAAGACCAATGCAGCCACGATAAATAAATAAATAAATTTAATTAACAAAAAAAGAATGTGAGACAGAGAGCGACAGAGAAATGGTGAAGCAGCGAAATAGTGAGGCAGGTGGAGAGAGACAGAGAAGGGTCTACTGGACATTTATGGATTGCATGCGCATTAGAGGTGGTAGCTAAGCACTATTACACTCGCAAACCCCCAATCACCCTCTTCCCTCTCTGTTAAAAGCAGCTGTATGCTTCCAGGTTCTGCAAAAAAACTTTGGTATCATCCTTGCCTCCTCTCTGTCTTTCACTCCCCACAGCAAATCTGTCAGCAAATCCTGTCAGCCATACCTTCAAAATAGATTCAGAATCTAATCCTCTTTCACCACCCCCGCTACGAACAAGCTACTCTCATGCCTAATCTGGATTATGGCAGTAGCCTAGCTGGACTCCTCATTTCTGCTCTCTTCTTATCCAGACTGTTGACCTTGTTAAAACATAAATCAGATCATATCAAGTGTTTTTTAACCTCAAAGACTTCCCATCTCACTCAGAGTAAAATCCAGTGTCATAATATGATTTATGAGGCCCTTGACAATTTGCAGGCCCCTCCCAATGCCTCACCCCTCACTGTTCACTGAGCTCTGGTCACATTCGCCTCCTCAGGGTTCTTTTAAAATAGGAGGCAGGCTCCAACATGGGGCTTTTGTAATCAGTGTTCCCTCTGCCTGGAATGCTCTTCTCCTAGATATCTATATGGCTAGCTTCCTTATTCTTTTCAGATCTTGATTCCAAATTTACCTTCTAAACTGAGGCCCTTTCTGACCATCCCACCTTTCCTACCACCTCACCTTGCATCCCTTACTTCTCCCCCCCCCGTCCCATGTACACTTCATATTTCTGTTTCCTGCTTTATATATATTTTTAGCACTTATCGATATCTAACATATTGCTTAATATTACATATTTTAATTATTTATCTTTTTTTTTTGCGGTACACAGGCCTCTCACTGCTGTGGCCTCTCCCGTTGCGGAGCACAGGCTCCGGACGCGCAGGCTCAGCGACCATGGCTCTCACGGGCCCAGCCGCTCCGCGGCACGTGGGATCTTCCTGGACCGGGGCACGAACCCGCGTCCCCTGCATCGGCAGGCGGACTCTCAACCACTGCGCCACCAGGGAAGCCTATTTATCTTTTTAATTGTGTGACACCTCACTAGAATGTAAGCTTATTAAGGCAGACATTTGGGTTAGTTTTGCTCACTTCTCTATCTTTAGTACCAAGAACAGTGCCTGGCACATAATCCTCCATAAGTATTGGTTGAATTGAACTGTATTGGATGGAACAAAGAATGGAAACCATGAATTATGCCTTGAAGAGTAGGTCAGACTCTGGATAGGTGATGAGGAGTGTCAAGGCCATTGTTTGGTGAAGAAAAATATGTATAAACCACTTGAGAGCAAGAACCCACTTTGGAAGAATATCATTCAGTGGTCTCAAGTTACAAATGAGAAAACTGAGTCACAGAGTAGATAAGGTCACAAGGATAGTTAGTTGAAGAGCATAGGGCTTTAAGCCTGATCCTCAAACCTTCCTATCCCAGGACTCTTCCCAGAGACGCAAACCATTTAATCCTCAAGTTTAATCAGGGCAAAACACAAGCAAGATAAAAAAGGGTTTTTCTGCTCTACCTCAATTGCTACCAAATGTATCAAGTTAATATTAGGCATAAATAAGCTAATGTTGGATAATATCTGCTAATTATAATAATAGTATGCCCATATTAAGAATTATCACAGCATAAAACATAAAAACACATTTTAAACTCTTAAATTGCAAAAAGCAATAGTAATCAAGATGGTGTGGAAAGTGGGTGGAGGGATAGATGATAAAAGAGTGGCAGAATGTTGACAATTGATGGAAATGGGTGATGGTTATATAGAGTTCATTATACTATTCTGTTTACTTTCTCTTTGTTTGAAATCTTCTATAATAAAAGCTTAAACATTAAAAATAAGTTAGAAACAAATCTCAAAGTCTCACTCATTTTTGTTTTTAAGTTTCTTAAAAATAGTTATAACCAAGTCAGCGACCATTTTCTTCATTCTCTGCTTCTTTATCTCCTCTTAATTCAATAATACAAAATCCATTCTCCAACATGTGATGCCAGTGTACCCTGAGGGAACCTGAATAAGCTTGTGTACTGTAGTGGTCACCTTGAGAGTGGCTCTCTATGAAATCAAGTGTACTTATAGTTCATGGAATCAAATCACCATGCCTTACTAAAAGAGGAGCCTGTACATTTCCTTCCCTCCCCTAATTTAGAGGCAAAATAGTAATAAAAAATGTGTATGTGGCACAGTCACTTTTTTGTACTGAAGAAGAATTTCTCCTCTGTGGCTTATCACTGATATACTCCTATAACCTTACCTATTCCAGATTCCTAGCTTTCCATCTTTTGATTTGAGACCAATCAAAATGCATTTTATCCTTCCCGTAGCTTTCAGGTTACTTCAGCGATTATTTCCATTGTATTTGTTTTTTTTAATCCTCCATATTTTTATTTTAACTTTAGGACTCTCCAGCTGTATAGAATTTCACAAGTCCCTTTCATTTTGCCCTTGACTGCCCTTTCTCTATATTCTCCTAATCTCTTCATTTCTTCATTTGCATTGTGGATACCTATCTTTACCCATCAGAAAACAAAAACAAACACAAAAACTGAATATAATTTCATCTAGTGTATATGAGTCATAGATGTATAACCCAGATTTTCAGTTCAGATTTTCATAATTCGGAACTAAGCTAGAAAACTGCTAAACTTCACACTTTTCTTTTCAGGGATTCCCTTTTTCCCTGGGGAAGGCTTCCCACGAATAACTCCACTTAAGTCTTTTTTCATCTTACTGTTTGAATATAGTCATGATGTCCCTTGAAGTATCTTTATATGATGTAATTCCCCTCATTAAAGCCCTTCACAACCTTCCCATTGCAGGTGACATAAAACCCAGCTCCTTCTTTCTCAGACACCATGTAAGGTGTGCCTTATCTGCCTCTGCAGCCCTATGGGAGATCTCACTGGCCTTCCCTCAGTTCCTCCCAACCTCCTATTAGGGTAGGTTCTCCACAGGTCCTCCATCTCAGCCCTTTGTTGATTTACTTCCTAACACTGATAACAGTTTATTTTTATATATTTTATTCATTTGTGTGCTTTCACTTAAAAATCTACTTTCACTATATTGTGAGCTCCTAAAGGATTAAAATCTATTTCCTTACTATTCTCTCCCTAAGATTTAGGTAGAATAAAAAACTAGGATACAACAGTTTTGAGGAATGTTAATTTGAGCTACCTAAGTCTCAAAAACATATATTTGGTTTATTCTTTGTACATCTCAGGAAAATAAGAAATCCTTCAATTTTGGTTAATAACAAAATCCATTAAATTTGTTTTCAATTACCTAAATAGCCAATAATTTCCTCTTCTTGGTACATGCTTTCTCAGCAAAGATTTAAAATCCATGGAAGTGGAAACAGAGGGAAGATGGCAGAGGAGTAAGATGTGGAGATCACCTTCCTGACCACAAATACATCAAAGATACATCTACATGTGGAACAACTCCTACAGAACACCCATGCAATGCTGGCAGAAGACCTCAGACTTCCCAAAAGGCAAGAAAATCCCCACATACCTGGGTAGGGTAAAAGAAAAAAGAAAAAACAGAGACAAAAGAATAGGGATGGGACCTGCACCAGTGCGAGGGAGCCGTGAAGGAGGAAAAGTTTCCACACGCTAGGGAGCCCCTTCACTGGCGGGGATGGGGGGGTGTGGGAGGGAAGCTTTGGAGCCATGGAGGAGAGCGCAGCTACAGGGGTGCAGAGGGTAAAGCAGAGAGGTTCCCGCACAGAGAATCAGTGCCAACCAGCACTCACCAGCCTGAGAGGCTTGTCTGCTCACCCGCTGGGGCGGGTGGAGGCTGGAAGCTGAGGCTCGAGCTTCGGCGGTCAAACCCCAGGGAGAGGACTGGAGTTGGCTGTGTGAAGACAGCCTGAAGGGGGCTCGAGCACCACAGCTAGCCAGGAGGGAGTCCAGGAAAAATTCTGGACCTGCTGAAGAGGCAAGAGACCATTGTTTCAGGGTGTGCAAGGAGAGGGGATTCCTGCTCCGTGTACCCACAGAAGGCAGAACACTGCCTAAGCGAGCTCCAGACGTGGGCGTGAGCCACAGTTATCAGCTCGGACCCCAGAGACGGGCATGAACCGCTAACGCTGCCACCAAGAATCCTGTGTGCAAGCGCAGGTCATTGCCCACAACCCTCCAGGAGCCTGTGTAGCATGCCACTGCTAGGGTTCCATCCAGGGACAACTTCCCCGGAAGAACAGACAGCATGCCTCAGGCTGTTGCAATGTCACACCGGCCTCTGCCACCACAGCTAACGCTGCATTCCAGTTATGACAACCATACCCCTCCCTCTCCCAGGCTTGAGTGAGCAAGAGAGCCCTGATCAGCTGCTGCTTTAAGCCCCTCCTATCTGGGTGGGGAACAGATGACTGAGGGTGGCCTACATACAGAGGCAGGGCCAAAACCAAATCTGAACCCCAGGAGCTGTGCAAACAAGGAAGAGAAAGGGAAATTTCACCGTGCAGACTCAGGAGCAGCAGATTAAATCCCCACAATCTACTTGATAAACCCTGCATCTGTGGAATACCTAAAATTGAGGCGGTGGACTTTGGGAGGAACTGTAGACTTGGGGTTAGCTTTCTGTATCTGATTTGTATCTGGTTTTATGTTTACCTTAGTTTAGTTTTTTGTGCTTGTTATCACTGGTGGATTTGTATATTGATTTGGTTGAGCTCTTCCATTTTATTTATTTATTTATTTTTGAATTTTATTATTTCTTAAAATAGAAATTTTTTTCCCCTTTTTTCTCTTTTTGTGAGTATGTATGTGTATGTTTCTTTGTGTGATTATTGTCTGTTTAGGTTTGTTTTTACCATTCATCCTACGGTTCTCTCTGTTCAGTTTTTTGTTTGTTTTCTTTTTATGAGTGTGTGTGTATGTTTCTTTGTGTGATTTTGTCTGTTTAGTTTTGCTTTCACCATTTGGTTTGGGGTTATATCTGTTCTTTTCTTTTTTTTCTTCCTTTTCTTCTGAGCTAAATAGCTGGCAGGGTCTTGGTGCTCTGACCGGGTGTCAGGCCTGAGACTACAAGATGGGAGAGCCAATCCAGGACAATGGACCACGAGAGACCTCCTGGCCCCATGTAACATCAATCAGGGAGAGCTCTCCCAGAGATCTCCGTCTCAACACTAAGACCCAGCTCCACCCAATGGCTAGCAAGCTACAGTGTTGGATGCCCCATGCCAAACAACTAGCAAGACAGGAACACAACTCCATCCATTAGCAGAGAGGCTTCCTAAAGTCAGACTAAGTTCACAGACACACAAAAACACATCCCTGGATGTAGCCCTGCCCATCAGAAGGACAAGATCCCAGCCCACCCACCAGAAAACAGGTACCAGTCCCCTCCACCAGGCAGCCTTCAAAAGCCACTGAAACAACCTCGCTCACTGGGGTCAGATACCAAAAATAATGGGAACTACAAACCTGCAGCCTGTGAAAAGGAGACTCCAAACACAGTAAGTTAAACAAAATGTGAAGACAGAGAAATATGAAGCAGATGAAGGATCAAGGTAAAAACCCACCAGACCAAACAAATGAAGAGAAAATAGGCATCTACCTGAAAAAGAATTCAGAGTAATGATGGTAAAGATGATGCAAAATCTCAGAACAGAATGGAAAAAATACAAGAAATGTTTAACAAGGACCTAGAAGAACTAAAGAGCAAACAAACAATGATGAACAACACAATAAATACAATTAAAAATTCTCTAGAAGGAATCAGTAGCAGAATAACTGTGGCAGAAGGACGGATAAGTGACCTGGAAGATAAAATAGTGGAAATAACGGCTGCCGAGCAGAGTAAAGAAAAAAGAATGAAAAGAATTCAGGACAGTCTCAGAGACTTCTGGGCCAAAAATAAACACACCAACATTTGAATTATAGGGGTCCCAGAAGAAGAAGAGAAAACTAAATGATCTGAGAAAATATTTGAAAAGATTCTAATTGAAAATTTCCCTAATATGGAAAAGGAAATAGTCGATCAAGTCCAGGAAGTGCAGAAAGTCCCATACAGGATAAATCCAAGGAGAAACACATGAAGACACATGTTAATCAAACTATCAAAAATTAAATACAAAGAAAAAATATTAAAAGCAGCAAGGGAAAAGCAACAAATAACATACAAGGGAGTCCCCATAAGGTCAACACCTGATCTTTCAGCAGACACTCTGAAAGCCAGAAGGGAGTGGCAGGACATATTTAAAGTGATGAAAGGGAAAAACCTACAACCAAGATTACTCTACCCAGCAAGGATCTCATTCAGATTTGACAGAGAAATTAAAACCTTTACAGACAAGCAAAAGCTAAGAAAATTCAGCACCACCAAAGCAGCTGTACAACAAATGCTAAAGGAACTTCTCTAGGCAGGAAACACAAGAGAAGGAAAAGACCTACAATAACAAACCCAAAACAATTAAGAAAATGGGAACAGAAACATACGTATTGATAATTACCTTAAATGTAAATGGATTAAATGCTACAACCAAAACACAGAGACTGGCTGAATGGATACAAAAACAAGTCCCGTATATATGCTGTCTACAAGAGACCCACTGAAGACCTAGGAACACATACAGACTGAAAGTGAGGGGATGCAAAATGATATTCCATGCTAATGGAAATCAAAAGAAAGCTGGAGTAGCAATTCTCATATCAGACAAAATGGACTTTAAAATGAAGACTATTACAAGAGAAAAAGAAGGACACTACATAATGATCAAGGGATCACCCAAAAAGAAGATATAAAAATTGTAAATATTTAAGCACCCAACATAGGAGCACCTCAATACATAAGGGAAATGGTAACAGCCGTAAAAGGGTAAATCAACAGTAACACAATCATAGTAGGGGACTTTGACACCCCACTTTCACCAATGGGCAGATCAACAAAAATGAAAATAAATAAGGAAACACAAGCTTTAAATGACACATTAAACAAGATGGACTTAATTTATATTTATATGACATTCCATCCCAAAACAACAGAATACACTTTCTTCTCAAGTGCTCATGGAACATTCTCCAGGATAGATCATATCTTGGGTCAAAAATCAAGCCTTGGTAAATTTAAGAAAATTGAAATAGTATAAAGTATCTTTTCCAACCACAATGATATGGGACTAGATATCAATTACAGGAACAGAACTGTAAAAAATACAAACATGTGGAGGCTAAACAATATGCTACTAAATAACCAAGAGATCACTGAGGCAATCAAAGTGGAAATCAAAAAATAACTAGAAACAAATAACAATGAAAACATGACGGCCAAAACCTATGGTATGCAGCAAAAGCAGTTCTAAGGGGGAAGTTTATAGCAATATAATCCTACCCCAGGAAACAAGAAACATCTTTAAAAAACAACCTAACCTTACACCTAAAGCAGTTAGAGGAAGAACAACAACAACAACAACAACAAAAAACCCCAAAGTTAGCAGAAGGAAAGAAATAATAAAGATCAGATCAGAAATAAATGAAAAAGAAATGAAGGAAACAAAAGCAAAGATCAATAAAACTAAAAGCTGGTAATCTGAGAAGATAAAGAAAATTGATAAACCATTAGCCACACTCATCAGGAAAAAAGAGGAGAAGACTCAAATCAACAAAATTAGAAATGAAAAAGGAGAAGCAGCACCTGACACTGCAAAAATACAAAGGATCATGAGAGATTCATACAAATAACTCTATGCCAATAAAATGGACAACCTGGAAGTAATGGACAAATTCTTAGAAAAGCACAACCTTCTGAGACCTAACCAGGAAGAAATAGAAAATATAAACAGACCAATCACGAGTAATGAAATTGAAACTGTGATTAAAAATCCTCAAAAAAACAAAAGCCCAGGACCAGATGGCTTCACAGGCGAATTCTATCAAACATTTAGAGAAGAGCTAACACCTATCCTTCTCAAACTCTATCAAGAGGGAAGCTATCAGCTATCAAGTGATCAATCTATTGATTAATAAATCAGTAGATAGATAATTTAGGATAATATTATATATTTACATGAAATAATATTAGTTATCAAGTAAAGTAAATCAAACATATTTTCTCATTTCTGGCAATCTTAATTCTTGACATCCTGGGTTTTGTTTTTTTTTGTTTGTTTGTCTGTGTGTTTGTTTCGGTGTCCCTAATCTTATCAGACTGATGTTTCTACATGTGCCTCTGAGTCTCCTTCAAAATCAGAAACCCTTTGCTGTGTAGTAAGGTGTTACAGTTATTTATACCAGTGAACCATACACATGGGCACAGGAGTAGCTGCCTTACTTAGAAGTATCTGAGACATGATATGAGACCTCATTCCTGTATAAATAACTGCTCTGTTTTTATTTATTTTATTAGAATTCCTCCATTGAGGTTAGGTGCTATCTGTAAAAAGTAGAGGAATAAAGAACAAAAGATTCGCATTTCCAGTTTCCAGCCCTAAAATGCTGTGAAAATGAATTACAATTTATATATTTTACTTGCACAGTTTTATATGAACAACACTTTATATAATTAACAACAGCTGCACTTTTTAATAGTAGGTGAGCTTTACTGCAATGGCACAAGTATAGAACTTCATCAAGGAGAAGAGAAGAAGCAAGGAGCACCAGACTAGAAACAAGTGTGGGAAGATGGCTGTGGTTACAGAGAGTTGGATGGAGAATATTCTATGTGCTCAACTCATCAATTTGAACTCTATATAATCAAGTATGAAGTCATTACTTTAAGTACAGGTTTAGATTTCCTTTTGTTACTACAACATAAACTAGGCTATTCTGACTGACAGATGGTTCAATATTTGGGAATCTACTAATATAATTTTACTGTAATGATAGGGCAAAAGAGAAAAAATGTGATCATCTCAATAGATTTAGAAAACTTGTTCAATAAAAATTCAATATTTATTTGTTAGTAAAAAAGGAAAAGATAGCTACTTTTGTAATGTCATATTTGAATATCACAAAAACATATTTCTCAAAACAAAAGCCAAATTATGGTTCATACTGAGTGCATAACATAAGCCCATAAGAAATAACAGACAATGACTGACTTTAGATGGCTGCCTTCCAATTTTTGACTTTACAGTGGTGCAAGAGCGATACTCATTCCATAGAAACCATACTTTAAATTTTGAATTTTGATCTTTTCCTGGGCTAGCAATATGCACTACATATTCTCTAGTGATGCTGGAAGGCAGCAGTGAGCCACAGCTCCCAGTTAACCATGCAATCACAAGCATAAACAACCAATACACTACAACCTTCCTGTACCTATACAACCATTCTGTTTTTCACTTTCAAGACAGTATTAAAAAAAAAAACAACTACATGAGATATTCAACACTTTATTATAAAATGGACTTTGTGTTAGATGTTTTTGCTCAACTGTAGGCTAATGTAAGTGCTCTGAGAATGTTTAAGGTAGGCTAGGCTCAGCTATGATTCTTGGTAGGTTAAGTATATTAAGTGCATTTTTTTTTTTTTTTTTTTTTTTTCAGTCCGCGGGCCTCTCACTGTTGTGGCCTCTCCCGTTGCGGAGCACAGGCTCCGGACCCGCAGGCTCAGTGGCCATGGCTCACTGGCCCAGCCGCTTCGAGGCATGTGGGATGCTCCCAGACCGGGACACGAACCCATGTCCCCTGCATCGGCAGGCGGACTCTCAACCACTGCGCCACCAGGGAAGCCCTATTAAGTGCATTTTTGACTTTCAATTTTTTCAACTTATCTTGGGTTTAGTCAGACATAACCCCATTGTAAGTCAAAGAAGATCTGTAGTTGTTTAGTTCGTAATGGTATATAACATATATTTTTGGCTTCAGGAAATATATGCTCATATCCATTAATAAATCAACAAACATCTTTTGGGGACTCCTGCCTCATGCAGGAGTTTGGAGTAGATAGATGTGTTTTATCTCCTCTCTGCAGTTTTAAATTAAGGCTTTTTGAAAGGTGAATTATTACAACAGCTGTGTCCTATAATAAAACTAGATGCACTTACAACTAAAAAACACATGGTATTGGATAATATAATATTCTGAAATGTGGGTGGCTTTCAGTTTATAGCTTGTGACCTACACATTTTATAACCCTTCTTATACTGACAGGTCCCCTTGGCAATGATCAAAACTTGGAATTACAACTGGCTAAGAACTGAAATGAGTGAGGATTCACACACTCTTCTAATTCCACTGGCAACATTACTTGGTTAATCCTGGGGTGATGACTCAGCTGAGCTTGATGGGAGTTGTATTCTGAGAATTTCACTTATTCTCAGGAGCTCAGCAGTGAAGCTCTTAGTGAAATAAAAGAGCAAGAGATACTTAAGGAAAAGAAATTACCATGGAAACTACCCTTCTCCCCATAATTTACCATTCAAAGACTTTGTGGTCATAAAATTGTAAATGGAAGTTTTTGAGACAGATAACACAAATTTTGGAATAGTTCAAATGTCTTTGGAAAAACAAAAAATGCTTCTGTTCGCCACAGAGAGATTTACCAGGTAAGAAGATAGTTTCCTCAGTCTAGGTTTTGATGACCTTTTTCTTTAGTCTAGATTTTGATGATCTTATTTAATTAATTAATTAATTAGTTTATTTAATTAATTTTTTTGGCTGTGTCCGGTCTTAGTTGCAGCACGTGGGATCTTCGTTGTGGCATGTGGGCTCTTCATTGCAGCACTCCGGCTTCTCTCTAGTGGTGCCCTGTGGGTTTTCTCTCTCCTGTTGTGGCACGTGGGCTCCAGTGAACGTGGGCTCTGTAGTTTGTGGCACGTGGGCTCTCTAGTTGAGATGCATGGTTTAGTTGCCCCGGGGCATGGGGGATATTAGTTCCCCGACCAGGGATCGAACCCACGTCCCCTGCATTGGAAGGCAGATTCTTTACCACTGGACCACCTGGGAAGTCTCTAATGATCTTATTTTAAGAAGACTTTACTTAGTCCATTTCATGCCAAAAAATCCCCCTAAAGGAATATTTGCACCTTGAATTTTAAGATCATTTGGTTTTACATACTTAGGAAATTATAAACATCATATATTTGTATTTATTTCCTTTAATGATCATTTTTTTGTGTTTCATGGAAAAAATAAATTTCCCAGAAATAACACTCTTACTCATGACACAGAAAATAAAAGGTTGCCTTATGTTGTCTATGCACATAACTAGGGCTTATGAGCACATTGAGTCAAAGTTGACATTTACCTCTATCATAGAGCAATAAAAAAGCAACCTAATTTGGACAATGACCAACATAATGACTTTTTTTTTTTTTTCCTTTTAATGTATTACAAAGAAGATCTAGAAATCCTAAATTCCATAGAATGGATCAATAGGAAACTCAGAATTCAGCTTCAGGAATTGTGATGCTCTAATCTCAGGTGTAAAAACAGAGAATGGAACATTTTATTTCTGTCATTTCTAGTGTTTTGTTATTTATGTGAATGAACTAAAAAAACGATCTCTTAAACATTATTTCAGTAATATTTGCTTCATAATAATAGAAATAGAAAGCTTCAGATATGTTAGTCACTTATGAGTGTAAACAAGTGAGTATTTATTATCAATATGCACAAATGTTTTTAAGGTTCAAATGTATTATGGTCACATCCTTGCTATATATCATGTATGTTTTATCCAAATGACCACGGTACAAGCTTCGTTCTTCACCTATGATAACTGCTTAGTATAATATTTGCAGCCTGCAATCTGCGCTGGGATTAAACCAATAAATAGTGGTGGAAACTACTGTATACATTTCTGTGATCATTGATTCACAGAATCAATAAAATAATACAAGGTATTCTTATCATGTTGACAACCACAAAATGAAGCCAAACAGAAAACAAAATAGTTTGGTTTACTTTACTTTTTCGGCAAACAGATTCATTGGTCACTTGTGTACATTTGGCTTCTTCTTGGGAAGTTATGAGCCAGAATGGGCCTATTGGGCTGCACAGTCTTGCTGCTCCTTGTTCTTTTTTTCATTTTGTTTCTTTTCTTTATTCTTCTCTTTGAGATTGGTCTTTGGAAACTTTAGGCTTCATAGTGAATACTGAATAACAGACCACAATCTTTTGGTCATATCCCAATTGAGAAATGCCCATGCCTTTCTTTGATACGTAGGGACCAAAGACATGAAAGGATAGTTCTTTTCTGAACCGTGCCCAGTAAAATGGGCAGTCAGAAGGCTGTGCAGCGTCTATGCTGAGCTCACGTTACTCATTCTTTCTTCAACCAGGTGAATCTAACATGCAGTTTAAGCAAAACTACTGGGTTGCAAATTTGTAGTATGCCCTAGCAGATGAATTCTGAAGGCCTTCGTCAAACCTCTTCTGTTCCTTTACAGTTACTAGCTTGCAAGACCAAGAAAGAAAAGACACAGATAGTTTTTCCAACCAGAATTTCCATGTTTCCTGAATGACCACCACAGTGCCCACCTTAGGTCCCCTTTAAGGGGGCTATGAAATTGCTGAGGGTTAATAATAGCAGTGACTTTTAAAATGTATTCTTTAACTGCTCAGGACAGGTCCTTATCTGTATTTGCTTGTGTCCCTTTTTATCTTGTGCATGCTTCGCTGAATATGTGCTTCATATACTATAGTGCTGAGGAAATAGGCAGTGGGCAACAAATGGGTTTAGATGTGTTTGTTGATAAGAGCTGTGCAAAGGACCTCCAGTGACTACTGTGCACATTCTGGCAGGAATAAGCAGTGTAAATACAGAATTCCAAAAGCGTTGCCTGACTTGGCCTTTTTGAGCACCAAATATGAACTCTTATCCTGGAAGCAGGGGAGATTCCTAAATTCAGAACATAATGTGAACATCAAAACAGTTTACTGAAAATGACTGAAGCTTCACTTATTAATGAGCATTTTCTACACCACTGTATACAGCAGTGAAGTAATACATATGGATTCTGTTATCTATTTCCTCCATTCTGAGGAAGTGGTGAAAACCCTGAAAGGTATGAGGATTAGAAGAGAGATTTGTCCCAGTTTGGATTCTCTTCAGTGTGTGTTGCATTACTATTTTTCTATGGGGTCTAATCTAAGGAAGGATGTTTGCTTCTTAGGTCAGGGAACCTATCTTTGCTCTTGCTCTTCCTTAAAATTCAGTTTGAAAGTAGCAAGTCTTAAATTCTAGGAAATGCTTTGATCCCATACGCTTCAGGTTGCTGACTGAAGCTGCGTGGTGCCGCTGCTCTCTGCCTTTCTTAGGCAAGTATTTTGCATTTGAGCTTTCTCTGCCAATTACTAGCTCCCTGTGGGGTCAGCTTTTTCCACAGAACATTTTCTGAGTATGACAGTCTGTGAAAAATACGTGCTACAAAACATCAGCTTAGTGATGGGAAGCAGCATTCCTTTGGGGCAGAAAGAGTTTATTTTACTATTTAGAACACTTGAAAATAGATCTTCCATTAGGAAGTATGAATGTCTTAACACTTTGTATGTGATTCCATTAAACTTGCCCCTAGAAGTTCTGTGGCATGATTAATCTTTCTATAATAAATATTTTGAAGGTCTCACCACTATTTAGTTCATCCAGAATCCATGGATCTAGAAGCTCTACTACCCATGGATTCTGATTAAACTCAGCAACAGTATTATCTATAAAAAATGGGTAATTGGTCACGGTAACCTATCTCTGATCACAAACAATCCCAGTGGCATTAGGCAACAAAAGCTTATCTGTCACTCACAGTTTAATGTAGGTTTGCATGAGGGGTGAGCTTCGGGGTGGGGAGGAGGGATTGTGATCCATGTAGTCATTCAGGGACCCAGGCCTCCCATCTTGTGGTTCCCTCTCCTTTAGTTCCTTGTTATCCTCTCTATTTAGGTGAAGCTTTAATGGGACAGGCCTGAATATGGTCATTATTTTAGCTCATAATCCATTATTCAGAATTGACTTCTCTGTGCCCAAGAAGAAAAAGAGAACATGGATATAACTGATCACTAGCAATCTCTCCCAGAGATGGAATGCTTTACCATCACTGTCCCAGGACAAAAATGAAATAATTGTTTTGTCTAGTATATCTTTACTTTTTATCTTATCTTTAACATTGAATTTTATATTCATATTTACATATATAAGTGATAATATAATAAGAACATTTCTCTGCAGCTAATATACAAAAATGATTTATTGAGTTCTACCCAATAGGGCTTTATGTCATTTTCCTAATAAGAGTAATGAATTCACACTGAGCCACCCATATTTCCTTACTCGATGTTTGTGATCAATGGCAGGCATTTGCAAGATGCTTATTGGGGTTTCAAGTTCAAACTGAAGCAACAGAGGAAACTGAACTTACCTAACCATGAATGTTATGGTCTAGTTAAAGGCATTGAACTTAACAGCCATATTTAAGGAAATAAAAATATACAGTGACCTATAAGAATATAATTTCATAGAAACCATGGAACATACTTTGATCTTATCTATATGATTCAATGTTTTACTTTTGAATAACCTAAGCAATTGACAATGTTTGATCATATTTGGGTAATGCATTATACTATCGGCTAAGAAAAATGAATGTATCTTTCTGAGTACTTTGTTTACCATTTGATGGAAGATTTAAGTACCAAGAATAATACTTCCAAAACAGATTTTCTTTCAGCAGCAGGAATCTTCCTAGTTTTATCCAGAAACAAGGAAATAGCAAATTGCTTGGTCTGAAATATAGAGCTCCTAATTAGAAGGCAACTTCATGTCCACATATAAAAACTGCTAGGTTTCGTTTTTCCAGAGCAGAGCCAAGAAAAATGAGTTGAGAGAGCTTCAAAACTGTATTTAAAACTAGGCTTGAAACTGGGCTTTTGCTACTGAAAATAATACATATTTGGTACTCAAATGGAGGTAACAATCTTTGAGGCCATCACTTATCCCCAAACTGATGATTCACTGTCAACCAACCATCCAAAAGTGTGTATGTGTTTGTACGTGAAAGGAAAGGCGTTTACCTCTGCCAACCATGTAGGAACCAGAGAGGAAAATACATTGATAGCATTCA
Organism: Aethalodelphis obliquidens; assembly: GCF_003676395.1. NCBI lineage: Eukaryota > Metazoa > Chordata > Mammalia > Artiodactyla > Delphinidae > Aethalodelphis > Aethalodelphis obliquidens. The sequence continues at coordinate 3,815,532 of NW_020837971.1, read as the reverse complement.
ATTCAAGTGATTAATAAGAATTTTGTGGTAGTACATAGGGGTTATTTCACTTAAAAGTTGTAAAGTTTGTTGGTCATCCAACATTTCATGTAATAGTTTAGAACAGTTCAAGAGAAAAGTAAGAACATCAATTTTGTTAAGCTAACATTTATTAAGCATTTTCTATGTGCCAGGCTCTGAGATCAGCACCTTTTATTAGTGATCTCATTTATGACTCACATTCATATGAGGTAGATACCACAATTACGCCTCTCCCTTTTAGTTACTGTTACCATAAAACTTGCTTATGTGCTTTATCTTTAAATGTTTACTGGTGATCTAATGTATACCAAACACTAGGAAATGCACAGAGGAAATACTGAGGTACACAAAAAATGATCTAATAAAATTGAACATATCATTTTACTGCATTATAGCATTCATTTTGGATAATCCATCATCAAGAACCTTCTGTTTCTCCAGTTCATCAAGGTCTTTCTTTTCTTAGGCTCTTATATAAATTTTCCCTTCCTCTGGAATGCTCTTCTCTGGACTCTTCCACACCTCAGATCTTAATTTAAATATCACTTCCTCAGAGAGATTTTCCCTGTCTCACCAATCTAATTTCAGTTCCTCAAGTTAACCTCTCTCATATTCCCTTTTTATACTCCTTTATCCAACTTAACATAATTTATAACTATATACCTATGAGTATTTGTTTAATGCCTGTGTTCCAAACTCGACCATAATCTTCTCAAGTGCAAGAGCAGTGTCATTTAGGTTCTTACTTACAAAGTTTAAGAGTTTATATTTTGTGCTAAATGCAAGTGGAAGCCATCAGAGTTATTAAGCAGGGTGGTGAGATGCTCCTGTCTATAACTAAAAGGACATTTTCTGACTTCTGTGATGCTAGGTGCCTTTAAATTTTTTCAATTTAGCTTAGTTTTTGGTAAACCACATTTTCAGTTATTTTTATGTTTAATATTAAATGGTCTGATTACCACTGAGTGATAGTTTCTATACACATATATCTGCTTATCACATATACATGTGGGTACACAAAACAGACCATCTTCAATTTACATGTGCAGTTTGAAAGTATATTCTCTTCTTGCCTTAAAATAAACACTAACATACTTTGTTTTTTTAACATCTTTGAGTATAATTGCTTTACAATGGTGTGTCAGTTTCTGCTTTATAACAAAGTGAATCAGTTATACATATACATATGTCCCCATATCTCTTCCCTCTTGCATCTCCCTCCCTCCCACCCTCCCTATCCCACCCCTCTAGGTGGTCACAAAGCACCGAACACTAACACACTTATCAGTCAGAAAAGGTTGAGTAACTGATGTCAGGAATTCTAGATATGTCCTACATAAAGTGTTAACTGCTAAGAAGAGCAAGAGTAATAAAAGAGCATTAAATGCAATATAACTAGGGCTGACATAATTAAGGGAGGAAAAAGTATCAAAGTCAAAAAAATACTTTGATGTTGTATGAAACTCAGGCTGTAGCAAGTATAATATTGATGGATTATATGGGTTTTCAATGCTTTTCATTCACAGTTAAATCCAAACTGAAAAATCAGAGCTTTAAGTTCAGAAAAATAAGGAAGGTTGAATTTTTGTTTTCAATGAGCGAAGTATTTTAAAGCATCCTCTAAGTGAGCAGTTCTTTTGTCATTCAGATCCCTGCTTAGTGAACCAATTTCCTGTTCGGAGACTGAACCAAGGATTAGTTAAATTTGATTTGAAAAATGTCACTAATGAAACATCAGGAAAAGAGAAAAAAGGAAATGCTGAAGCATGTGTTGAGTAATATTTATGGCTTATATTTATGCATGTGACTCGGATACGTAAAAGTAAATTCAACCCAAGTGAAAAAGAAAATTACTACTTTATATGTGACAAAAATTTACATAACATTTGCAGATATTTATAAAACTCTAGACTATTCCGTAAGTTTGTCATCGAGAAAAAATGTCTAGTTATTACAAAATGACAAACCATTTAGTATTAAAATTGTGATGGCTGGGACATGGAATAGGAAAGCCATTCTTGCATCAGGCTGCAGTTATGTCATGTCCTGTTACCAATTTCACATTACAGATTGAACTGAAATTGTATAAATTATGCTCATGTACATGCTAAACTCAAGAACTACTATATCATACTTATACTGCATTTAGAACCTGTTCTAATAATAACTAATTGATTCTCATAAAGACAAGATATTAAATCCATTATTTAGATGAACAAATACACATAGATAAGTACTGTTTTCCATTATTTTCAGTACAGTCTGATATGCTTCTATAGGGAATAAAGTATAGATTATTTTTCAAAAGTTCATCCTAACTATGAACATGCAGCAAAAAATGATGGTAATAGTAACTAATATTATTGAATATTATGGTCCAGTAATCATGATAAGTGCTTTGAACACATCATCTTTACCACAGTCTTAATTTTACATGCGGAAACTGAGGCTTAGAAGTAATTTGTTGGAGATTACACTAATAGTAGGTGCCCGTGCCTGGCCCTAAGGTCTGGCTGAATTCAGTGTTCCTTAAGCAGCTGCCTATAGTAGTATACTCTGTAGGGAATTCAAAAAAAAAAAAAAAAAGAGGTATACAGTCCTGAGTCTTGAGCTGTTTACGGTCTACTTAGGAGAGTTATGACAAACATCCCCCTCAAAATAATAGGAAATTGATCTAACTGACTGAGTAGAATTTGTAGTTTAAACGAGTGCCTTTAAGACTTCTAAGAATAGACAGTTCAATGGGCACCGAGCTGGAGCAGTGATGGACATTTTCAAGGAGAAGTACCAACTTGAGTTGATATTCATGGCATAGAATAATCAAAGATAATTGAGGGGAAGATAGACCAAAAAGAGGGACAAAATGTGAAAATTCAGGAAAGTAGGAAAAAACTATAGCATGAGGGATACATAAAGAATATTCACTTAATGGAAACTAAAGGTTTATGTGATGAGTCAAGGAGGTTCATTCAAATAGGCAGGTGGACCACATAGTCCTTTGCTGTTGGTGGTGCAAGTGTGGGAGCATCCCGCTTTCATCAGCAGAGGCAGCCCTGTCATGGCAGAGGCTATTCACCCAGAAAGAGGACAGGAGCCATGATGTGATAAAGCTATGTGACCCTAACTTTTAATCAGCAACATGCTGTCATTTTTTTCTCAGACCATGAACTTAATTTCTGTCAGGAGCATTATATAGTGAATGACCACAGTTAATTAAATGGGGCTCAACATTCTCTGATGCTCTAAGAAGTAATATTTCTCAACCCTGAATACCTTAAAGATATTAAATATAACTTAATATTTATAGTGAAAATATAAAAATATATCTGTGTAAGTGGTGTGGAGCAGAGCAGGAGGGAATTTAGACTATACACTTACAATTTAATACTGGCTCTGGTCATTTCACTGACTCTAGTTAAAGTTTCATGATCTTCAGGATATACCTAGTTCATGCAAACTATACACTTCCATGACTGGAGAGACAGTGGACAGACATCTTAGTATTTGATAGATGATGTGGTTCAATATTATAATTGATGAACCTAGAAATTACACTGTTGGGTGGAATGCTTTAGCACAACATTACGCTTTCTGAAGGAAAGCAAGAGTTGGATTGGGAATCCGAAAAGAGAAACTGTGTATGTGTGAACATGCCCTTTCCTCTGTCTTTTGGATTCTGTTGCAGGCGAGTCTATTTAATTCTGACGCTCACCATTAAGAAGCCCTTCCTTATAGATGTGAACCACATTCTCGGATATCAGCTTTATCAGTAATGAAGGTGATACTTTGGTTTCCCTTTTGCTTTAAGTATGTTTTCTTATTATTCAATTGCTTCAGATTACAGGCAGAAAAAAGGGATGTTATATATTGAGCCCCCAAAGACTCAAAATTATATCAATATTTTTTTTAAAGAAGAAACCATCATGAGAATAAAGTAACACCAATTTCCAGAATAATAAAGTGAGCTTGACTCTAAGATATTTTGCTCAATCAAACATTGTGTATCACAGTGTCAGAAATATGTTTTCAATCTAAAAAGTAAAACAATTGCCTGAGATTTTTCCTGTGAAATTCAGGGGTTTCTTTACCTGAAATCTCTCAAGTAAAGTATATTACTAGAAAATAAATTAGGTAGATTTGCTTACAGGTTTCCCAGATATATGAGAATTGCTGAAAAATATGTAGAAATGTCTTTAGGTGACACAGAAGGTAACTTTCTTTCTTTTTTTTTTTTTTTTAAATGAAAAGTGGTAATGGAATCGATGTGTTGTTTTTCTGAGAATAGAAAATTTCCTCTCACTTAACTATTCCAAGTGTTGGTGTTCAGAAGTCTCAAGTTCTTTTAAAATGTTGGCAGTATTTCAGAGAGGTCAATTTAAAAATATTCAGGAAGGGAGATTAAATTATTGATCATATTCTACCCTGGAGATTAAATACCAAATTTCTACTCCAAAACATCTACAATCAACGTCTATGAGTTAGATTAAAAATTATGATTACAAATAATTCACTTGCCAAACTTTAAAACTTATAAAGAATGGTCTAGCTACTATCAGGCAAGATTTTACCAGGTAAGTTTTTCCATTATTATAAACTAAATCCTCTTGTGTTATCAGAATTTCATTTAATGCATGGGGGCAATGGTAATATTAGTGATGATAAAGGAACTCTTTGTTTTTCCAAAGAAATGTTTAACTCTGAATTGTGAGTTTTGAAAACATCGAAATGGTACTAGAATGGAAAAGTTGAACTAGGAGTTCATTATTCTCTTTTTTCATTCTGGATAATGACAACATGACCACGAGTAAAATTTTAGTGTTGGCTTTTTCTTTTTCTTTTTTTTTTTTTTTTTTGCGGTACGCGGGGCGTCTCACTGTTGTGGCCTCTCTCGTTGCGGAGCACAGGCTGCGGACGCGCAGGCTCAGCGGCCATGGTTCACGGGCCTAGCCGCTCCGCGGCATGTGGGATCTTCCCGGACCGGGACACGAACCCGTGTCCCCTGCATTGGCGGGTGGATTCTCAACCACTGCACCACCAGGGAAGCCCCTGGCTTTTTCTTATTAAAAACAAACTCATTCTTTGCTCTACCAAAATGTAAAGAATTGTCTTTTTATTTCCATGCATTAAATTCATAGTAACATCATGTTAAATATACCCAGTGAAAAATAAATAACTTCTTAATAAATTAAAGATATGCTGGTAGTAACAATAGACAATTAAGAGGTTTCAAGAAAGATTATTCTTTGATTTTTTTAAGACATATTTCAAACTATAAGGTACAAATATAAATGGAAATTTTAAAATAAACTTTATATCAGTATTATTTTGTTTTTTATGGATGCAGTAGGTAAATTAAATCTTTCTGTACTTCATTTTTTAGGATTTATTCTTGTTATCAATTAATGGGCTAGAAACCACAATTCAAGAGGATTTAGAGTCTAATTATTTTGCAAATTAGTATCAAATACTGGCTAACTGAAAAATCTTTCAAAAAATGTTTATCTGCTTAAGTCTTCGAGTTTTGTAGGAAGTTGAGTAAATCTTTCATAATTTAAAATTATCAATGCACTGAATTTATTCTATTATGGAAATTTCATGTAAGATATAAAGAACTGAAATCAGAAATAATGAATATGCTGATTGTTACTAGTAAAAAGGAGAAAAAACACCTTTTGTGTTTTAGTTTTATAACATTTTGAATATCCAGGAGGATGTTCATACAACTAGAAAGTAATGAAAATGTTATAACATGTAATGAATAATCTCTTAAATTGCATGATTGATTGATTTACTAAAATATATCATAAAAAAATTGTTTTTGAATTTTACCTGAAATCTAGCTCATGTAAATTTTTATAATGCATGTGAATATAATTTTTCTTTGAATTAAAAAAAATCACACATTCTCACTCTTTATAAAGGTCGTTGATTCATTTCCCAAATTCCTGAGAGTAAAAATGTTTTTTTTCTTAATCTTCATTACATTAGGAGTTTTCATTTTCTAGCTTCACCTATTAACATGTAAATACAAAAAGAAAGTGGAGGGCCTCCCTGGTGGCGCAATGGTTGAGAGTCCGCCTGCCGATGCAGGGGACACGGGTTCGTATCGCGGTCCGGGAAGATCCCACATGCCGTGGAGCGGCTGGGCCCGTGAGCCATGGCCGCTGAGCCTGAGCATCTAAAGCCTGTGCTCCGCAACGGGAGAAGCCACAGCAGTGAGAGGCCCGCATACCGCAAAAAACAAAAAGGAAGTGGAGAATTAAATGTGTCCCTCCAATAACTAGTTACACAGTTGCGTCTGGCCTGTGGCCTGCTTTTGTGTGGCCTCTGGGCTAAGAATAACTGTTTTAGTTTTAAAGGTTGTGTGATAGACTGAATAATTTCTCCTCCTCAAAAGATACCCATATTCTAATCCCCAGAACCTGTGCATATGTTATTTTACATCACAAAACGGCCTTTGCAGGTGTGATTAAGTTAAAGACCTCAAAAAGAAGAGACTATACTGAAAAATTTGAGATGGCCTGATCTAATTCCATTAGTTCTTAAAAGTGGAGAACCTTTCCTGTCTAAGGTCAGTTGGAGATGATAGAACAGAAGCAGGGCCAAGATGATGCTACATCGCTGGCTTTGGAGATGGAGGAGGGGCACCATGAGCTAAGGAATGTGGGTAGCTTCTAGAACCTGGAAGAGGTGAGGAAATCATTTCTCCCCTACAGCCTCTAGAAATGAATGAAGCCCTGCTGACAACCTGATTTTAATCCAGTGAGACCCATGTTAGACTTCTTATCTATAGAACTGTAAGATAATAAATTTTTGTTTTTTTAAGCCACTATTTTTGTGGTGATTTGTCATAGCAGCAATAAGAAACTAATACAGGTTGTAAAAAAAAAAAAAAGAAGAATAGGTGATAGAAACACTTGTAGCCTGCAAAGTCTGAAATACTTATTATCTAAACCTTTAAAACCTCTGGTTTGGAGATTAAAGTTTCTTAGCCTGGGCTTTTCAGACAGAAACTTGATATAGATTTTTGGCTTGCATATTTTGCAGGCATCATTTGAAATAACACATGATAAGTTAAAACCAGCCCAACATGGTCACATGTGAATATTAGATCCTCGTGGTGTACAGGGACAATTTAATTAATTAATTAATTAATTAATGGATAGACTGGAATCTATTCAAGAACAAAATTGGTACACTTGATGCTTTCAAAGTGTAATTGCTCTAGCTCTACTTTACCAGAAATCATTGGATAAGCATCATATGATGGTAATAAAAGAACATTAGATTAACAAATCTAAAAGGAATATCATAGCTCTTAATATAGTTGGAAATGGGCTGATAAGCCCATTGTTTGGATGCGCTTATAGCAATAAACATAGTAGAGAAAATGTGTAACAGTTAACCAACTTTAACCATTTTGTGATTTCCAGGAGAATGACTGTACTTCCACAGCTAGGAATTGAACACATATATAAGAAATCATCATAAAAACAGGGTAGAAGTTCTGATTCTAAGTAAGACACAAAGGCATATCCACCCTGTATCTCCCACTAAATGCAGCTATAAAACCTAGACAGAATGCATGGAACAACTTTTTGAGAACTCTAAATACTAAATAGCAACAGTCCCAGATGGTTTCACTGGCAAATTCTCTCAAACATTCAAAGAATAAATAACACCAATATACTCAATCTATTCTGGAAAATAGAATAGGAAAGAATATTTCCCGTCTCAGTTGGTGAGGCCAGCATTAACATTGTAGGAAAATCAGACATAGACAGTTGAAGAAAGCCAAGTCCAATATCCCACATTAACACAGATGCAAAAGTCCACAATATAATATCAAACAGAATCAGTGATACGTAGAATAACAGCATAAACAGGTGAGGTTTTTCCTGGGAATGCAAGGCTAGCTCAGTACTTGAAAATCAATCAATGTAACTACCATATTAAGTCTAATATATGATATAATTGATGAACTAAAAAACATTTAATAAAACTCCATATCAATTCAAGATTAAAGTTTTAGCACACTAGGAATAGTAGGTGATGTCCTAAACTTATATAAAGGGCATCTACATAATAGCTACAGCTACTATCATATTGAACAGTGAAAGACAATGTTTCTCTCCTAAGATCTGATACAAGGTCTGCTCTCACTACTTATGTTCTACAGCATACTGAAAGACTTAGCTGATGTAATAATTTAAGAAAATGAAATAAAAGACATTAAGGTTAGAAAGGAAAAAATTAAAATTTCCCTATTTTCAAACAACATGATTGTCTTCATAAACAATATTAAGGGATCTACTAAAAAAAACCCAGTACAACACAAAAAGTTCAGTAAAGTTATAGGATGCAAGACTGTGTTTAAAGGCCACCCCCTTATGACACTCATCTCCTGGTGCTCATGCCTTTGTGTAATCTCTTCCCTTTGAATGTGGGTAGTACCTGTGAATTCCTTCTAACCAACAAAATATGCCAAAAGTGATGTGTTGTCACTCCTGTAATTGTAATGTTACATAAGACTGTCTTGCTGGAAGACTGTCTCTAGAGTCTCCATGTCCTTTGCTGCCTTTGAAGAATCAAGATGCCATATATCCTATAACCACAAGGAAGTGAATTTTGCCAAAACTCTAAATGATTTTTGAGTCCTACAACCACAAGGAAATGAATTTTGGCAAAACTCTGAAGGATACTGGAAGCAGATCCTTCCCCAGTAAGTCTTTGCAGAGGACCCAGCTAAGTCATTTCCAGAATCTTGACTCAGAGAAATTGTGAAATAATGAATTTGTATAGTTTTAAGCCGCTAAATTTGTTGTAATTTGTTACACAACACAGAGAACTAACACAAAGGTTAACACACAAAAATCATATTTCTATATACTATATGTAAACAATTGGAAATCAAACTTTAAAAAAAATTACCAAAGCCCTAAAAACTAAAATGTTTAGGCATAAATTGAACAAAACACGTATAGGATTTGTGTGCTGAAACCAGTAAAAGCTAGTGAAAGAAACCAAATAAGACTCAAATAAGTGGAGAGACATATTCAGATTGGAAAACTCAACATAGTGAATACCAATTCTCCCCAAATTTCTCTATAGATGTATTGTAATTCCAGTTAAAATCCCTGCAGGGATTTTTGTAGCTACAGACAAGCTGATTCTAAAATTTATATGAAAAGTTAAAGGAACCAGTATAGCTAACCAATTTGGCAAAGGAAGAATAAATTTGTAAGAACCATACTACTTGATTTTAAGACTTATAATAAATAGACATTTCTCCAAAGAAGACATACAGATGGCCAAAAATCACATGAAAAGATGCTCAACATGACTAATTATTAGAGAAATGCAAATCAAATCTACAATGAGGTATCACCTTACACTGGTCAGAATGGCCATCATCAAAAAATCTACAAACAGGGACTTCTCTCATGGTCCAGTGGGTAAGACTGCACTCCCAATGCAGAGGGCCCAGGTTCAATCACTGGTCAGGGAACTAGATCCCACATGCATGCCACAACTAAAACCTGGCACAGCCTAAATAAATAAATAAATAAATAAATAAATATTTTTAAAAATCTGCAAACAATAAATGTTGGAGAGGTTGTGGAAAAAGGGAACCCTCCCACACTGTTGGTGGGAATGTAAATTGGTACAGCCACTATGGAGAACAATATGGAGGTTCCTTAAAAAACTAAAAACAGAACTACCATATGACCCAGCAATCCCACTCCAGGGCATATACCTGGAGAAAGCCATCATTCAAAATGATACATGCACCCCAATGTTCACTGCAGCACTATTTACAATAGCTAAGACATGGAAGCAATCTAAATGCCCATCGACAGATGAATGTATAAAGAAGATGGAATATTACTCAGCCATAAAAAAGAACAAAATAATGCCATGTTCAGCAACATGGATGGACCTAGAGATCGTCAAACTGAGTGAAGTAAGTCAGACACAGAAAGACAAATATCATATGATATCGCTTATATGTGGAATCTAAAAAAAGGGTAAAAATGAACTTGTTTACAAAATAGAAGTAGAATCATGTATGCAGAAAACAAACTTGTGGTTACCAGGGGATAAAGCAGGGGAGGGACAAATTGGGAGATTGGGACTGACATATACACACTACTGTATATAAAATGGATAACTAATAAGAACTTTCTGTACAGCACAGGGAACTCTACTCAATACTCTGTACTGGCCTATATGGGAAAAGAATTAAAAATATATATATATAGCACTGCCAGACATAGAGAACAGATTTGTGGTTGGTAAGGGCAGGGGGGAGGTGGGGGAGGGATGGAATGGGAATTTGGGATTAGCAGATGCAAACTATTACATATAGAATGGATAAACAACAACAAATGATGTTAAAACAGTTAGATATTTGTATGAGAGAAATGAGCCTCAATCTAAACTTTACAGCATATTCAAACTTAACTCTAAATACAACAGAGGTATAAACGTAAAACCATAAAACTTTTAGAAGGAAATATGGGAGAAAGTCTGTGTGGCCTTCAGTTAGGCAGAAAGTTCCTGGACGTGACACCAAAAGCACATTCCATTAAAAATTCTGAAAACTGGACTTACTCAAAATTAAAAACATTTGCTCTGTGAAAGATGTTAAGATAATGCAAAGACAAGCTATAGACTGGAATAAATTATTGGGACATTATATATCTGACAAAGAACTGGTATCCAGAAACATATAAAAATATGTTTAATGTCACTAGCCATTAGGGAAATTTAAATTAAAATCATGATGCGATTTCACTACATAACTATTAAATGGCTTTTAAAAAATTCTTGACAATACCAAGTGTCGGTGAGGATGTGGAACAACTGGAACTTTCATACAGTAGTGAGAATGCAAAATAGTAAAGCCATAGTTGAAAAAAGTTTGATAATTTTTTTGCAAAGTCTAACACTAGAAAATAAGAACTTATGTTTACACAGAAACCTGTACAGAAATATTTATAGCCAAAATTGAAAGCAACCCAAGTGTCTTTCAATGGATAAATGGATTTAAAAAAAAACCTGTAGTACATCCATACAATGAAATACTACTCAGCAATAAAACACAACAAACCACTGATATACACAACTATTTGGATGAAGCTCAAAAACATCATGTTGAGTGGAAGAAATCAGTCTCTAAAGGTTACAGACTGTATGATTCAATTTATATGACATTCTCAAAACAGAGAAACCATAGCGACGGCAAACAGATCAGTGGTTGTCAAGGGTTAAGGATGGTGGGAGTTATGACCACAAAGTGATAGCACAAGAGATTTTGAGGGGTGGGCTGTGTATCATGGGATTATATGAATCACATGTGACAAAATTCCAACTGTACACTGAAAAATCCACTTTTACATGTTAAGTTAAAAAATAAAATTTAAAAATAAATGTAAAAAACAGGCTAGACAGCAAAATGGAAAGTCATTCAGAGAGAAGGGTGAGTCATTTGTCATCCTAATAAACCATACCATAAAGCTACATTACTTATGTTCTCTTCAGAATTCTGTAATCTATTCTCTCATCTTAACTTTGGCATCAGAAATACCATTAAACTCATGTATAACAATTTTTACCTCTGACAATAATTAGGATTGTATATGCTCATATTGTCCATCCTGTGGGAAAATGATAGAGTAGTTAAAGCCCACATAATATGAAGATTAGACGAACTCCTAGAATTACTGTCAATTATGAATGACAGGAACTAGAATATAGTGTGTTTTATTTATTTCATATCTATTTGTTTATTCGTTTATTTATTTAGGCTATATAACTTCTGATGCAATATGTGCTTCTTATATATAATATTATACACGTGGCTTGTAAGTACTTAAAAAAATCCAAAACATTGTATTCTCTTCTTGAGATTCAACTTTTTAATCAGTAGAATTAAAAATAATGATGCCTAACTTGTCTATGTCAGACAGTATATTTAAAGATCAACTAAGTAAAATTACCTAAATTACTCTAAGATTGTAAAAACATTACTGTGTTGTTTCTGATACAAAATGAGACAGTGTTTGGGGTACGTGTGTGTTTGTGCGCGTGCATGCACATACTCACTGAAATTTAAGGACACTGCTATCTAAATCCCTTGAATAGCACATAGTAATCTTCCTTCTCCTGGAATTCTCCTTTTAATTTTCTATAATTTTTTAACGTAGTATGGTTAGTTGTTTGCTCATAAATTGAAGACTTCAAAAGACTATTTCCTATCATCAGATACTCAGTCTCCTCCATTTCCAAAATATCTATGGCTAAATGGCTTAGAAGGGAGCCTATTAGCAATGATTTGGATGGTAAATATTTTTGCACTACAAGGAGCTATTCAACTACATATATGTCACGCCAGGGCAATTTTAATGCAGTAAGGTATAGAACCAGATGGGGCTACTGGAAAATAATCATTTGATGTGAAGGATATTTTGGATCCTTTTATTTTTCTCATAGGAAGGTGTGTCTGATGATATGGAAAGCAAACTACGTTTGCAGAGTGACTTCACAAATTGGAAACTTAGAACTGAGAGGTTAACTCTAGGATTAAGTGATTGTTTCCAAGTTTGTTTGCTTGTTTTTTTTAACTGTATTAAGAAATACAGCAATGTGCTAGATCCCACGTCATCTCGGTATTTACATATACCTGCATTGTTTTCAGTTTTCTGAACTGTCAGTAATGTCAGCAGGGAAACAGGGAACAAATAGTGGCCAGCTCCTTGTGAAGCTTTTTCTCTGGAAACGTATTAGTAAGTCCCGGTTTTTTGGGTGTTCTAAGTACCTTACACATAGCAAAGAACACAGGCCTCTACTTGAAAATTTATTTATCTTTTTCAGGGACTGAATTCTGCTAACAGTATTCCACTAAGGAAAGACTACTTATGTGTGAATTGCTGCCTCATTCTTGGCCCTTTATAACCTGTTTTTATTTACAGTTTCAGTAAGGGCTACTGACTAAATGCTCCTATTTCTGAGTGTGAACTGCTGAACAGGCCATTTAAAGGGAATGCCTAAGACCTGGTCAAAGTAAATTATACTTATACTATTTATGAGAGTGGAAGTGTTAAAAGGGTTAAGGGATTAAATAACGTGATCTGACATCATTTATTTTGCCAATCTCAGCTTCATCTTCCCCTTAGTGTACAAATTATTCTTGAAGTAAGAAAGAAAGAAGAGAATATAGTTACTCTGATATGTGTGTGCATGTATATGTGTATCTCCATATTGTCTACTTAGTCGATTGTCACAGAATATGGATTTGCCCTTATTAGGTAAGACAGAATAGCTTTACCCCTGTTAATTACTAGAGTGTGATTTTTGAACTCTTGCTCGCCTTTCTTTAAATCTTACCCTTTTGTGGTTATTATTCCCATTTGTACCTTATTGGAAGATCTGTTAGTGAAAAACCTCAGGCTGAGAAACTTTTTTTTTTTTTTTTTTTTTTTGTGGTACGCGGGTCTCTCACTGCTGTGGCCTCTCCCATTGCGGAGCACAGGCTCTGGACGCGCAGGCTCAGCGGCCATGGCTCACGGGCCCAACGGCTCCGCGGCATGTGAGATCTTCCTGGACCGGGGCACGAACCCGTGTCCCCTGCATCGGCAGGCGGACTCTCAACCACTGCGCCACCAGGGAAGCCCTGATATTCATTTTTTACACTTTAGGAGCATTTGTAATGGGTAAATTTTTTAGAGAACTGACCATTTATTGAAAAGTTGGTTTACTATTTGATTGTATCATGACTGTACAACAAAATTCTAAAAATGTTAATTTCCATGGTTTTGCTTCAATGGAAACAGACTAAGTTTTTTCAAGTTACAACCACTGTAATGGTTCCATTGATGAGACTAAAGAAATGGTTTTGGTGAAATAAAAAGATGAAGAAAGCACATATTTTAATCATTTTGTAATGCTATTCAAAGGTGTCTAAAACTCTATAGCAATAAGATAGTAGTATTTTCTACTGGTATTTTTTTTTTTTTTTTCAAATTGATACATTTGATTATACTATGGAAAGAATAATAATTTAGTTCATCTTTGGTTCCTTCAAGTGCTGTACAGGGTGAGGAAATTTTACTATTAAATCATGTATTTTCAAATTGTTTTTTTGTTTATGCTCTTCTAAAACTGGATTTTGCTTGTGTGGGTGGTGCTTTCTTTTACCTGCTTTCCTTGTTTTATTCCTCTATCTTCAACAGTTTTGTTTAACAGTTTTAAAAGACATTTTCCAAAGTTTCACAGACATATGCTCAACATATATAATTAACTTCTTTCCAGTAGGAAAACACAATGACAGTATAAGGGTAGGAATACACTACTAAAAGTTTTTGCCCTCCTGCTGCCTGTTTTTTAACAAGAAAATATGCCTGAAGTATTCAGTGAACAAGAACAAAAGCAATTAAAATCAGAGATCTTCTGTTGAGGAAAACAAATGCTAAGTTTTCCTTTAACTTTGTGAGTCAAGTAAGTTATGAGTTTACTATGCAAGCACCTAGAAAATTAGAAGTGCTTGGATATTATCTGAGCTATTTTCCAAATGAAGTTCCTTCCAACTACTTGGGCATTACTCAAGTCAATATAAAGTATTTTTTACTGTCTAAATAACTTAGTATTGCAGATTCATGAAAAACATACAATATCAAGGCAACCACCATTGTTTTTTTAGGGACTGGAAAACCAGGTCAACTCACAAAATGTGACTCATTAATCAGAATTTTCAATTTAAGACTTAAATTGTAAGGCAACTTAAAAAGGTTATCAGTCGACATAAGCGGCCTTATTTTAAATAAACAAGTTCATAGCACTTAAATTACCACCTTGTAACTGTAGAATGAAACTGGTGTCCCATGAGTAGGATGATTTAATTGGGATTGAAAGCTTTGGTTTGCCAGTCTTGAGAAATGAGTTTGAAATACGCAAAATTTTAGTAGCAAATTATTTTAGTAGCAAATTAAAGAAATATATTTAGGTGACAAAGAAGTAGTATGGTGGATGAAAAGGAAGGAAGGTAGAAGAATTGGAACTGTTAGATATCAAAAGAGAAAGAACTATTTGTTTCTTCTAAAATGAAAGGTTAAACTTCCAGCCTGTCTTAAGAAAATCTGGAAAATTTTCCAGTGACAAATTAGGAGTAAAGTCCAACTGGTGCTCCCTCCAAATAGTCATTAGTGCTGCTTAATAATTTCTCAGAGTAACTTAGTGTCATCTTCTCTTATGTCATATACATCAACACACACACAGACATTTAAAATGCATAGTAAATGCTACTTTCATAAAGACTAAATTCTGATGGAAGTTCCTCAGATTAGTCTTTTCACTTTCCCATCACCATATTAAGTAAAGGAACTAAATTCAACAATGTACTGTCATATACGGTGTAGGCATTTGGTTACTGATAAACACATTTAAATAAAGATAAAATTAAGGTGTCTGTTGAGTGTACACATCTCTTAACGGTGACTGTGTAAAGAAATATACAATAATAGGAACAAATTAACTAAATTATATATAAAAATTATAATCAAAAAGATAAAAGTGATTTAGGAAGTTCAACATAAACCTATTGTTTTCTTTCATTCTTTAGCTAAGATTCGATCTTATGTGCTAAACTGAAGGTTCTTCTCTTCTAACTTGCTAGATAACCATTTACCTTTTCTGAAAATAATGCATGTATATGTTGGTCAATATTTACTGAAGGTTTACTATCTATAAAGCATTGGTATTGGCTATTAGTCACCTTGTTTTTTATCTATCCAATTTAAAAACGAGGATGAGTCCCCAATGATTTGAAAACTCATAGCTACATAGCAAAAAACAAGTGGTGTGAATGTTCATAGAAGCTTCATTCATAGCAGCCCAAAACTGGAAGCAACCAAGTTGTCCTTCAATAGGTGAATGGATAAGCAAACTAAGGTACATTCATATAATGAAATATTATTCAAGGATTAAAATAAATAAGCTATCACAGCATGAAAACACATGGATGAATCCTAAATATATTTTGATAAGTGAAAGGAGCCAGTCTGAAAGAGCTATATATTTTAGGATTCCAGTTTTTTGACATTATGTAAAAAGCAAAACTAGAGACGGTAAAAAGATCAGTGATTTTAGGGTTTGGAGGAGAAGGCAGTGCTGAATAGGTGAAGCCAGAAAAATTTTAGGGTGGTGAAACTGTTCTGTATAATGCTTCAATGTTGGAGGCATGACACAATGCATTTGTCAAAGTCCACAGAATTTTACAGCACAAAGAATTAACCTTCATGCATGCAAATTTAAAAATATTTAGGCAGTCAGGGGAACCCCATGAGGAAATGCAGAAGGTCACAAAAATAATCTAACTGCATTATAAATGTATGAAATGACCTCACTGATGGAGGTGAGGGGAAAAGGTGCTGACCTAAGTAATTTTGAGAATGAGTGAACTGTAGAAGTAGAGGTAAAGGAACCTGAACTTTATTACTGTATTCTAATTGATAATATTATTTCCCACAGCGGTACAAGTGAACAATTCTGATATGGATATAGATGATATAGATATAGATTTCTCTTGGAATTGAACAATTAAATAAATAAACGTTTAATGGTAAGAGCTGGATTTCTCACTGTTGGAGTAGGAGGTTACAGACAAGCAAGAGGAAGACAATGATCTATATGGTGGTAGATTAGAGTTGGAGACATCATTATGAATTCATGTTTAGCTTAATATAGATACGGATGGTTAAATATAGAAATATTTACAGATATGTGTATATATACAATTAGTATACACATATATTTCCTTGCTGTGTCAGTTGAAAAGATCTAGAAGCAACAACACCCAAGTATCAAGCATTCACAGGGCCCAGATATTGGTTTCTAATACCATTCTCCAATAAAAGGAACCAGGACTCCATAGAGAAATGTATGATTCCAGGACTGGGGCAGGAAATATACAAGGTGAGCTGGAAACAGTTCATATTGTCAGAAAATAAGAAAGTACCAAAACTGTGAGATTGAGATTGACATATATATACTAATATGTATAAAATAGATAACTAATAAATAAAATAAAATTCTAAAAAAGAGAGATAATGAGCACCTTGGCTACAGTCATGTGGATGAACTGAAGGAAGGTGAGAGCATGGATTCCATGGCTATTTAGAAAGTTAAATCATCTGGATTTACTGAGTAAATGGGGAGGAAACCAAAAACCAAAAACAAAACGGAAAGAGTCTAGCATGACACTCAAGTCTCTGGTTTGAATAGGTGCAGGTTCTAGCCTATGAGAACTGACTTGCAAATGCTCAGCAACATGTAGTGTGCAATTGGTGTGTAATGTTGACTCACTACCTTTGTACAAGGAGCACTAGGGATGTCAGGTGATGTTTTCTGACTTGAACTCCTTGGTAGGTGCGATATGTCTTCAGTGATTAGGAACGTCCCTAGGGCTCCCTAACATACAAATTATTTCAATCAAGAGACAGAGACTTGCAAGGGTTGGGAGGGGTGGATAGGTGGAACACAGGATTTTTAGGCAGTGTAACTACTCTGATATTATAATGGAGGACACAAGTTACATATTTGTTCAAATACATAGCATGCACAGTAGTAAAAGTGGACCCCAATGTAAACTATGAACTTTGGGTAATAAGGATGTGCCAATCTAGGTTCATCAGGTGTCACAAATGTACCACTTTGAGGGGAATGTTAATAATGGGGGAGGCTATATATGTGTTGTGGGTACAGGGTATATGAGAAATCTCTGTACCTTCCACTCATTTTTGCTGTGAACCTAAAACTGCTCTAAAAGTAAAATCAAATTGAAAAAAGACAGCTGCAAAGTAAAAAAAAAAAAAAAAAAAAGGAAGTGCCAAACACACACACACACACATATACAATTGGAGCAACAAGATAAATAAAATAGTGTTGCATTATAACCCAAAGTATAAAATAAATATGCATGAGTCCATACTGATACAAATAAATGATTGTATAAATAAATGGGGAAAAGAGAAAACTCTACACAAAGGAATTTCCAATAAACTATGCAGATATTCCATCCTCAAGGAGGCATAGCACAACTCCCTACCCCTCCAGTGTGTATTATGCCTACTGACTTCTTTCCAAAGATTGCAACATGGAAAGAGTGAAAAAGAGAATACAGTGGAGAAACCTGACAAACATTACCTGAGTTAGATGATTAAGGTCAACAGCATCAGTGATAAGTCATGTTGATAGTACATATCCTAGATATGATGTGATAAAAATGGTTCTTCACCTTTGTGATTTTTTCCCCAACATATAATTCTACTCTAATAATGATTTAAAAATCAGACAAATCCCATTAGACACATACTCTATAAAATATGACCAGTATGCCTCAAAAATATCAAGGTCATTAAAAACAAGGGAAATCTGAGAAATTTTCACAGCCAAGGGGAGGAGACATGATGACCAAACTTAATATGGTATCCTGGACGGTATCCTAGAAAAGGAAAAGGGCATTAGGTAAAAACCAAGTAAATCTGAATAAAATATGGACTTTAATTAATAGTAATGAATCAATATTTGTTCACTAATTGTGACAAATGCGCCATACTAATGTATGATGTAAATAAAAATGGAAACTGGCTGTGGAGTATATGAAAACTCTTTGTACTATCTTCACAAATGTTCTATGAATCTAAAATTGTCCTAAAATTAAAAAAAAAAAATTTAAGTAGTTTCACATGCTCAAGTTGTTACCAACACACTAATTTCCAGTAACTGCATATAAAACTGGTTCATCTTTTTTTTTAAAGTATAGTTGATTTACAATATTATATTAGTTTCAGGTGCACAACACAGTAATTTAACAATTTTTATAGATTACACTCCATATTAAGTTATTATAAAATATTGGCTATATTGCCTGTGCTGTACATTATATCATTTTAACTTATATTATGCTTAGGGGTTTGTACCTCTTAAATCCCTTCACTTATTTTGCCCTTCCCTCCACCCTTCTCCCCTCTGGTAACCACTAATTTGTTCTCTGTACCTGAGCCTGTTTCTGTTTTGTTATAGTAACTCATTTGTCTTAATTTTTAGATTCCACGTATAAGTGAAAACATACAGTATTTGTCTTTCTCTGACTTATCCCATGAAGCATTATACCCTCCAGATCCATTCATGTTGTTGCAAATAGCAAAATTTCATTCTTTTTTATGACTGAGTAATCTGTTGCATTTCTATACAATAATACTGAACTATCAGAAAGAGAAATCAATAAAATATTTACAATCCCATTTACAATCACATCAAAAAGAATAAAATACTTAGGAAGAAATTTAATGAAGGAGATAGATGAAAGACCTATAATCTGAAAACTATAAGACATTAATGAAGGAACTTGAAGACAATACAAATAAATGGAAAGGTATCCCATTTTCATGGATTGGAAGAATTAATATTGTTAAAATATCCATACTACCCAAAGCAATCTACAGATTTAATGCAATCCCTATCAAAATATTCATTACGTGTTTCACAGATCTAGAACAAATAATCCTAAAATTTGCATGGAAACACAAAGACCCCGAATAGACAAGACAATCTTGAGAAAGAAAAACAGCTGCAGGAATCACGCTCCCTGACTTCAGACTATACTACAAAGCTACAGTAATCAAAACAGTACAGTACTGACACAAAAACAGACACATAGATGAATGGAACAGAATAGAGAGCCCAAGGACAGGAATAAAAACACAGACGTAGAGAATGGACTTGAGGACACGGAGAGGGGGAAGGGTAAGCTGGGACAAAGTGAGAGAGTGGCATGGACATATATACACTACCAAATGTAAAATAGATAGCTAGTGGGAAGCAGCCGCATTGCACAGGGAGATCAGCTCGGTGCTTTGTGTCCACCTAGAGGGGTGGGATAGGGAGGGTGTGAGGGAGATGCAAGAGGGAGGAGATATGGGGATATATGTATATGCATAGCTGATTCACTCTGTTATACAGCAGAAACTAACACACCATTGTAAAGCAATTATACTCCAATAAAGATGTTAAAACACACTCAAACACACACACACACACACACACACACAGCCCAGAAATAAACTTATGCTTACATGGTCAATTAATTTATGACAAAGGAGGAAAGAATAACAATGGGGAAAAGAGAGTTTCTTCAATTAGTGGTGTTGGAAAAACTGAACAGCTACATGTAAAAGAATAAAATTAGAACATTTTCTCAAACCATATACAAAAATAAATTCAAAATGGATTAAAGACCTTAATGTAAGACCTAAAATTATAAAAGTCCTAGAAGAAAACATAGGCAGTATGTCTTTGACACAGGTCTTAGTAATATATATATATATATATATTTTGGTTCTGTCTTCTCAAGCAAGGAAACACAAGCAAAAATAATCAAATAGAACCTAATCAAACTTAAAAAAATTTCATGGAGAAGGAAACCATCAACAAACGAAAAGGCAACATACTAAATGGGAGAAGATATTTGCAAAAGATATGTCTGATAAGGGGTTAATAACCAAAGTATATAAAGAACTCATACAACTCAATATTAAAAAAAAAAGAAAAATGGGCAGAGGACCTGAATAGGCATTTTTCCAAAGAAGACACACAGATGGCTAACAAGCACATGAAAAGATGCTCAACATCACTAATCATCAGTGAAATGTAAATGAAAATTACAATGAGATATAACCTCACACCTGTCAGAATGGTTAGAGTCAAAAAGACAAGAAATATCCAGTGTTGGTGAGGATGTGGAGAAAAGGGAGGCTTTGTACACTGTTGGTGGAAATTTAAGTTAATACAGCCACTATGGAAAACAGTATGGAGGTTCCTAAAAAGATTAAAAACAGAACTACCGTATGACTCAGCTATTCCACTCCTGGGTATATATCCAAGGAAAATAAAAATACTAATTTGATAAGATATGAGCACCCCAATGTTTGTAGCAGCATTATTTACGATAGCTAAAACACAGAAGCACACTAAGTGTCCATCAACAGATAACTGAATAAAGAACATGTGGTACATATATACAACAGTTCATCTTTTTTAGAAGAAGAATATTTGACTCCAAAAAAAAGCATACCAATTTCAAAAACTATATCTGTCCAAGGAAATTCGCTAATTCTTATGTCAACACAGTAACACCGAATTCAAAGGACAGTTGCACATATTTGAAACAACTCTAAATTTATCAAGTTCAGCAAAGCATTCTTCAAATTTCAAGTATTTTGTGCAGCTTCAAGATTGACGTAACACTGTTTCTCGCAATTACACCTGTAAATTGATTCATGTTAAGAAGTGTGCAAAATCATTTTTATTGATTTGTATTATTAAAAGTTTATGAAAAATTTCAATTTCAACCTAAACTCTTGTAACTGTCCACATAGATCACAAATAAGTTTTTCTTTCCTTGGAGCTTCAAATTTACTTAGTTTATGTGCCATATGATATTTGCGAGACAATGTTAACACATACTGCCATTTTTTGTCTTTGTTTGTTGAGTATCGGGCAAGCATTTCTTTTATTTCCCGAAAATTTTCAGTTGGAGTTAACAATACAGTAAATTTTAATGAATACTTTCCACAATTCAGTCAAAGGGCACTGTTAAAGAACATGACATCTTTAAGTTCATTGTATTCTATTTCTCTCGACAGTTCCTTAAACGGATGATGTTCCATAACATTAACATGTATATACAAACGATTTTAACAAGTATATCCGTGACATTTTTCATAGAATATGCTTCAGAAAACTCAGTACAAATATTTCTGGCATCACACAGTGAAATAAAGCCAAAAGAAAAATGTCAGTCTTTTAAAATTCCAATAAATTCAGACTTTTTACATAACATGTCTGGAGCATCAACCAGATGAAAACTTAATTTTTATCATATGGCACTGAATTTCTTCTTTGATAGTTTAAAAAAATTCAAAAATATCTATCTCAAGAACTTGAATTTTTTAGTCCGTGAATTGAGTTTATTTGTAAATTTGGAAGTCTTTTGAGAAGAAAACATCCAAGGAATTAATTGGACAGTGTCTCCTATATTGTATAACTATTCTAAAGCTAAAGAAGAGTAGTTGTGATTTTTTCAAGTTTTGAATCGATTGATACTTAATATTGTTAGAAAGTTCTTTTATATTATGGTCAATTATTTGGTGACAACTGAAGATTCTTCATTTTTTTGTAAAATATTTCTTTTAATCTTTTCTAACAAAATTTCCTAACAAAATTTCATTAATTAAAATAACAGGTTCTTTTTTTCTTTTAATAATTTTCCCATCAAAATGGTTTTCTTTTTTAGTGTAAGAATCTAAAAATTTAGTGTAATTTAGTGTAAAAAAGCCATTTTATAGCAGTCAAAAGTTATAAGTTCAGAATTTGTTAAATATCATTTAAATTGTTTTATTTGACATTTAATTCCATGTCAGCAACTAACTTTGTCAATTTTTCGTTACTGTTGAGAGAAAACTGCTTATTAAATTCACTATGTAATTTCTCGGAAGGTCTCTTAATGATGACCACGTCATTATCTTTAAAAATCATTTTATGCAACAAACAGCTCTGCCCAGCAAATTGCAATTGTCATTTATAGTGAAATATGTAACTTATCTTTATCTGGTCTGCTTTTCTTTACTATTTCAACTGTAGTACTAGCATCTACATTTCCACTCGATTCTGTATCTACTATATACCTTTTATTATTATTATTATTATTTATCATATACCTTTGTTTTAAATTTGAAAATGTGTTCATATTTACTTTTAAACTAGAAATACAATTTAATTAAATTACCTATGGTTTTCATACTTATCACTGCAATTTAACCTGTCTGCATAAATTGTTCAAATAAACAAATAACTGTAAAAAAATGGGGGTGAGGGATAGGTTGGGACTTAGAATGTGGTTCAAAGATGATCAAAGGCTGGCAGGAGCAAAGTTGAGATGTAGCTTCTATCCAGACACAGAAGCCCAGAAAGGGAATAAATTCAGGGTACCCTTTGACACACAAGCAGAAAGGGTCCAGTTGTCAATCTAGCCAGTCTTTGGCTTTATTCAGAAGGTTACTACCTGATAATCCCATGGAAATAGTAGCCACATTTCCTCTTTGGGATTTGAATACCGTATACCAGCAAAGGCTTTTGATAAATAGGATAAAGGCTCTCCTAATTTCTCATTGATTTTAGGAAAGAGTATGGCAGCCTTTAGGAGAAAGAGGGATTTAAAGATACAAGAAAGTGACACATTTCTTCTTTTTATATGCAATAATTTACAGTATAACATTTGATTTGAACTACAAGCCTCCCATTTCTTTTCTTTTCTTTTCTTCTTGGCCACGCCGCATCCAACCAGGGATTGAACCCACGCCCTCGGCAGTGAAAGTACAGAGTCCTAACCACTGGACTGGCAGGGAATTCTCAGAATCTCACTAAGTTCTACTGATTTTTTTCAAATCCAAAGCAAGGACATAAGCCTGGAAAATACCTACTAGTAGCAGCAACAACAGCAATATAAAATCCATAAGTTATCAGACAAACCACAATTTCATTTTTAGACTTCATGCCTTGTTAGGCTCCATCTAATGGCTAAAGTTTTCCACTCTTCAAAATCCCTGTTGCCAAGAGTGGGTTAAGCTTCTATATACTGCTAGTTACTCTGAATATGAAATGTACCTAGACTT
This sequence comes from Aethalodelphis obliquidens, assembly GCF_003676395.1. Classification (NCBI taxonomy): domain Eukaryota; kingdom Metazoa; phylum Chordata; class Mammalia; order Artiodactyla; family Delphinidae; genus Aethalodelphis; species Aethalodelphis obliquidens. The sequence continues at coordinate 3,791,782 of NW_020837971.1, read as the reverse complement.
GGCTTTACAGAACAGTGCAACCAGTTCCTGATTTGCCCCACTCAGTTCCTGTACTTTCTACTTTCCTCCTTCCCCCATTACTTCAATTACTATTTTAAACACAAACACCTCTTCTAAAAACAATTTGTTTTTTTTTCTTCTGAAGTTATGTAATGTACATTTCATATCTTCACTGTATAGCAGCATAAATTGTTTTAATTGCCAAGATGTGATCGAGGGAGTCACATACTTTAAAAGAGCATTATAATTTTCCTGTAAAACTTACCCACACTGGTGGTTATTTTCACAACTGAACTTTAAAAGGAAGGGTCCATTTGGCTGCCTTTGAACTGGTGACATTTTTTAGGCTGTCATTACCTACAGAAAGAGTGAACCAGTGTCTCAACATGAATGAGTGGGAAGTGCCCTTAAAAAATGTTTTTCAGAGTAAGATTTTCTTTCTTTCTTTCTCTTGCTATTTTTTCAAATAAAATAAACCTGGATTAGAAATACAACAAACCCTAACTGAAGTTGTCCAAAGTATTCTCAGAAGCGAAAAAAAGCCAATCATTTTCCTTTGCATATCCCTTAGATACAGGGATGTTATAAATTAGTAAATTATATGTAAATTATATTTGTGATTTCAGACTAGTAAGAAAAAAAAACACTGAATATGTTTTTTGTTTTTCACTTTGTATTCAACTAACATTCATTTAATACTTGACATATATGCTACAAAGTTTTTAAAAACAGTTTTGGAAATAGATAACTATATAAAATCCAATCTCTCTTTTCAACCAAATTTTAGTTTACTACAAGTTATAAAATGTAGAAATATAATTCAGTTCATGGTAATTGTAAAGACAGTTGGAAATAAAGTACTAATTTGCCCCTGCAGACCCACCCTCTACCATCGTTCACTCTGCTCTGTTATCCTGAAAGTATGATCTATAGGAATGACATTTATAACCTTTGGGTTTGACCAATGGGGAGCACCAGCATGCCTTCATGAAATAAGAGAGAGCTATAAAGTTGGAATATTTAGGGGGTATTTAGTTTCTTAGCTTCTTCCTTATGGTGTCAGTGTGAGCTAGAATGTGTACCTGAGCCAAGGCCTCAATGCCTGACAAAGTTTCTTCTGTACACAGTTCTCTCTGTGTCTGCTTCCTGCTAACTGATCTCTTTCAGGTCCAGAGGTAGTAACTGGTAGAAGCACCAGGGGAGAACCCCAGGGTTCAGCAATATTCCTTCCTGTTGCATTATACGCTGCCTAATATCTGAATTTGAGTGTACCATTTCTTTCCTTTCAGGACTCAGAAATGAATGGTTTTGAGAACAAACTGATCAGTTTTAGCTATTAGGAACAATTCTGTTATCTTTGATTATGTAGTGAATGCTAATTAGATTGGAAGTGAAATTTTTTTTCTTTAGTCCATAGACAAAAATCCTTTCACTCATTGTGAAAGAAATTATAATGCCCCCCATTTAAAAAAAATGTAAATATCAAATTTTACAACTCCTGGACAGTAGGGGCACGATTCTTCACCTCTGCTTCTCCATGCTTGAGATATAATTAACATGCCATAAACTGTATCCTTTTAAAGTATACAGTTCAGTAATTTTTAATATATTTACAAGTTTGGGCAACCATCACCACTATGTAATTCCAGAAGGTTTTTGTCACTCCCCAAATAAATCCCACACCTCTTAGCCTTCTCTCTCCAGCTGCCCTATCTCCCTAAGCCCTAAGCATACACCAATCTACTTCCTGTCTCTATAGATATGGTTACTCTAGAAATTTCACATAAATGGAATCTTACAATACATGGCCTTTTGTGTCTGGCTTCTTTCACTTTGCAAAATGTTTTCAAGGTTCATCTATGTTGTAGCATGTATCAGTTCTTCATTCCTTTTCATTGTCAAGTAATATTCCATTTCATGGATATACCACATTGTACTTATCATCAGGTGATGGGCATTTGGGTTGTTTCTACTTTTAGGCTATTCTGAACATCCATATACAGTTTTTGTGTGGACATATGCTTTTATTTCTCTTATGTATACATCTAGAAGTGTTTTTTCTGGGTTATATAAATAACTCTATGCTCAACATTTTGAGGAAGCACCAGATAGTTTTCAAAAATGGCTGCATCACTTTAACTTCTTTTCAGGGCTGTTTGACAGAGTTCCAGTTTCTCCAAATCTTCACCAACACTTGTTATTGTCTGTTATTTTTTTTTATTATAGCCATCCTAGTGGGAAATGGCATCTTGTAGTTTCTCCACAGCTTTAAAATTTTATGAATAAAAATAATTACATAATTCTATAATAGTGATTAATTAGTACACTAACGTAGCATGCGGTACATGAAGATGGGCTGGTTGAATCCCATGAGAACAGGAGGGGACAATAAACTTGATTTTTCAAGTTAGTATCCAAGGCCTTGACTCGAAAGGAAAATATTATTCTCCCATAGAAAAACCAGAATGTTTCCCTAAGCAAATGAATCTTTTACCTATGAAAAGCAAAGGATGTTGATCAGGACATTCCCAGGCCATAAATGTGTAACAAAGAGAATAAAAAGAAAACCCAACAGGGTTTAGCATATCATTCCTCATACTCAAAAAGGAGAGTTTAGCATGGGTTCTAAAGGTAGAAGAATAGAAGTGGCAGGAAGGAAATGTGAAACCTTCTTCTCATTAAGGAGGGAGTGTAGGGTTTGGAGGAGGGCTCTTTCTGCAGGAAAGGTAAGTCTTGTGGGTGGCAAGGGCCATTCCCAAGTAGACTGTCTCTGAATGGGGCAATAGGTAGTAGAGTAGTGGGGAAGGTTGGCAGCAGGATGTTGAGGGCAGGTATCTTGGAGGTTAGATACCAGCACATGTCTCACACTCAGAAGAACACTGTGTCATAAAACATGCCATAAAGACACTTGAGTAACCCCAAGGAGAAGACCTCCATTAAAGTGATTAAAAGTTAATTTCCCATTATCCAGGCAAAAAGGGGATCCAGTCCAGTATACTTTAATTTGGAAAAAATAAAGTAATATAGCATTCTTGTCAATGAGTGTGTTGAAGTAAAATTCATGTGAACTTTTTCTTGAAATTAAGGCTCCTGTGTTAAAATCAGGCACACTGATTTTATACAAATCAGTATACAAGAAGCAGGGGGATATCATAAACTTAATATTGCCCTTAATTCAGAGCACTTTCTTGTAAGTTTGCTTTATGACCACAAGAGGAGTGCCTCTGGCATTTTGGAAGTCCCTTGGTGTGGATGCTGGAAAAGATTCTCTCGATTTGCAAAGATCATCTGGTAAAGGTAGAACAAGTTTTCTTCCCTCTTGATTACCATCTTCATTAGCATCTTCATTACCAGGGTGGGAATCTATCAAGCTAATCACATAATTTGAAGGTAACAATTTGTCAGATGTTCCATGCTCTTCAAAATAGTAATTAATATAAAATGTTTATCTCCTTAAAGATGTCATAAAAATATTTGTAATCCTATTTTATTTACAGAAATAATTTCCTTTGACCAGAAGACAAATGTTTATTAGTCTGAGCCATAGAGAGGAAACTATAATTGCTTTTTCTTAGAAAGGTGTTGGTTATTGGTCATCTTGGTTATTTTCTACTCAGTTGTATATTAGTCTTCCTTCCACAATGCAGCAGTGCCCACAGATTTTTATCTTCTCTTTATCTTGGATTCATCATTTTCTAATAAGAAATATCACAATATGGCAAGAGAAAAAGCAATGGGTATTGACATAGAGTTTTCTTTCATTCTGTAGCCATCATACCAGCAGAAACCAGTGTTTTTAATAAATGTGTCAGTAACTAATTTCTACAACACCACAATCGATATGATGTTTAGAAGCAGGATAAGTTTCCAATATAATGCAAGTGAATTCCATTTGCTCACTTCCGCCCTCATTTTCTTTGCAGAAGAAAAAACCGAGGCACACAGAAGTCCAAAGTCATGAAGTGGGAAAGTTGGAACTTAAACTGGATTTTTAAACTATTAATCCAGTGTTTTCCTAGTATGCCAGAAGGCCTATACATTATGTCATACTCTCAGAAATTGTCAAATATTTATTTCAATATTATTTTTTATCTCTATAGCAAAATTGTTTATGAAAATTTGAGTTTTTCTTTTAAATTTATTCATTATTATTGTTTATTGATAAAGCAGATGAATATAAATTAAAAATAAGAATAATTTACACAACTATAAAGCTATGTCAATATACTACTTTTCATATATTAGTGATAACCTCTCTTTCTTTGGAGGCATCGTATTTGTTTTTCAACTTAATTACTTCCATGTAAATGATTGAATGAAGAGCTTTCTACTAATAAATGATTTGAAGTGATGATTTTGGCATTTTCTAGACTTATAGTGCTAAAGCTTAGGAACATACATGGCAATGTCCTCCTTACTTGCCCTCCAGTCTCCTGAATCCTTTCTTTCAAGCATTTAAGGTGCCAAACCCCTCATCCTGATTCCCATGAACTCAGCACTTCTAGCACATTACAGGCACTGCAAGTACAAGTGTTTTTCTTAGAAATTATACCCAGCTCTCCTTTCCTCATGTTTACACAGAATTCAGGTAATTATTAAGTCATGCATATAATAATAACTAAAATTCTTGCTGAGTTGAAGTATAATTCATCATAGATTTTCCAACGCATAAATTCACTTAATTCTTCACAATAATTACATAAGGTGGACATTGTTATTATTTCTGTTTTATAGTTGAGACAAAAACTAATTAAGTGATCAGCCCAAACAGCAGTCAGGATGTGGGCCTCACTCTTGAAACTTAAAATTCCCTGCAAAGAACTCTCTGCTGTGCCCCAGCCTTCCAAATGCCGACGAAACACTCTTTTCTAACTTCTTACTCCATGTTTTTGCATATTGTTTCTAGTTCAAAAACAATTTTTTTCAAGGAGGTAAGCACACCCTAATCTAACTTCTTGTTATGGTATATGTGCTCAATATTTATGTTCAGTTTAATTAAATCAATTTTCACTTGTTGATATGCTCTCTATCGATTTTCTTATGTCAATTAGGTATATTTCTTTAGAGACATTCAGAATTTTTCCATTTTTATTATAGAAGACAGAACCAAAATAATTGGTCACTTTGGTCTTTGCAATAGCAAGCTTATGTGGACACTTTAAGGTCTACTTTTATTATCCTTCATGGTATTCATCAGATAATTTCTACTAAAAATGAATTAGCCAGATACAGCACTTTTAACACTCTAATGAAAGGCAACACTGAAAGAAGATATACATCTCTCTTTTAAAAAGTTAAGTATTTCTTAAATTTTGGTGACATATTGGCTAATATTTTAAATTAAAATATATTTTTAACTGAAATATTATCAATGAATTCAGATTACAAAAAAATTCCAACAAAATTTTATGATTTAAGAATGCTTAATTTTATGTCACCACCTCAATGATTTTTCTTACAAGAAGAATGACCATACTATGTTCTCTGAAATCTACAATATGTTCCTTTGGGGCTTTTCATTAACAGAGTGGCTTTTGGAAACACAACCGGGATAAGAACTCAACATCTCAATAAAAGCCATTGAAAAACCAATTACTTGATAATTCCAGGCTTTTAGCGGGGTATATGTAGGTTTTCTGAAATAATTTATCTGTTAAATAATTGAGGTTTCCTTGACATTGGTAGATTGACTCTCCACATGCATCTTCATAGCATCCATTTTTCTGAACTATGCTCTGAAACTTGACCTTTGAGTTAACAATTGGTAACATTCATTGTAGAAATTTGTTCCAAATAATGGTCTGGCTGGATCTAGTCAATTAGATCAAGATGTCCTGTTTTATCTAAAATATCCTGTTTAGTTAACTTTTTGTGGATTATTTTCTTCATATATATGAATCCTAAGAGGCAAACATAAAACTGGAACATTGCATGTATTTGATACTTACTACTAGCACTCAGTACAGAGTAATCTAATCAGGATCAGGTTAATGGAAGGCTGAATGCTGGTGAAATAGGGTAACTGATCCTAAACGTCACTGTTATTCCAACTGGTTAGTCAATTTTTATCTACTCATTAAGTCACTTCTTCCATTTTTTCTCTTCAAAATATTATGACCAAAAATATTAATAAAAAATTTAAAAAAGAGAAGCAAGAAGAATTACAATCCTGCAGTCTATGGAACAAAAACCACATTCACAGAAAGATAGACAGGACGAAAAGGCAGAGGGCTAAGTACCAGATGAAGGAACAAGATAAAATCCCAGAAAAACAACTAAATGAAGTGGAGATAGGCAACCTTCCAGAAAAAGAATTCAGAATAATGATAGTGAAGATGATCCAGGACCTCGGAAAAACAATGGAGGTGAAGATCGAGAAGATGCAAGAAATGTTTAACAAAGACCTAGAAGAATTAAAGAACAAACAAACAGGGATGAACAATACAATAACTGAAATGAAAACTACACTAGAAGGAATCAATAGCAGAATAACTGAGGCAGAAGAACAGATAAGTGACCTGGAAGACAGAATGGTGGAATTCACTGCTGCAGAACAGAATAAAGAAAAAAGAATGAAAAGAAATGAAGACAGCCTAAGAGATCTCTGGGACAACATTAAACTTAACAACATTCACATTATAGGGGTCCAAGAAGGAGAAGAGAGAGAGAAAGGACCAGAGAAAGTATTTGAAGAGATTATAGTAGAAAACTTCCCTAACATGGGAAAGGAAATAGCCACCCAAGTAAAGAAAGTGCAGAGAGGCCCATACAGGATAAACCCAAGGAGAAACATGCCGAGACACATAGTAATCAAACTGGCAAAAAGTAAAGACAAAGAAAAATTATTGAAAGCAGCAAGGGAAAAACAACAAACAATATACAAGGGAACTCTCAAAAGTTCTCAGCAGAACTGAGAACTGATTTCTCAGCAGAAACTCTACAAGCCATAAGGGAGTGGCATGACATATTAAAAGTGATGAAAGGGAAGAACCTAAAATCAAGATTACTCTGCCCGGCAAGGATCTCATTCAGATTCTATAGAGAAATCAAAAGCTTTACACACAAGCAAAGCTAAGAGAATTCAGCACCACCAAACCAGCTCTACAACAAATGCTTAAGCAACCTCTCTAAGTGGGAAATGGAAGAGAAGAAAATAATCTACAAAAACAAACCCAAAACAATTAAGAAAACAGTAACAGGAACATACATATCAATAATTACCTTAAACGTGAATGGATTAAATGCACCAACCAAAAGACACAGGCTTGCTGAATGGATACAAAAACAAGACTCATATATATGCTGTCTACAAGAGACCCACTTCAGACCTAGGGTCACATATAGACTGAAATTGAGGGGATGGAACAAGATATTCCATGCAAATGGAAATCAAAAGAAAGCTGGAGTAGCAATACTAGCATCAGAAAAAAAAAGACTTTAAAATAAAGAATGTTACAAGAGACAAGGAGGGACACTACATAATGATCAAGGGATCAATCCAAGAAGAAAATATAACAATTATAAACATATATGCTCCCAACATAGGAGCACCTCAATACATAAGGCAGCTGCTAAGAGCTATAAAAGTGGAAATCGACAGCAACACAATAATAGTGGGGGACTTTAACGCCTCACGTACACCAGTGGACAGACCATCCAAGCAGAGAATTAATAAGGAAACACAAGTTTTAAATGACACAATAGACCAGAGAGATTTAATTCATATTTATAGGACGTTGCATCCAAAAACAGAAGATTACACTTTCTTCTCAAGTGCACATGGAACATTCTCCAGGATAGATTACATCTTGGGTCACAAACCAGGCCTCAGTAAATTTAAGAAAACTGAAATCATATCAAGCCTCTTTTCACACCACAATGCTATGAGATTAGAAATCAATTACAGGGAAAAAAATGTAAAAAGCACAAACACATGGAGGGTAAACAATACACTACTAAATAACCAAGAGATCACTGAAGAAATCAAAGGGGAAATCAAAAAATACCTAGAGACAAATGACAATGAAAACACGACAATCCAAAACCTATGGGATGCAGCAAAAGCAGTTCTAAGAGGGAAGTTTATAGCTATACAAGCCTAACTCAAGAAACAAGAAAAATCGCAAATAAACAATCTAACCTTACACCTAAAGGAATAAGAGAAAGAAGAACAACCAGAGTTAGTAGAAGGAAAGAAATCATAAAGATCAGAGCAGAAATAAATGAAATAGAAACAAAGAAAACAATAATAAAGATCAATAAAACCAAAAGCTGGTTCTTTGAGAAGATAAATAAAATTGATAAACCATTAGCCAGACTCATCAAGAAAACGAGGGAGAGGACTCAGATCAATCAAATTAGAAATGAAAAAGGAGAAGTTACAACAGACACCACAGAAATACAAAGCATCCTAAGAGACTACTACAAGTAACTCTATGCCAATAAAATGGACAACCTGGAAGAAATGGACAAATTCTTAGAAAGGTATAACCTTCCAAGGCTGAACCAGGAAGAAATAGAAAAAATGAACAGACCAATTCATTTCAAGTAATGAAATTGAAACTGTGATTAAAAATCTTCCAACAAACAAAAGTCCAGGACCAGATGGCTTCACAGGTGAATTCTATCAAACATTTAGAGAAGAGCTAACACCCATCCTTCTCAAACTCTTCCAAAAAATTGCAGAGGAAGGAACACTCCCAAACTCATTCTATGAGGCCACCATCACCTTCATACCAAAACCGGACAAAGATACTACAAAAAAAGAAAATTACAGACCAATATCACTCATGAATATAGATGCAAAAATCCCTAACAAAATGAAGTGGAGATAGGCAACCTTCCAGAAAAAGAATTCAGAATAATGATAGTGAAGATGATCCAGGACCTCGGAAAAACAATGGAGGTGAAGATCGAGAAGATGCAAACAAAATCCAACAACACATTAAAAGGATCATACACCATGATTAAGTGGGATTTATTCCAGGGATGCTAGGATTCTTCAATATACACAAATCAATCAATGTGATACACCATATTAACAGACTGAAGAATAAAAACCATATGATCATCTCAATAGATGCAGAAAAAGCTTCTGACAAAATTCAACACCCATTTATGATAAAAACTCTCCAGAAAGTGGACATAGAGGGAACCCATGTCAACAGCATAAAGGCCATATATGACAATCTCACAGCAAACATCATTCTCAATGGTGAAAAACTGAAAGCATTTCCTCTAAGATCAGGAAGGAGACAAGGATGTCCACTCTCACCATTATTCAGCATACTGTTGGAAGTCCTAGCCACAGCAATCAGAGAAGAAAAATAAATAAAAGGAATACAAATTGGAAAAGAAGAAATAAAACTGTCACTGTTTGCAGATGACATGATACTATATACAGAGAATCCTAAAGATGCCACCAGAAAACTATTAGAGCTAATCAATGAATTTTGTAAAGTTGCAGGATACAAAATTAATGTACAGAAATCTCTTGCATTCCTATACACTAATAATGAAAATTCTGAAAGAGAAATTAGGGAAACACTCCCGTTTACCATTGCAACAAAAAGAATAAAATACCTAGGAATAAACCTACCTAGGGAGACAAAACACCTGTATGCAGAAAACTATGACACTGCTGAAAGAAATTAAAGATGATACCAACAGATGGAGAAATATACCATGTTCTTGGATTGGAAGAATCAATATTGTAAAAATGACTATACTACCCAAAGCAATCTACAGATTCAGTGAAATCTCTTATCAAATTACCAATGGCATTTTTTACAGAACTAGAACAAAAAATCTTAAAATTTGTATGGAGACACAAAAGACCCCAAGTAGCCAAAGCAGTCTTGAGGGAAAAAACCGGAGCTGGAGGAATCAGATTCCCTGACTTCAGACTATACTACAAAGCTACAGTATTTAAGACAGTATGGTACTGGCACAAAAACAGAAACATAGACCAATGGAGCAAGATAGAAAGCCCAGAGATAAACCCAGGCACCTATGGTCAACTAATCTATGACAAAGGAGGCAAGGATATACAATGGAGAAAAGAGGTGGTGCTGGGAATAAGTGGTGCTGGGAAAACTGGACAGCTACATGTAAAAGAATGAAATTAGAATACTCCCTAACACCATACACAAAAGTAAACTCAAAATGGATTCGAGACCTAAATGTAAGAACAGACACTATAAAACTCCTAGAGGAAAGCATAGGAAGAACACTCTTTGACATAAATGACAGCAAGATCTTTTTTGATCCACCTCCTAGAGTAATGGAAATAAAAACAAAAATAAACAATTGGGACCTACTGAAACTTAAAAGCTTTTTACAGCAAAGGAAACTATAAACAAGATGAAAAGACAACCCTCAGAATGGGGAAAATATTTGCAAATGAATCAGTGGACGATGGATTAATCTCCAAAATATATAAACAGCTCATGCAGCTCAATATTACAAAAACAAACAATGCAATCCAAAAATGGTCAGAAGACCTAAGTAGACATTTCTCCAAATAAGACATACAGATGGCCAAGAAGCACATGAAAAGCTGCTCAACATCACTAATTATTAGAGAGATGCAAATCAAAACTACAATGAGGTATCACCTCACACTAGTTAGAATGGGCATCATCAAAAAAATCTATAAACAACAAATGCTGGAGAGAGTGTGGAGAAAAGGGAACCCTCTTGCACTGTTGGTGGGAATGGTAATTGATACAGCCACTATGGAGAACAGTATGGAAGTTCCTTAACAAACTAAAAATAGAATTGCCATATGACCCAGCAATCCCACTAATGGGCATATTCCCAGAGAATACCATAACTCAAAAAGACACATCCACCCCAGTGTTCATTGCAGCACTATTTACAATAGCCAGGTCACGGAAGCAACCTAAATGCCCATTGACCATCGACAGACAAATGGATAAAGATGCGGTACATATATGCAAAGGAATATTACTCAGCCATAAAAAGGAACAAAGGGCTTCCCTGGTGATGCAGTGGTTGAGAGTCCACCTGCCGATGCAGGGGACATGGGTTCGTGCCCCAGTCCAGGAAGATTCCACATGCTGTGGAGTGGCTCGGCCCGTGAGCCATGGCCGCTGAGCCTGTGCGTCTGGAGCCTGTGCTCTACAACGGAAGAGGCCACAACAGTGAGAGGCCCACATACCGCAAAGAAAAAAAAAAAAGGAACGAAATTGGGTCATTTGTAGAGACGTGGAGGATCTAGAGACTGTCATACAGAGTGAAGTAAGTCAGAACGAGAAAAACAAATATCGTATATTAACACATATATGTGGAACCCAGGAAAATGGTACAGATAAACCGGTTTGCAGGGCAGAAATTGAGAAACAGATGTAGAGAACAAACATATGGACAACAAGGGGGGAAAGTGGCGGGGGTGGTGGTGGTGGGATAAACTGGGAGATTGGGATTGATATATATACACGTATAAATACGTATAAAATGGATAACTAATAAGAACCTGCTGTATAAAATAAATAAATAAAATAAAATTAAAAAAAAAATATTGTGTGTGTGCATGTGTATATCTGTCTTTTTTTCTAAATTATGGAAATGACCTTAGTGGTATGTACTGTTAGATTACTAGAAACTTCTTATCTCAAAGGTTGGCCATCTTTATTTAAATGTACAAATATTATTGTTGTTGTTGTTTTTTTTACAGTGCATTAACACCTCACAATATATTGAGTATTTTTATTTTTCAAGTTTTAGTCCAGAAAGATTAGATATAAAATGATACAAGAAAGTAAATAGTGTCACATTACAAACAAAATCAATTAAATAGCTATTAGGTTATACAGGCTCTTATAGTAAAACTGATTTTATCACTTGCTAAGTAAATATTAAAACATATTTGAATAGGAGCACTTATATATAAGAAACAAATTCTAATTTGTGATACAATATTTAGTGGAAACACTATGTTGCTTTCTAACATTTAATTGTCCCAAACATACTATCACTACCCTTTTGTGTTAGGTATATACCATTGAAAATTATCTGAGATTCTTTTTCAACAGAATTGGAAAGTAGGTAAGGGATGAAAAGGCAATAAGATAGAATAGAGGATGAGAAAGCAGTGGACTGGAACGAGAGAATGGAAAAGAGGGATGAAAATAGAAGCATAAAAAGAAGCAGAGATGGAGAGTAGTAAAATGATAGGAATATGGGGCACAGTATGATATGATTTCCTGATACCCATAATGATTAAAATGAGAAATGTAGAATTACTGGAGGTATATGTCTAATATGACTTATTGAAAACATGTTGTTGGCCCAGCTATTTTAATGCACTTGACTTTAGTTGAATTGTGCTTCCTGTACAATGTTGGTAATGATAAATATAATAACCATGTTTTACAGATACTCATTTTTCTCAAAATGGCCAAAAAATTAAGGACTTAATGTTGTAATACAGTTTATAGTCAACTTAAATCATCAAACCTATTATCTGTTCACTGACAAAGAAAATGGAATAGACAAAAACCAGGAACTCTAGTCTGCTCTTAGAAACTCTACAGCACTTTAACTAGCTTATGCCATAATTACCAAAAATGTCATTAACTCTGAACACAGGGACATTTCTCTTTTATTGCTGCTATAATTTTATGTGCCAGCTACCATCTTTTAATTCCAGAATAAACTGCTGGGTTCTCAAAAATTTAACATGTGACTTTAAGTTGTGATTCTACTTGCTTCAGTCTTTCCATGTAGATTTTTCTAAACTTTAGACGTTAATAACATTTTAAGTATATGTACTAATTCATGTTTGGTGCCCTTATGTTTACCACATAGGAATTGTCTAATATAAATTAGTCCAGGGTACCTGTCAACATATAATATTCTGATAGTCCTATATATCTGAGCTTTGTTTGAATTTCACTCCATTAAATCATTAAGTATTTAATTGCTTTTTTAAAAAAGTGCTTTCAAATGAATACCTTTAGGCTGTAAGTTAAGCATGATCAAGCCACACAGGACTTCTCAAACTTTAGCACATATCAGAGTCACCTGGAGGGATTGTTAAAATACTAATTTCTAGATCTCACCCTCAGAAATTCTGATTCAGTAAGTCTGGGTGGGCCCAGGAATGTGCATTTTTAAGAAGATCACAGGTGATACCGAATCCGCCAACCTGCTGATCATACTTTTCATAGAGTTCAGAGTATGAGTCAATCTATTTAGAGAAATTTTTTCAGTTGCTGATATCTAGTTTATTCTTCAGTGTGGGAGCAAAGAGTGAGATACTGTATCTTAAAATAGGCCAAGACAGTTTCTCCTCTTGTCTTCAGTGCTAATATATAAGTGAATATTACCAGCACTAGAGAGCAGAGACTTGAGGAGTGGTTAACTTGTCAGCATCATTTAGTGGGAAAAGAACATGAAATTTAGAAACAGACAGACAAGATTTCAAATCTCAACTTTAACATTTATTAGCTGTGTGCCCTGGGTGAATTACTAAAACCTTCTGAATCTCATTTTTAACATTTGTACAGAAAGAATAATAAGACCTATGTGAAGTCATTATTGTAATCATTAACAAATTAACCTACATAAATACTTTATGAAATGTGTAAAGCACTTAACCCATGTCCTTTGAGACCTCACTCCATTCATTATGCTCTCTATTTCCCCTACACTTTCAACTTTCTATCTTCATTGGCTCTGTTTTAGGCCAAAAGACATGCTTTCTCTGTCTCTGTCTCTAAGCCAAAAGACAAACTTTCTCCTCCATTATAAAAATAGTCCTCTATGACCCTAAGTTTCTCTCACGACCAACCTTTGAGTAAATTACTTCTACTCACTGCTTCTAGTTCCATATTGCTTGGTCCTTCATCTAACCACTAAAGCTGAAATTGTGTCTCCACCACTAAAATGAATTTGCCTTCTTAACAATCACACGACTTTGTGTCAAATCAATCCCTATCGCGAGTGATGTCTCCCAAGCATGTGGTCTCTAGCTCTAAGTGGTTGGCATGGCTCAAAGCTCACTTGCCCTGGAAGCTCTCCCCTATGTAAGCTTTAGCAACGCTGCTCTCTCTTGGTTCTCCTTTGCCTCAGTCATTGCTGGTACCTCTTCCAATGTTCGTCCCTATTTTCTCTCAGTCTGCACCCTGTCTCTGGGAGATTTCATCCTTATGCATGCCTTCAGTTCCCATCTCTGTACTCTGACAACTTGCCAAACCCACACCCCCAAGTGCAGACTTCTCTCCTAAGTTTCAGACCGATCCAACTTTTAACTGAATAGCAGTACTGTGATGGCCAAAGTTAAATTACACAACACAAAACATTTAAGACATGCCCAGAATATGAGCCTATATTTCCTGTGAACCCCATGAGAGTGAATGGCAATTCTATGCACATTGCCTCAAAGGACATCTGGGAGAGTTCCCTCTGCCTGGAACATTCTTCCCCATTTCTTCATCTGGAAAACTTCTATTCATCCTTCAGATTAAAGCAAGAAATTAGTTTTTCAGGAATCCTTCTCTGACCACCCAAGTAGCTCTACTTATGTATCTCTTTAGAACCCCGCACCTCACCTATAGCAGGGTTCCTCCCATCTCCTCTACTACATTCTAAGTCTCTGGAGGAAGAGTTGGTCTGTCTCTCTAACTACTAAACCATCAGCACACAGCTGAGCACACGGCACATAATAGGTACTTAAAATAGTTTGATTCCTTTTTCCAATATCATTCAGACATTCAGCCAATAATCCCTAGGCCACCACCCTTCTGTGTAATGGATGAACACGAGTGAGCAGAATAGACAAAGTTCTCCTTGGTGTCTGAGTATCAGAGAAAGACAATGAACCAGACGAACAAGTAATAAACAATCACATTATGAAAGAGAAAGAATTGCAGAGAAGGAGAATAACAGAGGAGACTCTGTATAAATAGAGGGGTAGACAGAGTTGGGAGTTTTTTGTTAAACAGGAATGAGTAGGCTCTGACCATGCAAGGAGGAAATAGCATGAGCAAAGGCCCTGTTGTGGAAAAGATCTTGTTCCCCAACCTGAAAGGAGAGGTGTGTGGGAACTTAGGAAGTGAAGGGAGCTGCTATGTGAGATGTGGCTGAAGAATTAAGCCAAGTCCATTCTTTGCAGAAACTTACTGTCAAATAAGAATAAGTTACTTCTTTAAATTGTGTTCAATGAGTTTCAATGTTCTAGTTATTGCTCACAACAGATTTTCATAATGTATTATTCTGTCATCTTAATTCCATACAGTAAATAAATTTTAGTTATTCTAAGTAATGCTTATATCTTTTCTAAAAATGAATTTTTATATACTTTGTTAGTAGTGAGTTATTATATTTTAACACAACAAAACTTTGAAGATAAAGCTGTTTTTCATTAAATATATCAGAATAGCTCTGTGAATGTAATTTCCAAATAAAACCTCTAGTAGATGTGTAATAAATTAGATTTATGCCATCACTTTAATGAAAAAAAAAAACCGACTCACTTATAGTATCAATAGGAAACTGAGTTACAAAAATCTTATTTTCCAAAAGTAATTTATTGCAGAATAAATTTTTCATTAAACAATATTAAGTGTCAAACTATCAATTTCATTTTTTTATGGTAGAAACTTTAAATAACACCAGCTCCAATCTTAGTATCATGTATTTACTTAACGGCAAAATTTATAATATAGGTTCATCTTACACATAGGTATCAACTTCAGATTTAATACTACATTTCTAAATTCTGAGTCTAAGAAAAGCTCTTAAGTAGTTAATGACTGCTGCCCATTTAAGGGATCTAAATTAATGAAATGAATGATTGTTTAAAATATGAATTTCTCAACATTGGTACCTATTGAGCTCAATAACTCTTTACTGTAGGAGGCTGTTCTAATCATTATAGGATATGGAGCTACATCCCTGGCTTCTACCCATTAGAAGCCATTTGCAACTCCAAGTCCCCAAAGTTGTGACAACCAAAAGTCTCATGAAGAAGCACTAGTTGATATATTTCAGCAATCTGAGGCTGTAGATTTGGAATATAATATTCCAGCCTTTCCAACACAAAATGTCCCTATTTTATGTCAATATCCAGAATAATCCTTAGTGAGATCTGTCATCTATGCATCTGAATGTTAGAGTTGGCTGATACTTTTTGAAAATGATGCAGGTTTTGTTGAATTGATTGACTGTCTTGATAACAAGCACAAAAGGAATAAATTTTAAATTACGGTTATTTTTTCTAATTATACCTGTAATTCATAATAATTGTATAAAATTTAGAAAACTAAATAAAGCATAGAGGAAAATGCAAAAGCTACTAAGGATAACCACTTTTAGCATTCTGAAATATTTATGTTGTCTGTATACATGTATTTGTTTTATAAAATTGGAGAAATGCTGTTACATAATTTGTTTTTTATCGAGTGTGGTTTCTCTTATACATAATATCATACGGTATGCATTTGCCCATGTTTTTATATATCCTTTGAAAACATTATTATCTTTTTATGTACTATAATCAAGAAAAGAGGATCTATGAATCTACCCTACCCTTCTCATTCATGCTTTTTTGATATTTTTTATGTATTTATGTATCTAATCCATCTAATGTTGTCTTCGAACATCTGTTGCTTTGGGTGTTTTTTTTTTTTTTTTATTCCCATGCAAGAGATGCAGATTTTCAGGCAACTTTCTTCCCTTACATTAGGTCTTTTATTTATTTTCTTTTTGGTCTAATACTGACCACAACTCCAAAAAAATAAAGTAACAATATATACATAAAGTGACAGGACTGAAAGGAAATCCACACACCCACCAGGTGTGTGGGTGAGCCAGGGCCACTGAGCCTGCGCGTCCGGAGTCTGTGCTCCGCGGCGGGAGAGGCCACAACAGTGAGAGGCCCAAGTACCGCAAAAAAAAAAAAAAAAGATTAAAAAAAAAGGAACAATCCATCTATAATCCATTTTGCAAAACATTACATACATGTGGTATCTATGATGAGCAAAGTAGGAAAATATACAGATGCCATCTTTAAGAATGAATAGTTGATAGAAATTGGAAACCTATCCCTCAGCTAAGAAAAAAGAAAAGTCTAAAAAACTCTGCGTTTTAGTTTCCACTTCTTTAAAGTAAGGAGCTTAGTAGACTATCCAAGGTGTCTATCAGTAAATATCTTCACTTGCAAGAAGCAACAATTCCCCTGGAAACACAGAGTTTTAACCATAAACTAAAGTTTAGCATAAAGTTATTTCAGTAGCATCACCTTCCGTTTTCTGTAAGAAGAGATTCCAACCAACACTGTCCCTGGGAAAATCAAATGACCACTGTTCTTCAAACACAACAAGAAAGCAGTATTTTAATGTCTGAATTTTACAAATCTAATTAATGAATCATCTGCTAAAATTATTCTGGTTACTCTGGGTCAGGATCTGAACCTCTCTCCCTTGGCAAGATTTATCTCCATTTTAAAGAAAGAAACAATAGTAGTTCTATCATTTTAATATAAATTGTGGGGGGGAGGAGGACAGCTCAAAACATAGCAAAGCAATTACTACTCCCCTCTCAGCCTAAGGCTTTAGGATGACATAAAGTTATTTCAGTTTTTAAATCATTCTAATGTATTGTTAATCCCCCAAGGATGTAAATGTAGTGAGAGAAAAAGTAACAGTATAACTTGTAAAGGATTCAAAATAAAGCATAAGGGCTGTTGCTGTCAAATTACCCATATGGGAAATCACTGTGGATATCTGGAGAAAAATATCATACTAATGAGAAATATCAAGGGGAATAAATAGAAAGATCTTTTTTCGATCTGTGGTTAAACATAGAGCCTATTGCTGACCTAGTCCTTGGTTTTAATTTCTCACATTATAATGGAGGCTAAATCCATGCAGGCAAAGACTAATGTGGTAAAGCATTTTAACTGACTTTTAAGAATGGATCAGGTTAGAGGGGAGGGTGACCTCATTTGGAGGTGTACATAAGGGCAATGTGGAAAATGAGACATAGAAAGAGATTATGGGAAAGCAACAAAACTTAGCAAAGATACTTCTGTGAGTAAAATTTCAGGTAAGGTTCTTAGTGTTATGAGTCTTATGAAATATCACTGAATTGTTAACAACAATTCTTATTTAACATTTGGTACCGTTTAGGTTTTTGAAGTACCGGGAAACAATGATCTTTAATACAATATGCCATTTTGACAAGGTACCGCTCTTTGTTTACACTTGCAATGCTATGCCCCAGTGAACATAGGGAAGTAATGTCAATCAGACCGTGAAAGGGAAAAAAGTTTGAACAAAGAACAAGTGCTCCATTAACCACGCAGTCTGAAAAACTAAAAAAAAAATTGGAGATAAGCGGTAAACAAACCCTACTTTTTCAAAATGGACAAAATTTAGTTCTACTTCCACCTCATTTCTTAGGCTTAATATACTGCAATTTTTAATACACTGTTCATAAGTTCTAATCATGTCAGATGTATGGGCGTCCGGCTAGTCTTTTTGAGAAATACAGAATGCAAATAGTGTGCTGTCTTCACACTCACAGTTTGCTGCACTCTGTTGGCTCCCAACTTATCAGCTTTTAATTGTAACAGATAATGTTTATCACTCTAGAAATGGTTTATCTTGTGGAGATAACATTGATGTTACCAAAAGAACACAGTAAAAAGAAAGTACTTGACCAATAACTGGGCTCCAAGACATTCTTCTTTGGTAGTGATAATTCTCTAAAATTCATTCAACTTATTTATCATAGTACTACTGTTTATTAAACTGCCACCTGCAACTAACAATAACTCTGCAAAATTAAATCAGTTATTTAGGCATAATTTATGACAGAGTGTCTCAACGTTTTTTCTTCAGACCCTAAACACTTGAATGATAGGGAATATTTCTATCAGGAACAATGGCTCAGGAAAATAAAGAAACTCCATGGGATGAGGTATAGCTCTTTCCAAGTATGTATATTAATTTTTTTTTTTTTTTTTTTTGGTAGGGGAGGAGAGAAGAGGAGCTTGGCAAGTTTGAAGAAACTCCTCAGGTGAGCCTTATACATGTTGAACGCCAACTCCCCAACTCCTCAAGAATCCTCATTTAGAACCTTTTGTTGAAACATGTCTCTGTTACTGATGGTTAATATTATAGGTGAAAGGTTACAGATAGATTAAAAATGATTTAAAAAATCCAAAATGATACTTAAACAATGGTAACTCTCCTTATAGCTATCTCTGCTCAACAGAAGTAAAAATAAAATAAAAATATAATCTGCTACTTAAACACCTTTTATAATTTATATAGGTCATTCATTCATGGAGTAGCTACCACACACTAGATGCTATTCTACATGTCTTAGGGATGCAGATATGACTCAGACATGGATGGATTCTCCTCTTGTGAAGATTATAATCAAAGAAGGGAGCTTATAAATGTACATAAATAAGAACTGCGTGAGCTAAAATGGAAGGAATACTGGTAAAATGAAAAATTCATAAGGAGAGATTATTAGTTAACGAAGTGTTATTTTATAGGCACACCTTAATACAAATATGTGTCAAAGTTATTTGTTAGTATTTTTAGCCATTGTCAAAATCTACTGCTGAATTGACCTCAGATTATGACAAAACATACCAAATGAACCACTGATAAATCCAGGTAATGCCAGCTTTAGGAATGATCTGAGGTACGAGCATTATCTTTTCCAGCCTAGTAGAGTTGGAGGATCTTGTATTGATAAACATAAGACATTAGAAATATCTGTGATCTATATCTGCCTGTATAAGAAATGCCACCTCTTCAGAAAAACCCTTCCTGACCATCTTATCATAGCACCCTATGTCATTCTCTAGCCCTTCTCAATTTGCTAACTTACCAGTAAAATGAGCATAGACTCCAGGATTTCAAAGCACCAAGCACTAAAAAGGATGTTATCCATGTGATTTCATCCAGTCCTTTGCCATTGAGTGGCATCTATAAAATAATAACTGGCAAATGAATATCTAGAGGCCTGCCCTCTCCACCTGAGCACTGTCCTTTTGACATCTTCGCACGGCTAACAGGCATCCCAAGTCTAATATGTCAAACAAAAAAGTTTTGATTTGCTATCTGAAACTATCTTCCTTCTAGTGTTTTCCATTTTGGTGGATGCTATTACCAGCTACTTAGTTGTTCAAGCCCCAAACCATTCTTGATTCTTCTATTTCTTTTACCCTTCACATCTGACCCATCACCTGCCAGCTATATCACATATCCATCTACTTTTGTCCATCTTCAGTGTTCCTATCCTAAACTAGCTTCATTTCTTGATTTCTTATTTTACCCTACCTAAATCCTTATCTTCTTATAATCCTTTCTCTACACAACAACCAAATATATCTTTCAAAGACTTAAATTAGAGCAAGCTGTCCCTTTAAAACCTGAACTGCACTTAAAATAAGATCCAAACTCTAATATGGGCAAAAAGGTTCTTCATGATCTGCTTCTACTCAATTCTTTGACCTGTCTCTCTTAGAACTCTACAATCTAGCAATACTGATTTTTCTCTATTTGTTCAACCCCAAGCTTAGTCCACTTCAGGACTTTTCCTCAGCTGTTTCCTCTGATTTCAAATCTGTTAATTCCTCATCTTCACTATTTTTCAACACTAAGGTCTCGGCTAGAATATCTCTTCCTTAGAGGCTTTTCCTGCCATCTTACATAACGTTGTCATCCTCTTCCCCAGTCCTATGTATTCTCTTCTTATTCCTTATCACCATCTGGAACTACCTTATATGTTTGTTTATTTGTTTACATTCAAATGTAAACGCCATGAGAACAAGGACTCATCTGTCTTACAAAGGACACAATGCTTGACAAATAGTAGATGCTCACTAAATATTTGCTGCATCACTTAAGGAAGTAATCAATTAATCATCAATCAAATGGCCAGAAAACACCATTTTTTCCATTTATTTAATTTTTAAGGGTCTTCAAATACTATTCTAATTAGTTCCATTAATATTTCTTGTGCACTTCCTACATGCAAAAGATGATGACAAATTCTGAAAATATGAATATGAATAGGACATGGACTCAGCTTTTTAGAGGATTGTTGGTTAGCTAGAGAAACATCAAAATAAGTAATTGCAAAATTAATAATTGCAACAAAACAAGTGCTCAAGGGATAAAATGTAGTAGAGAAGATAGTGCAATATCTGACATGTGGGATAGCAAGAAAAAACATACCAACAAAGAGTTAGAAATATAAAATCTAAGAATTTACAAATGTATAGGTAAATATCTAAGAATTCACAAATGTATAGGTAAACCAACCTGCAATTTGTGCAGAGTGAATACATGTGGAAGCAAACACATCAAGGCTACAGAAGCAAAACAAGTTCAGTTTGGATTTGGAATGTAGAGCCCAAGCACAATGGTCATCCAAGAAAAGACAGAGTGGAAGGTAGGTATAGGCCTTTGCGAAACCATGTATGCTATTCTAAGGAGTTTAAATACCATTGTTCAAGAGATAAGGAACAAGTGAAGAGATTTCCTCCAAACATTCTCAAAGCACTGGTCCTATCAATCAAGAAAATAGAAGGAAACCTCCCTAAAGTTGAAGTTCTGATACTTAAGATTGATATAGTACTTAACAATGACTCAGAGATGGAATATGGGAGTAGCACAAAGACATGGTGATTTTATTCTTTCTTTTAATCTTTTTCCATAGCAAGGGATGAAATTCTCCCTAAGTAAATTCCTTTTTATATGAAAATACAATAATTTCTGTATCAAAATTCAGCACTAAATACTTCATATTGACTTATGCTTGAACCATAAGAAACCTTGCAGATTATCAGATTTTCTTCCGGTTTAGTGCCTGCCTTATCGTAGATACTCAACAAACAGTTGCTGAATCATGATCAATAAAACACTTAATTGCTTACTATGGTTCTCTAACTATGTAAGAAATTGTTGTTTTGTTAACAGATCCACTAAAATTTCAGATGCGATGGCAATGTTGCTGGAAGTGCAGGCTGAATATCATAACTAACATTGCTTAACTATTTGCTATGTGCCATTTTACAGATGATAAAATGGGGCTTAGAGAACAAATACCTTGTCCAGGGTCACATAGGTAGTAATGGGTGGAATAAAAAGTCAAATAGAAGATTCAGTCCAGAACCCTTGCTTTTTAACCTCTACTATAATGTAATGTTTCTCTGTTTCAGAAGAAAAGCTTAAGATCCTGGTTAATACAGCAGAGATACACTTCACTAAAAAGAGACTTTAGACAACAATGGAATTATTAAAATTAAGGAAGAAGACACAATTTTACATCTAGTCTTCTCCAAGAGCTTTGCTAAATCTAGCAGTTAACATCTGGCTAACTCCGTTGTGGTAAGATAGGGACTATCTCCTACTCCTTTCAATGATGCACATTCACAGCTATAAATTCATGTTTCAGAGTGGCCTAGATGTTCTCATTCTTATTTCCTCATAATTTTGAGTTTTTTTCTGGATAATCATGTAGTATCATCAGCTCCCCTTCTTCCCCGCCCCGCCACTGCCCCAGCCCCGAATCTTCTCCTCAAGAACTGTGTATCGGAAATTATATCCTGAAAGCTGGGCTCTTCTTTGGGCAAATATCTTCCTCTGTCTTACTTGTGTAAAGCAAGTCTGTGGTGTCCGCTGCCATGTCCCCAAAATCTGATCCAAAGCTCTGGCAAACAATATTTTAAATTGTCCATTGCCAAACAATAAAAGTTTCAAGCCAACAGGAACAGGTCTAGGAACAAATATACTGGATAAGCTGAACTTCAATTAATTTTTCCTAAGTAAGATTTTTCTGAAGAGAAAAGAATAGCCATTTTGCTTTAGTTTTAAACACAAAATAAATATAACACGGCTGGAAATCATGTTTTATTGTCTCAGGACACAGAAATGTTATCGCTTAATATAAAATTTAAAATTATATTTTAATGTTTACCTTATTACTTTATAGTAATGGCTAAGTGCACAACCAAAGTAGATTTATAATCTATTATTTTTTCCTGTAGGAGGCAAGAAAACAATCCAGCATAACTAGGAGTTACAATAATAAAATAGTGTGGTTAAATTTTCTTTATTTAGAAATGATTTACCAATAGGATTTTCTTGCTACCTTTACTTTTCTCATCATTAGTGTATTTAACAAACAAATCTTAAGCAAACATAAAGAACAAGATCTATGCTAGGGGCCAAAGGTTTTAAGAGTAGGACTATATTAACGTCACATGTCTCCGTTCCCCCTCTGGAGGGCTGTGAGAAGTGTTCTTTGGGAACACAGAGGAGGAATAATTCTCTCAGACTATGACATATATACCATAAATGTGTTATTAAATATTACAGTGAAATAAACAAGTGAGGCTACCACTCAGTTTGAAAAAGACAACATTTCCAAAACAATTGCAACTGCCTATGTATTCCTCCACGGTTACTCCCAAGGCTTAATGCTATACTCCCTTGCTTTTTTCTACATTGTATTCAGCTATGTATATATTTTACCTATGTATGCATGCAAATAAATATTTCAAAATTTTGCTCATTTTTTAGCTTTATAAAAATTGTATCACAGAGGTCTTCTGATACTTTTTTTTTTTTCATTAAATACAACGGCTGAGATTCATCCAGGTGATGTCTACAGTTACAGGCCATCCTCTTGTTTGTTTCTAGTCCTTTGCTATGGCAAACAATGTAGCTATAAACACTCCTGTGCCTGCCTGTTGGTACAGATGTGCAAATTTCTCCATGACCTGTTATCTGTGCGTTTTGCATGAAAATAAGAAAACATCTTCCAAATTGTTTGTACCAATTTACACTCTAACCAGCAGTGTATGAATACTAATTGCTCCACATCTTTACAGACACTTTATATTGCCATATTTAAAAAAACGTTGCCAATATAATTAGGGTAAAATGTTTATGTTATTGGAGTCTTAATTTGCATTCCACTTATTAATGAAACTTAGCATCTTTTCATATATTCATTTCCTAGCTGTGTTTTCCTTCAATGAAATGCTTATTCATTTCTTTTACCTATATTGCAATTAGGTTGTTTGCTTTTTCCTTATTTTTTTCAGTCTGTTATACTATTATTTGCAGGTTTTATATTATTATTATTATTTTGTCAGCTATTATGTGTGGCAAATATCTTCTCCAATTTTCTAATGATTTTTTTTCCCTATGAAAAGGTCTTAAATTTGATATATTTGGTTTTGTTAATATATTCCTTTATGGTTATCTTTTTTAAAAAAATAAATTTATTTATTTTACGCTGCGTTGGGTCTTTGTTGCTGCGTGTGGGTTTTCTCTAGTTGCGGTGAGTGGGGGCTACTCTTCATTGCGGTGAACGGTATTCTCATTGTGGTGGCTTCTCTTGTTGCAGAGCATGGGCTCTGGGTGCATGGGCTTCAGTAGTTGCGGCTTGTGGGCTCTAGAGCACAGGCTCAGTAGCTGTGGCTCATGGGCCTAGCCGCTCTGTGGCATGTGGGATCTTCCCAGATCAGGGCTCGAACCCGTGTCCCCGGCATTGGCAGGTGGATTCTTAACTACTGTGCCACCAGGGAAGCCCTGGTTATCTTTTTTGTATCTTGTTTGTAAAATGTGTCCATACATCAAAGTCATAAAAGTAATCTTCTATATATTCTTCTAAGAATTTAAAATATTTGTCTCTCTCTCTTAAGAATTTGAGTCACCTGGAATTGATGTTTGCACGGGCATAAAGAAGAAAGAGGGGGCTTCCCTGGTGGCGCAGTGTTTGAGAGTCCGCCTGCCAATGCAGGGGACACGGGTTTGTGCCCCGGTCCAGGAAGATCCCACATGCCACAAAAAAAAAGAAGGAAGAGATTTCAATTTGTTTCCATAAGCATAGTCACTTGCCTTAACACTATTTATTGAAGAGTCCATCCTTTTCACACTAATCTGCAAAGCCACTTCTATCAAATATTACATTTCCCTATATGTGTAGTAAATTTGTTCAATTTGTGATACAAGAGCTTGGAGAATCTAAATGGATGGGCCTTGCTTATCCAAGCCTTTTAATGCAATTTTGGATGTGTAAAGAACACTTAGCTGTAATTTGGGGAAGGAATAAGGGGTAAAGAGTTCAATAGCTCTGCTTAAGAAACTAAGGGCATTCAGTGTTGGAAAGTGATAACTTGAAAAGATAACAACATTGACTTGGATCCATAGCCAGTCTCAAGGAAATGGAGAGACAGGACCAAGAGAAAATTCCTCTGGAGGCAAGACTGATGGGTTTTTAGAATAGTGATGTGTAATATTCAATTCAAAGTTGTTTGAATTATATGTTCAGTTTTCAGAGCCTTCAGTAAATGTCAGCTATAGACTACTGCCTTGGAATTTGTTTGGTTTCCAGTGAGGAACAAAGCAATGCATGGGAAAAGGACAGTCATCTTAGACAGGAAGATGCAGAGCAGAGATCAAGAACTCAGAAGGAGCAGGGTACTCAATCAAGAACTGATAAGGGTAACAAAAACTTCTTCCTTAGAAACAATGAGGGACGGAGGGATGGCCGATAGAGGATTTTTCCTACAATGTAGTAGGTCCAGATCATTTTATTGGGCTGTTAAAGGAAAACTTATGTTGTTTTCCAAACCTCAGTCTTATCACTCCTGTAGTTCAGAAGCTCCTACGTAGAAAGCTTTGTGAAATTTCTGTTCTCTTCTTTCGTTTTGAACTATAAGATTAAGTACACATTCCTTATCACAGCACTCAGAACTGCACTGAAACTGGACTCTACATCTTCCCTCGAGTCTCTTTTCTTAAGCAACACTGAAATACGTGCAGTATCTTAAACAGGCCAGGTACTTTCAGGGCAACTTGTTTCTGATGATATTGTTCCCTGTGCATGGTATGCATAGTGGAGAAGCCATGATAAGGATGGGATAATAAGGACCATGAAAGATTACACTTGTCAGTGCAGGACCTGTGGATCATCACTGACTTCCACAGTCCCCCACTGTTGACTGTGGACAGAAGCCACGGTGGAGGACTCAGTCCAACTTTGGCACCTGTGACATTGCAGTCTAGGACTGTAAAGAAACACTCTGCAACATTATGGCATGAGCATAAGTATATGAGGTTTCAGAGTCATTCATTGGATCATGGCTGATAAAAAGCATTTCAGGCAAGATAAGCAAGTTTACTGGTAAGGGAACAGAAAAATCTATCTGTGATATGATGATTTGTTTCTATCACTCTCTAATTTAGAGTTTCTATCAAAAATGCAATAGAAATATATTCAGCAGCTGGGATGCCTCGTTGGAAATTCATCAACAGTATTTTCTGGAGATTAAAGTGTTAGATATATTTAGTGAAAGAAAAAAATTAATTTGTTGATAAAATCTAACAGTATCATTCTACTTAAAAAACCTTCCTAAATGTGTTCCATGGAAAACATCTATACACTAGAAGAAGAAATACTACAAAGAATTTAAAGTTTAAGTCAAATTTTAGATTACATATTTAATGTACTTTTAAACTTATTTCTTAAAAAATTGTAGGTGAGTTACTAACGTCTATCTATATATATTGACATTAATGATGTATTTTATAAGATAAATTACTTGTATGACCAATGGGAAACCCTGTTTTGTAACAGGTAAGGAGAGATTTAGAACTTTGAGGATATGAAATGTGTAAAGTTATGAAAAATCATAAATAAATGTATCCAAATATTCTTTGGGTTTATTACAAGGTAACCATTTTAATTTCATAAGAGTAGATAACGTAGAATGTTGAGCTTGTAAAACAGCCATTATACTTGATTTACATTCAAATTCCTTAATAAAGTCCTTCTGAATCCTTGAAGGCCAGGTTCATTACTTTTTCCCTCAATTATCATATTGTTCTCTACAGCTTTATTATAGAACTGATATATCATATCATAGCCATAGGAACAAAGCAAACAATAATGCTTGTTGAATGAATGAACGAGCACAAATCCAGTGCTTAAACTTAGAAGTAAACATTTCAGTTAAATTAAAAACAACAACAGCAGCAACACTTACACCCTAGTCAGAATATTCATGGTCACTTCTATCTAAGGCATAACATGAAGTAACAGACTGAGTTAATAGGAGCTTTCAGGGAAAAAAAAGGAGAAAGGAAGGAATGAGGAAGAAAAGAAGGCAAGAGGAAGAAGGGGAGGGAGGAAGGAGGGGACAGACAAGGAAAAGAGAAAGGGAGTGAGAAAGAAAAGAAATAAAGAGAGGAAAGCAAGTATTTTGGAGGGGCAGAATAGTAATGGAATGGTTTATTTTTAAAAATTATCTGGAAATTTAACGGAGGGAAATACTTCCAAATGAAAATTAACATACTTTAATGGAAAAAAGCTTAAATATTAAGAACTGTCTTATATAGACCATCTTAATTCTTTTACATGTAATAATAGTGATGCTATATTAATTAAGACAGCAGCATTCTGATACAGTTGGTCCTTAAATCATACTTTGAGAAACACTGGATTAAGAAATCAGTATTAGAAAAACGAAAGCAAACAATAGCAACCAAAGTCTCTATGTCGTATGAACACTATGTATGAAATGAAACCAGTCTCTCATATCAAATCTACCCAGTGGATAACACACTAAGCTGTGAAAACGTCCCATAGTTGTTCCCTGGGAAGCATGGAAGTGAACCTGGTCCTTGGGGATAGAAAAGGAGAGTTTTCTCCTTTCATTTACCAGGTTACCTAGGCCCACAGTGACTCCTTTCCCTACAGTTTAAATTAACTCCATCTTTATCACAAAGGTTAGAAAGCCAGATTAACTATGAATAAAACCAGAAATACATCTAAACATTTAAACCAGTATCACTACCAAAAGACTGCTTTGTTTTGGTAGGAGGAACCAACTCCAACTCATCATGGTTAAGACTGATGCATACAGGATGACAAGTATACATGTAAACTTGTTAAATCCAGAAGCAAAATTATGACTCTAAGCCTCATTCTTGATCCTGATTATTCAAAAAGGATTAAGATCCATCTTCATGGTAAGGAAACACTGCAAAGAAGTTCAGAAAGAGCACAGGCTTAGGAGTCAAACGGCCCTGGAGTTGAACAGTTATTTGCCCTTGAGAAAATTATTTAATTTCTTTATGTAGAGTTGCTCCTATATGAAACAGTCAATTGGATATTTCTAACACTGGATCATTTTGGAGTGAAAAGTGAATAATCATAGATTCTTAGTCTGTTACATAGTAGGTTCTCAGTTAAAATGAGTTTCTTGCCCTCCAACATCTTCCATCTCATTATATGAGATTATTAACACTGTTGACCATGATCATATTTGCAAATATGCCACAATTTTAAAAGGTTTGGTTAGGCTCTCCTTTTCATAGGCAGAGAGATTTTTTTTTTTTTTTTTTTTTTTTTTTTGAAGATGAACTAGTTCAAATTTTGCTTCAGTCATTTCTGGTCTGGATACAGTAGAAGAACAGGAGGCTGACTGCTGATGGGACAATGTAATAGTCTGTAATGGCCAGGGCCATGAGTCTAGAGCAACTCATTTTTTTAGGGACAGTTATACACGTGATCTGTTACAACTTCAATTTGTTACCGATGCATAAGTCATTATCTCGGGATTAAAACAAATGACTCAAAGAAGTTATCTCTAGCAGAAAAATCTGTTGAATGAAGCAAGTTAAATTACTTACAAAAATTAAGTGTTTAACTATCCTCAAATATCATTATCCCTCTTATTCTTTCTACTATTAACATATGCAAGGAAAGCAAAAGTTAACCATTAAGGGACCCCATTTCATGCTTCTGAATTTCATAAAGATTATTCTTTGGTACAAACAAAAGATGGGTTCATTGTATTATCAATATTTGCAATATGAAATACTAATTTACCAGAAAAAATTCTATTTTTTTTAAACCACGCTCTTATATACTAAGCTTCAAAATTAAGACTTTTCAATTGAATATAGGAAATGATTATTCACCACATTTCTTGGGTAAATCATGAAAATGCTCAGGTAATCTGTAAGAATCCACACACCTGGTTCAATTTGAACTGCATCTTGATTTTACTTGTAAAGGTCTAACAAATATTTTGGCAGGAATTTTGTTTCCAACTCTAAGCTACTGAAAATGAGTTTACTTCTCGGCAGAATCTGTTCTGTGGACTCAGCAGAAGCATTAACCTTCCATTTTTTAAAAGAAAACAATCAATATCCATAATACGTAGGGAGAATGGGTCACTCTTCCACCTGTGAGGGAACTTTACGTGAGAAATAACACCAGGGTTCAGGTAAAGGAAAATTTCCATCCACTTTTCTAAAGGGTCAGATTTATAGGATCTTAAAATCCCATTAAACTTCCAAATGGTGAAAAAACATCTCTTCTAAGTTTAATTTGTTTCTATTTTTTTCCATAATTGTGAAACATAACAATTTGAATGACCAAGTACGCTCTCAAAGCAAAGACAAGATGCTAGCTATACTTGAATTTGCCAGTGAACATTTTTACACTTTGGAAAATGAGTGTGGGTTTGAATGAATATATTACTCTGAAAATTGAGTCTAATGAATGAATTATTTCAATTATTTTCAAACTTCAATAATTGGAAGATTTTAAAGACTTGATGTGTATACTTGCCAAAGAATTTGAATTTGTGTTCTCATTTGAATGTACGTTTGGTTAAAGTCCACACCTCCAGTAAGATAATATTTTAAGATTATATATATAGACAGACACACATATATACACATATACAATATATATATACATAATTAGATTTTAGCCTTAAAGATTTATATTTATATATACATTTCAATATATAATAAAAATTAGATTTTAGCTTCCAAATTGAAAAAAAAACCTATATATATACATATACATATATATACATGTATATAGTTAGTAAGTCAATGTGACTATAATATTCTCTGAGAATAACTGAACTCCTAAAAGCAATCACTTTCTTTTAGTATCTTAAAATCAGAAATTCTTGAGAATTTAGATAGAAATACAAAGCCATTTTATTCTACCTTCTCTGAAGAGCCAATTTAGGTACAGCAAGTACAAACCCCCCACTACTGCAACTAGTGTACTTAAGTGCAGCTTAAGTAAAAATGTTGGGAGGGTGGGAGGAGAAAAGAGGCACAGTGAACACCAGAGTCCATCTGCCTGAGTTCATATTCCAGTTCTGACTCTTACCATTGTATGAATAAGCAAGTTTCTTAAATCTCTCTAAGTCTCTATTTTCTCATCAGGAAAATGGGATAATAATCCTCAAAGAGTTGTGGAAATTAGAGACGATAACTCTGTACTCAGCATTTCCTTAGTGCCTAGATTATGTCATTTTAAAAGAAAGTGAAAATAAAGGAATAGTGGGACGATGACACCAAGGACCTTTACTGTTAGCTTCATTTAAACTTAAGAAAGCCCAGGGTTTGCCCTTCTATTTCTATGCCATCCCACCTCTCATAGGCACTCACTCTAAGGTGGTTTAAAACCAGGGGCCTTGGTGAACTACTACCAGGGGCAGGAGACCTTGCTATTTAAAAGGAGAGGTCAAAGCCTACTGTTCTGTGAGGCATTATTGACCTTGGATTTCCTCTTTTTAGTTTTTTTTTTTTTTTTTTTTTTTCTTTCTCACATGGCTAGCGTGGTAAGAAAGGCCCCTCAGCATCTTCCTGCTCCTCAGGAAACACCTTTTTCCTATCCTCCTCTCTTTCTGTCCCCTTCAGAACTGTTCTCCTATCAAAAGGGCGGTGGGAACCAAGGTGGATGAAGGGGAAAGTAATCAGCACCACCCCTTCTGCTTAGGCCCACCTTCAGTCTAAAAAAAAGGAGTTTATGCAGTTCACACATGGTCTAGCCTAGTTTACTGGGGAAAGCATTCCCCATCAGGGTTTGAGGATAGAGCAAGCTCTTATTCATAAAATCAAAATATGCCAGGTCCCACTTAGTCTCTGGATACAAACATTATTAACATTAATGTTCAATATCCAGACACTGCTCCCCCAATACAGACACACAACACTTTAGCCCCAACATAAAGTTATATTCAAAGTAGTGTCTGCCATACTACCTGGTGCAAATCTGCCATCTCTTTGGTATAGAGCTGGTTTGTAGGTTTCCATTTGGGTAAAGCATGCCTCTGACACTACTGCCCTCCAAGAAAATTCTGTTTCCCAGTGCGACTACTTTGTGGACTCAGCTGGAACATGCCACTGTGTTCTATGCACTTTATAAACTTTGGAATCCAGGACCCAAAGTGAAAGTGATCCTGTCCTAAGTTTCACAAGGACTATTTCCCCAAATGGCCTAGGTTTCTGAACAGCAGGCAGAAAATGATCACAATCATACAACATACATAAAGCGATGTCTAGAATGTCGATCATGAAACATTATCAGTGGGTACCTCTCTGTAAAGATATTTCAGGAGATTTTTTTCACTTTATTTTTTGTACTTTACTGTTTGGAATATTGTTTCCAACTAGCTTATATCAGTTTTCTTTTACATTTATTTTTTATTGAAGTATAGTTGATTTACAATGTTGTGTTAATTTTTGCTATACAGCAGTGACTCAGCCATAAAAAAGAACAAAATAATGCCATGTGCAGCAACATGGATGCAACGAGAGATTATCATGCTAAATGAAGTAAGTCAGAAAGAGAAAGACAAATACCATATGATGTAACGTATATGTGGAATCTAAAGTATAGCACAAATGAACTTATCTATGAAACAGAAACAGACTCACAGACATAGAGTACAGACCTGTGGTTGCCAAGGGGGAGGGGTGGGTGAGTGGGGGATAGACTGGGAGTTTGGGGTTAGTAGATACAAACTGTTACATACAGAATGGATAAATAACAAGGTCCTACTATATAGCACAGGGAACTATACTCAATACCCTGTGATAAACCATAACGGAAAAGAATATAAAAACAGTGTATATATGTATATAAATGAAGCTTGTATCAATTTTAGAATCAAAAAAGAAATTAAGTTATGTTCATTGAAATAAAATACTCTTCTACTTGCTGCCCCTCCCCAATCTTTCTGGTGAGTAAGGTCTAGTCCTGTAAATCAGCTAGAAGAGAGATGTTTTTCTGTCTTCCATCTCATCATCTCCACTTCAGGAACCAGTGTGCAAACCCTGTCCCTCCTTCTTTAGAAAAACAAAAATCCTAAATGAATCTAGACTGGAAGCATACTGAAAGCTAATAAAATAGGTGAACATCATGTTTCTTTGGCAAAGCACAAAGACAAAATTAAATTGGACAAAAGCAGCACCAATTTTAAACTAGGCCTATATCTCTCAGACCCATTCAGTCACCTTGTTCCTGGGTTCAGTTTCATATTTAGATTTCCGATTCCTGTCTTGTTAGGTTTCAATAGTATAACTGATTGGCTAATTATTCCTAGTTTGGAGTCAACTATAAACTTGGTACACTGAGTCTCTATTTTCTTATATGCTGTCAGAAAAAATGTAGATCAGATTAAGTCTCTGAGTTCAATGGCCCACTATTAATGAACTCGCTAATTGGATAAACTCACTAATTGGTTTGTTCAAGCAGATACAAATCCTCTTATCTTTACCACGATCCTTTATAATTCTTTTCATTTACTCATGATAGAATATCATGAGAAATTGTCCCAAGTACCTTGCTGAATTTATGTTAAATGAACCATTCCAGTAAGTCCTGAAATAAAGGGAAATTAATTTCATATCTCATAATTTTCATCCTGAGAACACTAGCTACTCATTATTGATACTGCTTTATTTTTTAAGTGCTTCAAAGAATCTGTTCAAGAGTTCAATCAAGAATAAATCCAGATATCGGAAACTGTCTAGAGTTTTTGACATTCACTTTACTTTCTTACTAGAAATCACAAACCTATTTGCCCAGCTCTACTCTCCTTTCATTTGTTTACATGATTCCTAAAAAATAAATTCAGTTTAAATAATCAAAATCTGTAAGTTGAAATAACCAATGTATCTGTATGTGAATTTATTTTGAACACTCAAGATTTTATATAAATATTATATATTTAGATTTTATATATATATGTCTTCAATTTTCATTCAACCCTACTTATTTTTAAGTTTATCTTTTTATGTAAATTTAATTTTATTTATTTTTTATACAGCAGATTCTAATTAGTTGTCTATTTTATACACATTATTGTATACATATCAAACCTAATCTCCCAATTCACCCCACTACCACCACACCCCTGCCACATTCCCCGTTGGTGGCCATATGTTTGTTCTCTACATCTGTGTCTCTATTTCTGCCTTGAAAACCAGTTCATCTGTTCCATTTTTCTAGATCCCACATATATGTATTAATATATGATATTATATTATAAGTTTATAATATTATAAGATATTATTATGTTTTCTCTTTCTGACTTACTTCACTCTGTATGACAGTCTCTAGATTCCTCCATGTCTCTACAAATGACCCAATTTTGTTCCTTTTTAAGGTTGAGTAATATTCCATCATATATATGTACCACATCTTCTTTATCCATTCGTCTATCGATGGGCATTTAGGTTACTTCCAAGACGTGACTATTGTAAATAGTGCTGCAATGAACATTGGGGTGCATGTGTCTTTTTGAATTATGGTTTTCTCTGGGTATATGCCCATTAGTGGGATTGCTGGGACATATGGTAATTCTATTTTTAGTTTTTTTTGTTTGTTTGTTTGTTTTTTTGCGGTACGCGGGCCTCTCACTGTTGTAGCCTCTCCCATTGCGGAGCACAGGCTCCGGACATGCAGGCCCAGCAGCCATGGCTCACGGGCCCAGCCGCTACGCGGCATGTGGGATCTTCCCGGACCGGGGCACGAACCCATGTCCCTTGCATCGGCAGGCGGACTCTCAACCACTGCGCCACCAGGGAAGCCCTATTTTTAGTTTTTTTAAGGAAACTCCATACTGTTCTCCATAGTGGCTATATCAATTTACTTTCCCACCAACACTGTAGGAGAGTTCGCTTTTCTCCACACCCTCTCCAGTATTTGTTTTTTGTATATTTTCTGATGATGCCCATTCTAACCAGTGTGAGGTGACACCTCATTGTAGTTTTTTTTTTTTTTTTTCTTTTTTAACATCTTTATTGCGGTACAATTGCTTTACAATGGTGTGTTAGTTTCTGCTCCAT
The DNA here is from genome assembly GCF_003676395.1 of Aethalodelphis obliquidens. Lineage (NCBI taxonomy): Eukaryota > Metazoa > Chordata > Mammalia > Artiodactyla > Delphinidae > Aethalodelphis > Aethalodelphis obliquidens. The sequence continues at coordinate 3,757,607 of NW_020837971.1, read as the reverse complement.
AACAAAGTGAATCAGTCATACATAAACATATGTTCCCATATGTCTTCCCTCTTGCGTCTCCCTCCCTCCCACCCTCCCTATCCCACCCCTCCAGGCTGTCACAAAGCACCGAGCCAATATCCCTGTGCCATGTGGCTGCTTCCCACTAGCTATCTACCTTACTACGTTTGTTAGTGTGTATATGCCCATGACTCTCTCTCGCCCTGTCACAGCTCACCCTTCCCCCTCCCCATAACCTCAAGTCCGTTCTCTAGGAGGTCTGCATCTTTATTCCTGCTTTACCCCTAGGTTCTTCATGACATTTTTTTTCTTAAATTCCATATATATGTGTTAGCATACGGTGTTTGTCTTTTTCTTTCATTGTAGTTTTGATTTGCATTTCTCTAATGATTAGTGATGTTGAGAAGGCTTTCATGTGCCTCTTGGCCATCTGTATATCTTCTCTGAAGAGATGTCTATTTAGGTTTCTGCCCATTTTTGGATTAGGTTGTTTGTTTTTTTGAGCTGCATGAGCTGTTTATATTTCTGGAGATTAATCCTTTGTCTGTTGCTTCGTTTGCAAATATGTTCTCCCATTCTGAGGGTTGTCTTTTCATCTTGTTTATGGTTTCCTTTGCTGTGCAAAAGCTTTTAACTTTCATTAGGTCCCATTTGTTTATTTTTATTTCCATTTCTCTAGGAGGTGGGTCAAAAAGGATCTTTCTGTGATTTATGACATAGAGTGTTCTGCCTATGTTTTCCTCTAAGAGTTTGCTAGTGTCTGGCCTTACATTTAGGTCTTTAATCCATTTTGAGTTTATTTTTGTGTATGGTGTTAGGGAGTGTTCTAATTTCATTCTTTTCATGTGACTGTCCAGTTTTCCCAGCACCATTTGTTGAAGAGGCTGTCTTTTCTCCATTGTATATCCTTTCCTCCTTTGTCATAGATTAGTTGACCACAGGTGTGTGGGTTTATCTCTGGGCTTTCTATCCTCTTCCATTGATCTATATTTCTGTTTTGTGCCAGTACCATCTGTCTTGATTACTGTAGCTTTGTAGTATAGTCTGAAGTCAGGGAGCCTGATTCCTCCAGCTCCGTTTTTCTTTCTCAACATTGCTTTGGCTATTCAGGGTCTTTTGTGTCTCCATACAAATTTTAAGATTTTTTTGTTCTAGTTCTGTAAAAAATGCCATTGGTAATTCGATAGGTATTACATTGAATCTGTAGATTGCTTTGGGTAGTATAGTCATTTTCACAATATTGATTCTTCCAATCCAAGAAGAGCTTGTTATCTCTCCACCTGTTTCTGTCATTGTTGATTTCCTTCATTAGTGTCTTATAGTTTTCTGAGTACAGGCATTTTACCTCCTAAGGTAGAGTTACTCCTAGATATTTTATTCTATTTGTTGCAATGGTAAATGGGATTGTTTCCTTAATTTCTCTTTTTGATCTTTCATTGTTAGTGTATAGGATTGCAAGAGATTTCTGTGCATTAATTTTGTATCCTGCAACTTTATCATATTCATTGATTAGCTGTAGTAGTTCTCTGGTGGCATCCTTAGGATTCTCTATGTATAGTATTATGCCATCTGCAAACAGTGACAATTTTACTTCTTCTTTTCCAATTTGTATTCATTTTTAGTTCTTTTTCGAAGCTGATTGCCATGGCTAGGACACCAAAACTATGTTGAATAATCGTGGCGAGAGTGCACATCCTTGTGTTGTTCCTGATCTTAGAGGAAATGCTTTCAGTTTTTCACCATTGAGAATGATGTTTATTGTGGGTTTGTCATATATGTCCTTGATTATGTTGAGGGAGGTTCCCTCTATGCCCATTTTCTGGAGAGTTTTTATCATAAATGGGTGTTGAATTTTGTCAAAAGCTTTTTCTGCAACTATTGAGATGATCATATGGTTCTATCCTTCAATTTGTTAATATGGCGTATCACATTGATTGATTTGCATATATTGAATAATCCTTGCATCCCTGGGATAAATCCCACTTGATCATGTTGTACGATCCTTTTAATGTGCTGTTGGATTCTGTTTGCTAGTATTTTGTTGAGGATTTTTGCATCTATATTCATCAGTGATGCTGGTCTGTAATTTTCTTTTTTTGTAGTATTTCTGTCTGATTTTGGTATCAGGATGATGGTGGCCTCATAGAATGAGTTTCAGAGTGTTCCTCCCTCTGTTATATCTTGGAAGAATTTGAGAAGGATGTGTGTTAGCTCTTCTCTAAATGTTTGATAGAATTTGCCTGTGAAGCCTAAAAAAGTCCTGGACTTTTGTTTATTGGAAGAGTTTTAATCACAGTTTTAATTTCATTATGTGTGATTGGTCCATTCATATTTTCTATTTCTTCCTAGTTCAGTCTTGGAAGGTTATACCTTTCTAAGAATTTGTCCATTTCTTCCAGGTTGTCCATTTTATTGGCATAGAGTTGCTTGTAGTAGTCTCTTAGGATGTTTTGTATTTCTGTGGTGTCCCTTGTAACTTCTCCTTTTTCATTTGTAATTTTATTGTTTTGAGTCCTCTCCCTCTTTTTCTTGATGATTCTGGCTAAACGTTTATCAGTTTTGTTTAACGTCTCAAGAACCAGCTTTTAGTTTTATTGATCTTTGCTATTGTTTTCTTTTTCTATTTCATCTATCTCTGCTCTGATCTTTATGTTCTCTGTCCTACTAACTTTGTTTTTTTTTTTTTTCTTTCTTTCTCTAGTCTTTAGGTTTAAGGTTATATTGTTTATTTGAGATTTTTCTTGTTTCTTGAGGTAGGGTTTTATTGCTATAAACTTCCGTCTTAGACTGCTTTTGCTGCATCCCATAGGTTTTGGATCGTCGTGTTTTCATTGTCATTTGTCTCTAGGTAATTTTTGATTTCCTCTTTGATTTCTTGAGTGATCTCTTGGTTATTTAGTAATGTATTGTTCAGCCTCCATGTGTTTTTTAATTACTTTTTTCCCGTGTAATTGATTTCTAATCTCATAGTGTTGTGGTTGGAAAAGATGCTTGATATGATTTCAATTTTGTTAAATTTACTGAGGCTTGATTTGTGAATCAAGATGTGATCTATCCTGGGGAATGTTCCGTGTGCACTTGAGAAGAAAGTGCAATCTGCTGTTTTCAGATGGAATGTCTTGTAAATATCAATTAAATCTATCTGGTCTATTGTGTCATTTATTTTCTTTTTTTTTTTTAGTTTTATTTATTTTTTTATTTATTTTTGGCTGTGTTGGTTCTTCATTTCTGTGCAAGGGCTTTCTCTAGTGGCGAGTGGGGGCTACTCTTCATCGCGGTGCGCGGGCCTCTCACTGTTGCGGCCTCTCTTGTTGCGGAGTACAAGCTCCAGATGCGCAGGCTCAGTAGTGTGGCTCACGGGCCTAGTTGCTCGGTGGCATGTGGGACCTTCCCAGACCAGGGCTTGAACCTGTGTCCCTTGCATTGGCAGGCAGATTCTCAACCACTTCAGCACCAGGGAAGTCCTACTGTGTCATTTAAAGCTTGTGTTTCCGTATTAACTTTCTGTCTGGATTATCTGTCCATTGGTGTAAGTGAGGTGTTAAAAGTCCCCCACTATTATTGTGTTACTGTCGATTTCTTATTTTATAGCTGTTAGCAGTTGCCTTATGTATTGAGGTGCTCTGATGTTGGCTGCATATATATTTATAATTGTTATATCTTCTTCTTGGATTGATCCCTTGATCATTTGTAGTGTCCTTCCTTGTCTCTTGTAACGTTCTTTATTTTAAAGTCTATTTTATCTGATATGAGTATTGCTACTCCAGCTTTCCTTTGATTTCCATTTGCATGGAATATCTTTTTCTATCCCCTCACCTTCAGTCTGTACGTGTCCCTAGGTCTGAAATGGGTCTCTTGTAGACAGCATATATACGGTTCTTGTTTCCATTCAGTGAGCCTGTCTTTTGGTTGGAGCATTTAATCTATTCACATTTAAGGTAATTATTTATATGTATGTTCCTATTACCATTTTCTTAATTATTTTGGGTTTGTTTTTGTAGGTCCTTTTCATCTCTTGTGTTAGAGAAGTTCCTTAAGCATTTGTTGTAGAGCTGGTTTGGTGGTGCTGAATTCTCTTACCTGCTGTTTGTCTGTAAAAGTTTTGATTTCTCTGTTGAATCTGAATGAGATCCTTGCCAGGTAGAGTTATCTTGGTTGTAGGTTCTTCCCTTTCATCACTTTAAATATGTCATGCCACTCCCTTCTCTCCTGTAGTTTCTGCTGAGAAATCAGCTGTTAACCTTATGGGAGTTCCCTTGTATGTTAATTGTCATTTTTCCCTTGTTGCTTTCAGTAATTTTTCTTTGTCTTTAATTTTTGCCAATTTGATTACTATGTGTCTTGGCATGTTTCTCCTTGCCTTCATCCTGCCTGGGACCCTCTGCACTTCCTGGACTTGGGTGGCTATTTGCCTTCCCATGTTAGGGACATTTTCGACTATGATCTTTTAAAATATATTCTTGGGTCATTTCTCTCTCTCTTCTCCTTCTGGGACCCCTATAATGTGAATGTTGGTGCATTTAATGTTGTCCCAGAGGTCTCTTAGGGTGTCTTCATTTCTTTTCATTCTTTTTTTCTTTATTCTGTTCCATAGTAGTGAATTCCACCATTCTGTCTTGCACATTACTTATCCGTTCTTCTGCCTCAGTTATTCTGCTATTGATTCTCTCTAGTGTATTTTTCATTTCAGTTATTGTATTGTTCATCTTTGTTTGTTTGTTCTTTAATTCTTCTCGGTGTTTGTTCTTTAATTCTTCTAGGTCTCTGTTAAACATTTCTTGCATCTTCTCAATCTTTGCCTTCATTCTTTCTCTGAGGTCCTGGATCATCTTCACTATCATTATCTGAATTATTTTTCTGGAAGGTTGCCTATCTCCACTTCATTTTGTTGTTTTTCTGTGGTTTTATCTTGTTCCTTCACCTGGTACATAGTCCTCTGCCTTTTCATTTTGTCTGTCTTTCTGTGAATATGGTTTTTGTTCCATGGGCTGCAGAACTGTAGGTCTTCTTGCCTCTGCTGTCTGCCTTCTGGTGGATGAGGGTATCTAAGAGGCTTGTGCAAGCTTGCTGAAGGGAGGGACTGGTGGTGGGTAGAGGTGGGTGTTGCTGTGGTAGGCAGAGCTCAGTAATACTTTAATCTGCTTGTCTGTGGATTGCTGTGGCTGGGTTCCCTCCCTGTAGGTTGTTTGGCCTGAGGTGACCCAGCACTGGAGCCTATCTGGCTCTTTGGTGGGGCTAATGGCAGACTCTGGGAGAGCTCACACCAAGGGGTAATTCCCAGAACTTCTGCTTCCAGTGTCCTTGTCCCCATGGTGAGACACAGTCACCCCGTGCCTCTGCAGAAGAACCCGCAACACTAGCAGGTAGGTCTGGTTCAGATTCCTATGGGGTCACTGCTCCTTCTCCTGGGTCCTGATGCACACACTACTTTGTGTGTTCCCTCCAAGAGTGGTCTCTGTTTTCCCCAGTCCTGTGAAAGTCCTGCAATCAAATCCCGCTAGTTTTCAAAGTCTGATTCTTTCCAAATTCCTCCTCCCATTGCTGGACCCCCAGGTTGCAAAGCCTGATGTGGGGCTCCGAACCTTCACTCCAGTTGGTAGACTTCTGTGGTATATGTGTTCTCCAGATTGTGAGTCATCCTCCCAGCAGTTATGGGATTTGATTTTATTGTGATTGCACCCTTCCTACCATCTCGCTGTGGCTTCTCCTTTGTCTTTGGATGTGGAGTACCTTTTTTGGTGAGTTCCAGTGTTTCCCTGTCGATGATTGTTCAGCAGTTAGTTGTGATTCTGGTGCTCTCGCAAGAACGAGTGAGTTCAGTCCTTCTCCTCTGCCATCTTGAACCAATCTCCCTCAACCCTGCTCATTATATGATTTATTCTCTTTGAACTGGTATGCCGCTAACATTTTGGGACACTGATGCAAGATTACATTTGGAGGTCCAAATACCACGATTCAACACCTAAATGTTAAATGGAGCTGACTGTTGAAGTACTATGTTAAAACTCCTACTTTCATGAATATACCTTGAAACCATCCTGAACAGCCTGGGACCCTTAGAGTTGTGTGCCATTTTCCCACTCCCAGATCTGTCCACCCTGGAAAGCTGCCTACACACGTATGTACAAACACCTCTACCACACATCCAAGATCTGTCCACACATTCTATCTTCTGCAAGTAGCTACCCCAGAGAAATCAAACCCAGGGGAGAGGTCTGACCATGCCCTCAAATGGGCTTGGGACCATTTGTTTAGTAATGTTGGAGCATGAGCAGAAGAGAAGGCATGGTCTCCCTGTGGGTACATGGAGATTCCTGGCTCAGTGCAGAGAGTCCTCTCTTGTGTAGGTCTAAGGACTGCACTGCCTTTGCAGTTGAAGAATGCATCTTCCTCTTTGTTATCTATTTATTTCAATCTTTGATTCTTTTATTGTTCTGATCATTTCCTCCAAAATGTAGCTGGAAACATGTGTTTCCGTTAGAATTTTACATAATGCTTACTCTGGGCTTTGTTTGCTTTGAACATTCTTCTATTTATTTATTTATTTTTTTAACTATCATTTATTTATTTATTTATTTATTTATTGAGGCACACAGCATCTTCACTCAGGCAGGCGGGATCTTCTCGTTGCAGCACACAGGCTTCTCTCTAGTTGTGGTATGCGGGTTTTCCCTCTCTAGTTGTGGCACGCAGGCTCCAGAGCACGTGGGCTCTGTAGTTTTTGGCACACAGGCTCTCTCTTTGAGGCGCGTGAGCTCAGTAGTTGTGGCGCACGGGCTTAGTTGCCCCATGACATGTGGGATCTTAGTTCCCCGACCAGGGATCGAACCTGCGTTCCCTGCATTGGAAGGTGGGTTCTTTACCACTGGGCCACCAGGGAGGTCCCTGAACATTCTTTTAGAATTGAGAACCTCTTCTGCATTCACCCCTTATTGTTGTCTCTCTTTCCGTTTTTGTACATGATTTCCCTCCTACTATTACACACACAGATAGACATAACTACCATTTACTGTTTTCCAGAATAGTTAATGCATATTGGATTAATATTCAAGCATCTTGCTTCTAATCCTCAACATAACATTCACCAGCCACATCATCTCAGGATCTCTAGCTACATTTATTGTTTTGTATTTAAAAAATGATGATTGCCATCCTATCTTCACAAGATTATTTTAAGGATAAAATAAGAGAATATATGAGAAAGTAATATTTGAAAACCATGAAATGTCATGGAAATGAATGGAATTACTGTGGTCACCATTATAAACTTGCCTTAATAATTAAGGAGTATTGTTCTCCAAAACTACTCACCTACTCCCTACTTGCCTACTTCTGAAGTATAATTTGGCTTTTTTTTTTTTGTAATATTGGTCTGTGCTTATTCTTAGAATTCTTGGATATTATTTATTATTATCAACAGAAATATTGAGCTAAAAGTAAGCTCTGTCTTTATTGGCCCATTTATCAATATGCAATATAAATTTAAATAAGCCAAATGTGCACATAACAAAAAGTCACATATAAAGGAACAAAAGAGTACAGAAATATTACCATTAGTCATCTAGGATTTTACTCTGATTTCTCCTGTGCTACATGTATTATTATTATTTATACTAAACAATCTATGTGTTTAAGATAGTTAACAATCCTGAAGTTAAGTATAAGTTCCCTGAGAAAGGTCTTTTCTTTAATATGCTCTGACCTCTTTAAAACGCTACAACATGGAATTTAGATTCTCTTAACCCTGACTAAAAACATCTGTAACCAAAGATGAAAACTTACACAGGAAAATTTCCCTTCCAAAAGTTTGGCAAAAATTTTCTAGATGTTCGTCCAAGATGTTGCTGGTTGTGAATTTACCAGTAGTCCCTCACTTTTCCTATGCCTGAGCAGACCAGTGAAGTTTGTCCAGGAAAGTTTTCTTAGTTATTTCTTATACTGGGTGACCTACATTTATGAATGAGGAGCCCCAGCTGTATCATGTCTATGGCTACAGGCTAAAATATCTTTATCTTCTCATTTCATTCATGAGCCTTCTGTCCTTACCAGTCACAAACCATGCTATCTCAGGCACAGAGTTAATTTGATGTTCTTAACTGACCCTGATATAATAAACATTAAGGAAATTAATAATGCTTGCTGTTTACACAATCACTTTATCCAGGAAAAGGTGTCAAGTTTGCTATGGTGCATTACCATCTGGGACTAATAGGACTATTTTGTTAAAATACTATACACACTGTCCCCTTTACATCACAAAGCTACCAGAAAAGTTTACAACACTTTACTAAAAAGTGGCTAGAATAAGAGTTATTTTAATACGCTAAAGTGAAGATAGAAAGGCAAAATTTGATGAGACCTAATTTTAAACCACTATCAACTTTTTCAGTCAGTACTAACAATGTTAGAATGAACAAACTGATTATAAAGTGCTTGAAATCTAGAGTATTTGAAATCTTAGCTCAAACATTTACACAAAAGATTTTTATGTGGATCCAAATAAACTTGTGTTGAAGGGTCTATAAAGAATTTAATTAATTATGAATAACTCAAAATATGATAGCAGTGCTTTCTATTTACCTTTTCCCCATATGGTTTTTGTTGTTCATTATATGCGTGCAAAGGAGGCAGAACAAATGGGAAGAAGAAGGCTGAGGTGCAATGGAGGGAAAGCCTCTCTGTCTTCTTGTCCCCCAAATTCTGTAAACCACTCTTTCTAGTTGTCTGATCAAGCTGTGGACTTTGCTCATAAGTAAATATGGACCCACTGGCTATAAGATGGGTCATTCTTAGAGCTGACCGAGGCTGGAGTTATTTTGTGTAAAGCATTTCACCAAGCACATCCCTAAGAAAATACTCAGGTCAAGCGTTCCTGTTTGCCCACTTTTACCTCTAAAGGAAAATGTACTCTTTATATGTCTTTTTAATTTGTCCCAATTCTAAGGCATAGCAGAATTTGCAGAATTCCTACCTTTCACAAACACTGAGCTGGATATTCGATCCCTGGAAGATGTGAGTGTTCATGTAGGGTTGGGTGCAGAGGCGAGTACAGTGTTCATTTGATGGGAAGGAGCTATAAAGGGTAAAAGTTAAGATTTTGATTTAATCATGTTAAACATCCAAACTTGATATTTTCAGTTACACAGTGTATTTTTGCCTGAATAATCTCGACTTGGCTTTGTGTCTTATAAACGTGATACTATCAACTAAAAAATATGAAATTTTAATAGAATATGCTTCATCTAGGCTTAACAAATTAGCACCTTTCAGGTAACAGTTTTACCCTTATAACAACAGTTTTAAGGTGCCTGAGATAATATCTAAATTGTTCTGAATTTTTTAAGGTGGTTTTATATGTGGCTCCCAAATGAAGATACCTCATACTTTCACTTACACACTGACACACACACACACACACACACACAAACCATTCAACAGCATTGATGAGAAATCATGTTTATCATCCATACATCAGCCATTGAAAATTAATTGTACATTTTAAATATATATTGCCAAACTAGATTGGCATCCAAATGAATGCTTAGATCATTGGTCTTATGAGAAGCACATTCCTCTGGTGAATGGGTTAAACTGCCGCTGTCAGATTGAATATAATTAGCCTTGCTGATATGCAAAGAATTGCTCTGTCAGGAAATGTCACTGTCATTGAGTGCTGTTCCTTGTCTGCATTCAATTCTCTGGCTCAGAAAATTTTAATAACAGGTTGGAATTCACATGTAAAATTTTAACCAATTTTCATAAAAATACCTTATTTCATTTTCATTCTGCTCTCACGTAATATTTGGTTGTCATAAAATAGGATAATAAACACATCTTATTTCCTTAAATTTCATTGCCTTTTGTCCTTTGAAGATAGACACTTATAGTTCATTTTTTCCCTTAGTACTTTTAAAATTTTTAATAGGAGTTTAAATTTCATTGAAAGTGACAAAAGAAGAGAAGGGGCAGTGAGATGCAAGAAGTTGAAGAAACAGAGAAGAGGAAAGTTACCTCCCCTGTGTCTTCAAGGAGAGGAGACTTCTTTAATCTTAGGTGCCCCAGGAACATGAAACTAGTGCTCAAATTTCAAAAACCACCTTTAATCAACAAAAATTTCAGTTTAAAGATGGTCATTAATCAGGGCCCAGTGCAGTCAAGAGAGTCAGATGCTTTCATTACATAATATACTTGAGTATAAATCTAAAATCTGTCTTCAGTCTTTTAAAAAATCCTTTGTAGGAAACTCAAAGTATTGAGGGCAGAGGTGTTGTTTTAATCTCTTCTTTAAGTTGCCATGTATAATTTTAGCATAAGACAGAAGCTGTGGGATTTTAAAAATTAGTTGCATAGTGTCAAAAAAGAGGACTCAAAATTAAGGATTTCTAGCAAGCAACAGTGTAAGAATAAGGAATTTTTTGTGAAGACACTTAGTCAAGGGGGACTGAAAAGCAAATGTGACTGAGGAAAAATAAATGGTTGAAACTGCAATTGAAATTGTGAAATAATGATGATTATAAACAGAAGGGGGTGGTTCCTGATATTTGGTTATTCTAGAAAGAATCAATAAGGAAGATGGGTGGGATATGTTTGTGGTCTCAAATATTTATAAGTAACACACAGAGAATGGATAATAAAAAATGAAATTTTAACACAAGAAGAGAACACTTTTCCCCAGTTTTATTGTATCAAGAGCCTGCAACATAAGAGGAAAACATAGTCCGTAGGATATAAAGGAAGCAGCACATTTGAGAAGGATCTACTATAGCCTACAGAAATAGATTTGTAAAGACTTATGCTTTGGCCTTAAAATGCATTTAAACATGATTTCCATGGGGGACAAAGAAGCATGGTAGGATTGATAATCAGAGAGCGACCAAGGTTAGAAGATGAAGGAGATGAGAAGTGAATGCACTGATATAAGAAAAACTGAAGAATAACTAAAATTCAATAGCAGAATTTTAATTTTCATGAGAAGCATTGCAAACAGATTATATACTGCAGAAATGTCAATGATTGATGTAGAAAACAACAATGGAAAGCAAATTTTGAATGCAAATATAAAATACATTTAAATTATGAGAAATATTATAATTTAAAGTGGATTAGTAAGTCTGAAGAATAGTCAGGAACAAACTGAGAAACAGTAAAATAGCTAACACTGAATGTCTACCACGTACCAGGAATTCTTCTAATTAACTCATTTGAATCTCATATAAACCTATTAATTGTTATACTACTACATCCACTTTATAAACGAGGAAACCGAGGGACAGAGAGGGTATGTAACATGCCTAAAGTCACAGAGTAAGTAAGTGGAAGAGCAAGGCTTCCAACGTATTCTGGCTCCAGAGCCCTTTATGTATAACCATATGTTACGCCTCACACAAAGGTGAAAGAAAAATTATTAAACTATTAAACTTACCTACTCTCAAAAAGGACCACAGTATCTGACAAAAAGGATTTTTCAGGTATCGTGTAAAATATATGACGATATTAGCAAATATTTCTTGAAGAATAATTAGAATTTTATAGGATACAAAGATTTACACGCATCAGAAAAAAAAAAATTAAAACAAAGTATGTCGCCTAAGTGAAACAAAGTTCAGGTTGATTTCACACTTTCCAGAACATTAAACTCTGGAAAACAAGGACATAATATACAAACTTTTAAAGCACTAAGGTTGTCACCAATTTTTGTAACATCTAGAGAAATTACCACTTGTATGTGAATTTGGCAGAAAAGCAATTACAAATAAACAACGTCTTAGTGAATTTTGTAATTATAAATCTTTCCGTGAAAAGAAAAAAAAGTAACAATTCAATTTTTTAAAAAGCCTAATAATTAAAGAAGATTAGTATTAGAAATCATTATAAATACTGTAACATATACCAGTATGTGACTAAAAAATGTAAGTATTAAAATTAATTCTTGACCTTGTTCAATGTCAACTACTCCCCTGCACACAACACACACACACACACACACATGAATCCCTCCTTTCTTCTTTTCTTTTGAAAAAGCTTTTTTCTTTCAGTTGAACTTCCTCAAAGCATACTTATGACTACATTCACCTCGCTTCCTCCCAAAGAAAGCCAAAATTTAAAAAGACGAACTGTTTTTTCCCTAGAGATTCTTGTGCTACGTGCTAAAAAATGCAGAAACAAAATCTAGAGATTGAAAAAAGAAAGCTGCTGAGAAATTTAATGAACCTCATTTATAAATATAAATGAAAATATCTAAATAAATTATTATTAAATAAAAAGACAGAAATTTATTAAAGAAATAATACAGGGTTACAAAGTAAGCTGTATTCCAAGAACAGGAGATTGCTTAATATTAGGAAATATATTCATATAAAGCATCTCATCAATAAGTTAAATAAATTATGAGACATACTGAAATTGCATTTGATAAATTCAACATACATTCCTTAAATCTCAGTAAATCAGTAAGTAAACAAACTTTCTTCACATGATAAAGAATTTCAATCTCAAACCACAAGCCAAAGTCATATCAAGTAGTAATGTTCCCATTTATAGCAGGAGTAAGACAAGAGTAACCATTCTTACTCGGATTCTTTCTTTTTTTTTCTAGGATTTATTCTCAGACAATTAAATAGATCAAGAATTTCTTGGTTTACGTATTTGTTTGTTTGTTTGGCAGCAGAACACCCACCTTCTTTCCACCTCAAGGGAGAATCACCTATGGCCTATGAGTCAAATGGTGCTCGGGACAGAGATTTAGAGGCAATTTAGAAAGCAAAAGCTACCGAGGAAAAAAGAAGAGTGTGAGTACAGGAATGTCAGAATGAGACTGCAAATCTACATTTGGTAACTTCGATTACAATTTTAAGAAGAGACATTTAATGGTAATTTGTGTGCGTGTATGTGTGTCTCTGTATGTGCATATAACAGATGGTGCAATATATAATTCATATCTTCTACTAAGGCTTCTCTATGAAATATTGGACACCAATATGGTAGAGTAAAATTTCTTTTGACTGGGATAGGGGTGAATCTAAGTGTTGAGTACTGCTTCAAATGTAGCATAAAGCAAAAGAAAGACTGCCCACAAAGACAGTTAAGACTATGATTCAGTGCTGTGTAAAAGATAAAAATATCATTAATTATTTCCAGATTATCACTACATACTCATAAAACCTAAGAGAATCAACTTAAAATCTATTATAATAATACAGTTCAGTGAGGTGGCTGTTAATGAAAACTATAAAAAATAATATCTGTTTATGAAAACTATAAAAACTATAAAAACTAATATCTTTCTTATGTTATAAGGGTAACTACATACCATAACTATAAAAAATGATATATTTCTTATGTTATATAAAAGATACAAGTATCATTAATTATTTCCAGATAATCACAGCCTACTCAGAAAACACAGGAGAATCAACTGAAAAATCAATTATAATAATAGAATTCAGTGAGGTGGCTGTTTATAAAAACTATAAAAAATGTTATGTTTCTTATGTTATGTTATGTTATGTTATGAGGATGTTAACATATGTTATGTTATGAGGATAATCACATATGATAACTATAAAAAATGATGTCTTTCTTATAAGGATAGCCACATATGATTAAAAAACCTGATTCACAACAGCAGCAAACATTATCAAGTATCTACATCAAATAGGACATAAGTTAATCAAAAATGCAAAAGTCTATGACAACAATTTAAAAATTTTATTGAGAGAAAAGACTTGAATAAAAAGAGAAACACAATATACCTAGATAAAAATAGTTGAAATTGTCATTAATTCCAATTTCAAAATAAAAAAAAATGAAAGAACTTGCATATCCAGATATTAAAACAACAATAATAAAATTAGGCTGGTATAGTCTAGAACACCCCAAAATAATACTGAAGTACTTATAAATAGTACATATAAATAGTATCTAATATAACATTTCAAATTGTGGAGATGGGGTTCTGGCTTCCAGTAACAGCAGATTGAAATGGTTGTATGAACCCTCCAAAGGATAATAATTATAAAAACTGAATTAAATAATTTAAAAACTATTGTAGGAAATGGAGAGTGACTAAATGAAGCAGAAATGAGAGAAGATTTATCCTTGAAAGACTGCAACTATAATCGTATGAAATGTGAGTTTCTGAATGTTTGCATTATGACATTCCTCAACTCCCTACATCTCTTGTGGTATAAACCTGAAGACATATCAGCTCAAGGTGGCTGACTAGAGTCTAAAGCTAGCAGAGCAGCTAGAAACTTAGGGAGGAAATCCCAGAAGAAAAGACCTATAGAAAAGGTGAGAAACAAAATGTGAATATATACTCTATCCAAATCCCTGGCTGTCCATCAAATAACACATGGGGGACAACAAGGGGCACAGAAATAAAAACAAAGAGGATGAGAGAGAAATCTACCCTTAAGGCAGAGCTTCATCAGGTCAGATTTGAGAGTTAATAGCTCTTTTGATTTGAGTGCATTCTCTGATCTATGCTCAACTTGAGAAGCAGAGCTGATGTCTTACTCAGAGACTGAAGCTTAAAGACTTAGTCAAAGCTCAGGGCTGGCAAAGCACCTAAAGTTTATGAAAGAAGCAACAGAAGCAAAATCACAAAGAGGGTGTCTCCAAATCTGCATATAAATTCGGTCCACATCCTTTGCTGAACAATAAACTATACAGGTTCAGAAGACACCTTCAGGGTGCCAAAAGGGTGTCAGACAACAGCTTGACACTGAAAGAACTGAGCAGGGACATCAGTTTCTGCTCCCCATGGGAGACAAATGTACAGTTTAACTTTAGGCGAATTAATTACCTATGAAGAGAAAAAAACCCAACAACCCTCAGAATGATAACAGTACAATTCATTACCTAAAATGATCAGTTTTCAACCAAAAATAACCAAAGGAAGAGTAGAGTGTTACCTTTATTCTGAAAAAAAGAAAGCAAATAAAAAGTGATTCCAACTGAGCTCAAATGTTGAACATGCCAAACAAAAAATTCAAAGCAGCTGGAAAAATATATTTAAAGAATTAAAGGGAAATATGGTCTCAATGAGTAAACAGACAGGAAATAACAACCCAGAATTACAAACTATAAAAATGATTTAAAATTAAAGAGGAAAAAATCACTAGAATAACTCCACAGAAGATTAGATATGGCAAAAATGTCACTAAACTTGATAATATATTAATAAAACCTGTCAAATTTAACAACAGAGAAAAGGATGATTTAATAAACTGAACAAAACCTCAGAAATTTGGCTCAATGTCAACTGGTACATTATATATGTTAACTGGAGTCCCAGAAGAAGAAGAAAAACTCACAAAAAGGTAGAATAATCATTTGGAGAAATAATGGCCTCAGGCTTCCCCCCATTTGGTTAAAAACACACACACATTAACTTACACATCAAGGAATTTCAATGAAGTTCAAACAGGAGGAAAAAAAAAAAAGCAAATCATACCACAGGTACAATGTTGCTGTTGAAGGAAGGGGATGGAGGATGATGAAAATACGAATGGTGAAAGCAAAAAGAAAAAAATGGCATATTATATACAAGGGAAAAATGTTGTTTAATTTTTGACTTCTCATCAGGAATAATGGAGGCCAGAATACATTAAAATAACATATCCAAAATGTTAACTTAAGACAACAACAAAAAACTATCAACTAAAATTTTTATAAGCAACAAAAGTTTACTACAGATACAAAAGTAAAATAAAGAACATTTCAAACAAAAAAAACTAAAAGAATTCATGACCAGCAGAAATGCAATGGAAGAAAAGCTAAAGAAAGACTTAAGCTTCAGACAAAATAGACTTCAGGACAATAATGATTAACAGGGACAAAAAGGGTCATATTATACAGATGAAAGATCAGTTATTCAGACAGATATAATGTTATAACTGTTTATGTAATTTATAAGAGAGTTTCAAAATAAAGGAAGCAAAAAATTGAAAGAACTAAAGTGAGAAAATGACAAACCCACAATTATGGTTGAAAATTTTAAAAACAACTCTATTGGTAATTGATAGAACAATGAGACAAAAAGTAAGAATATAAAAGATTTGGGCAACATCATCAAATGCCTAACATAACTGACATTTCTAGAACACTGTACCCAACAATAGTAGAGTGGTGATAAGGTAACAAATTATAGGAAAATAATGAAAAAAATTCCCTACATAAAGAATTCTAGTTTTCTTATCTATAATATAGGAATAATAATAATCCCTTTTTAAAATTTAAAGTTAATCAAATGAGCTTATCTATGTAAAGTATTTAGAATAATATCTGCTACACAGTAACTATCCAAAGTAATTTAGCTATTATTATACTCTAGCTGTTTTAAAGAGTTAAGATTAAAATATAGTAATATAAAATTTTTACTATTTTATTATAGTAGAGTTAGAAGAAAATTTACATAAATATCTGGTTTAGGGTAGAATTTTTTTTTTCTTGAAGTACAGTTGATTTACAATATTATATTAGTTTCATGTACACAACATAGTATTTAATATATTTACAGATTATACTCCATTTAAATTATTACAAAATAATGACTATATTTCCCTGTGCCGTTAAATATATCCTTATTACTTATTTATTTTATACACAGTAGTTTGTATCTCTTAGTCCCCTACTCCTATCCTGCCCCTCCCGCATCCCCTCTTCCTACCGGTAACCACTAAATTTAGGGTGGAAATTTTTTTCTATGCATTACAGTAAAAGAGCCTAACAAATAAAAAAGATGGATAGCTTTAAATTTAAAAATATAATTGTACACTTGCAAATGTCACTTATCACTCAAACTGGAAAAGATAAAAAGTAAATAAGTTTATTTCTGGTTAAGTAAGGAAATGGGAAGCCTTGTCCCTTACAACAGTATAAAATGAAAACATTTCTGAGTTTGGGGGCAACAATTTTAGCAATGTATATCAAAGGGCTTTAAATTTTCCATTAATTTCAACTCATTTATTTCTCTCCTAAGAATTAGAAAAAATAATCATAGCCATAACAAAAGATTTATGTATGAGATAATTTTTATCTCAGTGTTATGTATATAGCAGTAGAAGACTTAAGGTAAAAACTTTAAATGTCTAACCACAGGGATTTAGCCACATAAACTATGGTCATCCACCCATGTAATGGAACTAGAATACTGTACATGTATGTGTGTTCATGTCTGTGTTTAGGAGGTTTATTTAATTGCATGGTAGAAATTATTGATATGTTAATTGGAATTTCAAAGACTAAAGATGTGCCTGTTGCACTCTTCCTAAAGTCACCAATAAAACTAAAGCACAAGATATTGAAAACATTCCAGTGCACATTAAATCTGAATAGAATGTATCAAAAGAGAAAGCAGATGAGGAATGGTAAATTGCTTGAAAATAGAGAAAGGTCAAACTTAAGAGTCTGCAGGGGGGTTACCATCAAGAAGCAAGTAAGTTGGCCCTGGATCCAGAAATGTTGGGAAAAACTGATCACATGGAAGACGGGGGTGAGGCATGACAGAATCAAATAGATTGTTTAAAAGTTCGCATCAGAATTTTCCAAGAATTCATCACCCTGCAGATAGCACCGTTCCTCATACCAAGAAGAAATTTTGAGGTGTATTCTTCAGAGAGGTTATTCATCTGGGGGATCCAGGCAGAATGGATCAAAAAAGGATGAGGTTGGATTTGAAAAAAATAGTGATTAAATTAAAGCTTGCATACTGAATAGTAAAACTTCCTAGCCCCATTTTTCTTTTTGGCCCAGCTCTAGGATATCAACTGGCAGACAGGAATTGAAATGTCCTTTTCTACAGAAACTGAATTAACCAACAGACCCATATTTACTGCAATTTGTAAATCTCCAGTGAAAAATCCAGCTGTCCAACATATTGCCCTTCAGTCAAGTCCAAGGATTTTTCCTGAAGACACAGTTTCTGGTCAATTTTTGCTTGCAGAATAGCAGAAAGCATTTAAGTAGAAAGTAGTTCATGACCAAAGAGAGATAACAGATGATAATGCATTCACTGAACAAGAACTGTATGCTATTAAAAAAAAGAACAATCAGAGAACAAGAAAGAGCATTTGGAAACTAAAAATATGACAGTTGACAGAGTATTCAGACAAGAGCTGAAGGATAAGATTGAGAAAATTTCTCTGGATGAGAAAAGAAGAAGACAAAGAATTAGACAACAGAAGATAAATTTTAAAAAATAATAAAATAAAACAGAAAATCAACACAAGAGGCCCAACCACTGACTAACAGGATTTCCAAAAAGAACATTATATATATATACATAATAGATAATATATGTACATATGTATATTATATATACATAGCATATGTAAATATAATATAGTATATGTAAATATAAAATCCTTAACTGAAAAATATGGATTTCTAGACTTCAGTGGCTGGTTGCCCAGATAATGAATAAATATGAAGATATAAATAAAGTATATCTTTATGAGATTTTTAGATCACCAAGGATAAAGAAAAGATCCTAAAAGCTTTCAAGTAGGAAACAAAACTCTAGAAGAAAAATGGCAAAGAATTTATCAGATATATTGAAAGTTCAAAGGTAATGGAACAATCTTTTCAAAATTCTCAAGGAAATGAATTTTCAACCTAGAATTCTATGCCCAAATTCATTTCAAAGTAAAACTAGTTTAAAATTTTGAGAAGTTTACCTCCTATGCATGCTTTCTTATAAATCTTCTGGATAATATATAGGGGCACTAGCAGAAAGAATACTTCTACCATATAACATATATACTGCTTGTACTTTGTACCATGTAAATCTATTATTATTGTTTTAATTCAAAACAATTTAAAGGGCTTCCCTGGTGGCGCAGTGGTTGAGAGTCTGCCTGCCGATGCAGGGGACACAGGTTCGTGACCCGGTCCGGGAAGATCCCACATGCCGCGGAGCGGCTGGGCCCGTGAGCCATGGCCGCTGAGCCTGCGCGTCCGGAGCCTGTGCTCGGCAACGGGAGAGGCCACAACAGTGAGAGGCCCGCATACCGCAA